>NC_142655.1:53769615-54078461 GCF_055504915.1 Nelumbo nucifera | reverse complement strand
AAGAAATAGACTCTATTAAAACTCTTGGTGACTCACACCTCCAACTCAGCCGAATCCTACTAGGATTGATGGGGCCCACTTCTTGCATGCTGAAATCGTGTTGGTCTTCTCCCATCGTGCTGGGGCTATGCTGCAAGCTCCTTTCAGCTTTCTTCCCAAATTGTGATTTTCTAAATAAAACACAATGAAATCCATTAATTAACTTACTAATTAAATAAGAAAAAATACAAATAATATGGAAATTACGCACACTATCATGAGGTAATAGATCACCCAAACATTTTGCTTTATTGTTGAAGATTTGGTTATTACTCTCCTTCCAAACCCCCCACAAAACTGCTTTAACCACAGTGCGCCAATACACTATTCCCCCTTTTCCAAGGCCTCTTCCTTGCCATTGCCACAGGAGGTCTTCAATATGTTTAAGATACATAAACATAACATGCAAAACATATTTAAAATGAAAATTTAAAAATAAAATGAAGCATAACATATAAAACATATTCAAACATGTAAAAATCTCAATCTCTTTATTCCTTTCTCAATTGCATTACTTCAAATAGCTAATGTGATATTAAACATTATGCTTTTCTAATTCTACGAACCGCCTTTGTACCAAGCCCCTCGAGGCAAGCCCAAACAAATCCATGTCGAGGTTTTAGATTCTTAATCCCTATAAAAATAGATTTTATAACTTTAATTTCCTTTTGAAAATATCTTTTATTAAGATGAATGAATGAGAAATGCTAGCAAATATGGACTTCTTTGGGCTAGCCCAGCCGCAAGGCTAAAAAATAGAAAAAATAAAAAGGCACAAATTTTCAAAAGGTTCATGCCTGGGTTGAAGTGGAAGGTGCACCAGGTGCACGCCTATAGGGCTGTCAATGGATCAGGTCTAGGTTGGGTCTAGGTAGAACCAGTCTTGAGCCGATTAGTAATCGGGACTAAACCATTGACCTAGAACCGTCCCAGTTAATAGTCAGGTCTATCAGGTGCAAACCCAATTATACTGAAAACTATATTTGTGTATTTAAATAATAACTTAAAAATTTAAATTTGACAATATAACCTTAATAAAAATGATAGAAAAATACTAAATTATTTATATGTTAGTAAATTAAGCATTTTATCTAATATTATCCAATGTTTTAAAACGCGGAGGCATGACGCAAGGCACTCCACTACCTAGAAGCATGAGGCATAGTTCAGAATCTAAGAGGCATAAGCCTCCTTAAGAGGAGGGGATGAAGGGGAAGAAAAAATATCAATTTTCTTTATTTTTAATAAAAATCTTTTATACAAATGCCACATGGCATTTAAGCATAGTTAGTGACAAGTGTATGCCACATGGCATCATATATGGATGCCATGTGGCATTTGAACATAAGTCAATAAGATGTGCATGCCATGTTGTCATGAGGCTAGTAATCAAATCGACTGTGACAATGTGGTGACATATATGGATTCTGTGTAGCATCTAAAGCATAAGTCAATGACAGGTGTATTCCACATGGTGGCACATATGGATGCCACATGGCATTTGAATGTAATCAGTGACATGTGTGTATGTCTTTTTGTTATAGTTTGTGTCTTAGTTTGTTTTTCCTTCTCTTGGGTGATAACTTATCACCTTCCTCTTGTATTCTCTTTTTATTTTAATGAATTATTAGTTAGTTTTCAAAAGTGACATGTGTGCACCATGTGGAAGTATATATATGCCACATGGCAGCATATATGGATACCACATGGCATGTGAAGGTATTTAACGACACAAATATGAGACATGGTGGCATATGCTATGCCAAGTGGCATGCACACATGTACAACTTGTCTCCAAATTCCATTATTTACTTTTACTTTCAGTAGTGTGTTTTGAAAAATTTTCACCCAAACGGTTTTCAAAGTAAAAATAGGAAAGTAGAAATATTACTGGCATTTGTATTTAAGTACTTTGGATCCCTTTCAGAGCTGGGGTGCTCACTCTGGAAAGGAATTTTGAAATCTTTCCTGACTTTTTCTGATGGCCTTGCTCTCAAGATTGGTAGGGGAGACAGGTTGAAGTTCTGGAAGGATTCCTGGTGTTTAGACACCCCCCTGGCTGAAGCCTTCCCGCTGCTTATTCAGTGTGCCCTGAGCCCTGAGGCTTCAGTGGCTGAAATCTTTTTGACTGGGAGATGGATCAGCTGTTGGCACTTCTGCAACTGTTACAGAGGCAATCTATCTCTACTAATATGGAGGATGAGTGGAGGTGGAGATGGTGTTTTTACTGTTAATTTTTTTTTTTATCAATAACAGTGAAATTTTATTAATGATATATATAAAGTCAGAATTACAATGGGAGGGAGCTAAAAAGTCTTAACTCCCACCTACCCAGGAAACATCCTGCCCATGCAATGATTACAAAACAGCCCAAAATAAGGTGTCTCTGTTTACCCCTTGCCTAGCTAGACCATCAGCCATGTACATTGAATTTCCATGTCCTTGGTTAGCCACTTAAACTTCCTCTTTTCATTGCTGTATTTCCAAATCACAGAACTGTCCTCTTTTAGCCAATTCATCACAGTTTCAGAATCACCTTCTATAAGCACCTTTTTGATATTCATTTCCTTGACCCTTTGTATCCCTTCAATAGCTCCTAAAATCTCATCCCTCAATGAGTCTCCCACCCCAATCGGCCCAGAGTACATGGCTAACAAGTTCCCTGTTTCATCCCTTATCACTCCCCCTATTCCGGAAGGCCTTGGGTTGCCTATGCTGCTGCCATCAAGCATTTAAAATCTTTCTACTTAAGCCTGAATCTGCAATCTCCTTCTAGTTCCTTAACAACTCATCAACTGAGAATACTTTGAACAATTCCAATGTTCTCAACCAATGTACCATCCTAATGTGGATGATCTCCATGATTTCTTCCACACTTCTCTCTTTATTTGAGAAAATCCTTGAATTCCTCTCCTCCCACACTGTCCAACAAACTGTAGCTCTACCAGACCTCCACACGATCTTAGCCCTTTTAGTTGGCCAATTAGGCATGGAGGAAAATAAGCTTGGTACATTCAAAGGGGGGATCCACCTGCATCCAAATAGAGAAGTAAACCATACCCAAATAACTTTAACAAACTGGCAAGATATTAGTAAATGGTATCCAGACTCACCATCAGACTTATAGAGAACACACCAGTGAGGAGACAAGCAACTATTGGGTCTTTTCCTTTGGAGTAGATCCCCTGTATTAACTCTTCCTAGGAAGGCTTCCCAACAAAAACTCCCAACCTTTGGAGGTATAGGTTGACACCACACTTCTTTAACAGGGAAAGATGAACCAACAGGATGAGAGGGTAACAGTGCTTTGAAAAAGGAGGTACAGGTGTAGGAACCCGAGGGAGTGAGTGTCCAAATTCTGCTATCTGTTTTAGAAGGCTCAATGAATACCTCTTCGAGGATAGATAGTAAGGCTATAGTACAGGCAAACTCTGTGTCCCTAACATCTCTTCTTAGACTTAAATTCCAACTAAACCCAGAAGGTGAATTGGAAGGAACAAGAAAGGAGGAGACTGGTTCATTTTTTAGGGTAGAAATAACAAAAAGTCCTGGAAATTGATCATTCAAAGAGGAATCCCCAACCCAAACATGTTCCCAAAATTTGATGAGGTTACCAGAGTGCAAGTCATACCAGATCCATGGAGAGAACAAAGGCAAGATGGCTTGAATAGATTTCCAAGGGGAAGCTCTTGTAGTCCTTGCTAGTATTCCTAAATCCCATCCATTATTTACCAACCCATGTATATGATAAGCCCAGTAAGAAGGAGATTCCCGAGCCTAGTAAGAAGGAGATTCCAGGCGAAGCTCTTCAGGCCCATCAGGCCCACTCAAGAACCCAGAACCTCACGAGGGTCACTCCCCCAATTACCTGTGTACACGCGTCGCCCACGTATCGGGTAGAGCCAGGCGTGCTCAGAATTTGTTATGGTTTGTTATGAGTTGTAGGGCCATGCATTATAAAGGCCAATCACGTATTGCGTAGAAGGTATGAATGATATTGCATTATTCTCTCTCTCTCTCTCACTCTCTCTCTCTTCTCTACCTCTCGTCTTCTACCTTCGTCTGTTTCAGGAGGGCGAGCTCTCTCGAATCAACTCACCAACAACCCAGGAGAAGCAGGGACCTAACAGTTGGTATTAGAGCCTAGCTACGATGCCTACCACCAGGTCCTCGTTTGTAGAGGAACGTATTGAGTTGAGGGAAATCAAGGAGACCCTCTCCGCTCTGGTAGGCCAGTTTGAGAGAATCTCTTCAGGACCCAGAACCTCAGAGGCAGAAGGATCGAGTAGCAGCGGCATACGGCAAGGAGGAGTCTAGCCCGTCAAGGCTGCTAAAATCGACTTCCCTCTGTACTCAGGTGATGATCCCATCCCCTGGATTTACTGGGCTGAGTGTTATTTCGAATTTCATGAAACCCCTACAGATCAGAGGGTCTCCATTGCCGCCATACACATGGATGGAGAAGCCATTATGTGGTACTAGTGGTACTGGAAAACCCACCCTCAGACCACCTGGCTAGACCTTACCGAAGCACTACGTGTGAGGTTCAGGCCTTCTGGTACGAGAACTATAATGAATCACTTTCCCGAGTAAGGCAGACTGGTACTGTGAGGGAATACCAGAAAGACTTTGAAAGGTTAGCAACATGGGTACATGGTTGGCTGGAGACGGCTCTGGTGGGTTGTTTTATAGGCAGCTTAAGGGAGGAGATAAGGATAGAAGTTAACACCATGCAACTGACCACCTTGGTGGTTGCGATTGGATTGGCCAAGCTCCAAGAAGAAAGACTGGACCGATTACAGAAGTTGGGGAGGCTAAGCGGGCCTCAGGCAGGCCTAAACCAGAAAGGACCTTGCCCCAAGATTGATCCCAAGCCGGGACCTCTACTACCCACGCCCACCACCACCCATAAGCCGGTTCCCCTGCTAGCCCCACCGAGCAGGAAGCTAGGAGCTATGTCCCTCCCGTACCGAAAATTATCATGGACAGAGATGCAGGCCCGTAGAAAGAAGGGTCTCTACTATAACTGTGATGAGAAATTTGTTCCTGGCCACAAATGTAAGACTCAACAGGTTTTCCTACTCCAAGTAGAAGGGGAAGATTTCTCCATAACCCAAACGGGAGATCCGGGTATACAACAAATGGAGGTGGTACCGGAGGAAGAATATTGTGTCAGATCCCTACAAGCCTTGGCGGGTTACCAGGCCCCCAGAACCATGCGGATAAAAGGGTTGATGGCAGGGAAGGGCGATGCTGTCTTGATTGACAGTGGAAGCTCTCTGAACTTTATTACTCGTTGGCTGGTTGTCAACGTGGCAAATGGCCACCAAATCACCTGTGATGGGAGGTGCAAAGCTGTGGAGTTGTGGATTCAGGGGTACCAATTCAAGGTGGACCTACATCCATTAGAGTTCAATGGGGCAGATGTTGTCTTGGACATATAGTGGCTACAGATGTTGGGCCCAGTGGTGTGTGACTGGGCCTAATTGACCATGTAGTTCACCTACAATGACAAACCTTATACACTGAAGGGGATTAAGGCCCAACCCCTTGCCGCAGGAAGTGTGGAAGCTATACTCAAGGCCTGCCAACATGACTCGACACCCTTGCTGATGAGCATGGGCTCAATGCTTATTGGGCCTACTACGCTCACAGGAGATAGTGAACCAACTCCAATCCAAACCCAGAAACTCCAGTTATTACTTCAATCCTATTCAGATGTTTTCCAAGAACCCACGACACTACCTCCTCCTCGAGCCCATGACCACCGGATCCCCATTCAACCCAAAGCCCCACCTGCCAACGCCAGACCATACCACTACCCCCATTACCAAAGAGTGGAGGTAGAGAGAATGGTGATAGAGCTATTAGACAAGGGTTTAATTCGGCCCAGTAGCAGCCCATTCTCATCACCCGTGATTTTGGTGAGAAAGAAGGATGGGAGTTGGAGATTTTGCGTGGATTACAGGGCCTTGAACCGCATCATGGTCAAGGATAGGTACCCCATACCCCTAATTGAAGAATTGTTTGATGAGTTGGGCCAAGCCAGGTACTTTTCTAAGATTGACCTACGGTCAGGTTACCATCAAATCCGGGTCCACCCCGATGACATCCACAAAACCGCCTTTAGAACCTCAGATGGACACTTTGAGTTCCTCGTGATGCCATTTGGGCTGACCAACGCCCCTTCTTCATTCCAGAGGATTATGAACGGTATTTTTAAACCTTACTTGCAGCTCTTTGTTCTGGTGTTCTTTGATGATATATTAGTTTATAGTTCCAGCTGGGCTTCTCATGTAGAGCACTTGCAATGTGTATTAAAATTACTACGGCAGCACCAACTGTTCGCCAAGCCCTCAAAGTGTTCATTTGGGCACACCCAAATCAATTACTTGGGCCACATCATCTCTGGAGGACAGGTACGCGTGGACCCTGAAAAGATTGAATGCATGCTCTCCTGGGCCTGGCCTAGCTCCCCAAAAGCTCTGAGGGGGTTCCTTGGGTTGACAGGTTACTACTGGAGATTTATTAGGGGATACGGAGTTCTTGCAGCACCCCTCACACAACTACTGAAAAAACATTCATTTGAATGGGATCAGAATGCAAAAGAAGCCTTTCAGGCACTGAAGGTAGCCGCCACCTCACCACCTACACTAGCCCTTCCTAACTTTGAATTGGAGTTTGTAGTAGAGGTCGACGCTTCGGGTACAGGAATTGGTGCAGTCCTGATGTAGTAGGGCCAGCCCTTGGCCTACTTCAGCAAGGCTCTCTCCTCACAGGCCTAAGCCAAATCCACCTACGAGAAGGAGCTCATGGCCATTGCCCTAGTAGTCCAAAAATGGAGGGCTTACCTATTGGGCCGACGGTTCATAGTCAGGACTGACCACCAAAGTATCAAGCACTTGTTGGAGCAATGAGTCTTGGGCCCAGATTAGCATAAATGGGCTTGCAAGCTGATGGGGTATGACTTTGCCATTGAATATGTAGGAAATTGTGGACCCCACATTAAGAGTATTCGTGTGACACCCTGAGATGTACTTAGATTTAATTGATTAGGATCAGCTTTCCTAGTAGGATAAGTTTTATTCTATCTTATCTAGGATTAGTTTTATTTTAATCTTATCTTTTATTGCCATGTAAGCATTAAAGTTCTTTTACAATTAGGAAACTGTGTATATAAATTAAGTAGTGGGGCGGCTGTTTTAAGCACTCCAACCATTCTCTTCTTTCAAAGCTTCTCCCATGAGTGCTCCTTCTCCATTTCTCTTCTTCTCTTCTTTTTTTCTTCTTCTCTTTTATTTACTGTCTAAGCCCGGACCCTCTAATGCAGTAGCGGATGCCCTCTCCAGAGCTGAAAGTTTGTGCTTATTGGGCCTGTCCCGACTGGGCTATCCATTGTCAACACAACTGAACCAAGAAGCCCAGGACGATCCCCAATTAACCCGAATATGGGCCCAAGTCCTGGAGGATGCGGCCCAGGTTCCTAGATACACACTTCAAAATGGGCTTCTCTACTACAAGGGAAGAGTGGTGGTGTCAGATGGATCCAAATACCATCAGGAGCTACTTCGGCTATTCCATAACTCGGCCCAGGGAGGGCACTGTGGAGTTCTATGGACCTATAAATGTCTAGCAGCTCATTACTACTGGAAAGGGACGAAGCAGATGGTTCAGGAGTTTGTGGCCCGATGCACTGTGTGTCAACAACAAAAATACAACACCCAGAACCTAGCCGGATTGCTGCAACCTGAGCGAGTTTGGGAAGAGGTAACCATGGACTTCATAACTAGGTTACCCACATCCCAGGGAAAATCCATAGTGCTGGTGGTGGTAGACCGGCTGAGTAAGTATGCACATTTTCTAAGCCTCTCACGACCCTATACAACAACCATGGTGGCCCAATCTTACATCTGGGAGGTGGTTAAGCTTCATGGGACACCACAGTCCATCTTGACGGACTGGGATCCACTATTCATGAGTACCTTCTGGAAGGCATACTTCGCAGCTCAGGGGGTTTAGATATTGCACTCCACTAACTACCACCCTCAGACGGACGGACAATCGGAGGTCGTCATTCGATGTTTGGAGACTTATCTGAGATGTTTTGTGGGCAATAGGCCCAAGCAATTGGCCTAGTGGCTGTCCTGGGCTGAGTGCTGGTACAACACCACCTTTCAGGTGTCAGTCGGGACCACCCCTTTTAAGGTGCTATACGGTTACGATCCTCCCTCCATACTGCCTTATGAGCGAGGCACGTCACCGATAGCTGAGGTGGACACACAACTGCAGGCAAGAGACACTACGCTAAAGCTCCTCAAGTTTCATCTACAGCAAGCCCAACAGTGAATGAAGTTGGCCTATGACAAGAAGCACTGAGAACTGGAGTTCTTCGTAGGAGATTGGGTCTATCTTCGGCTCCAGCCGTATCGGTAGAACTCAATGGCGAGGAGCGTATCTTAGAAGCTATCCCCTCGATTCTTTGGCCCATTTCAAGTAGAAGAGTGAATCGGGTCCGTAGCATACCGTCTCTGCTTACCGGTTGAATGCTAATTGCATCTCGTATTCCATGTCAGCCTCCTCAAGCCCTGTGTGTCTCCTATCGACACTATCAGTCCCACTCGCCCACCTTTCACTGAGTCAGGGGAGGTAATATTTGAGCCCATGAATATCAAGGACTTATGCTGGGTTCGCAGGGGAAGGAAGGTGGTCGAACAGGCCCCGGTAGTATGGTGTGGCTTGCCTCATGAGGATGCCACGTGGGAAGACTACACTCAGCTTCAGAAGCAGTTCCCTACACTCGACCTTGAGGACAAGGTCGTTCTTGAAGACGGCGGGATTGATAAGCCCAGTAAGAAGGAGATTGCAGGCGAAGCTCTTCAGGCCCATAAGGCCCACTCGAGAACCCAGAACCTCACAAGGGTCACTCCCCCAATTACCTTTGTGTACACGCGTCGCCCACGTATCGGGTAGAGCCAGGCACACTCAGAATTTGTTATGGTTTGTTATGAGTTGTATGGCCATGCATTATAAAGGCCAATCACGTATTGCGTAGAAGGCATGAATGATATTTTCCATTATTCTCTCTCGCTCTCTCTCACTCTATCTCTTCTTTACTTCTCGTCTTCTACCTTCATCTGTTTCAGGAGGGCGAGCTCCCCCGAACCAGCTCACCCACAACCTTTCTTTCTCCAATGATACTTCCCACTACCTTAACCCACAACCTTTCTTTCTCCAATGAGAATCTCCACAACCATTTCCCCAGTAATGCTAGATTCCTAGTCCTAGTGTTTCCAATTCCCAACCCTCCCTCCTTTTTACCTCTACAGACCACCTCCCACTTGACCCTATGATCCCTCTTCTCCTCCTCCGGCTCCCACAGAAAATCTCTCATTAGTTTTTCCAACCTACTAGCCACCTTAACCGGGATCCTAAAGACTGACAAAAAATATACAGGAAGGTTAGCCAGAGTAGGCCTGATTAAGGTGATTCTCTCTCCAAGAGACAAATAGTTTCTCTTCCAGTTGGCAAGTCTCTTTTCAAATCTCTCCACAACAGGGGCCCAAAACTCACCTCTCTGAGGATTATCCCCCAGAGGTAAGCCCAGGTAGTTTAATGGCAGTTAGATACTACACATCCCAAAATGTCTGCATACTCACCAATCTCCCCTTCCCCCATATTGATTCCAACTATACAACTTTTCTCAAAGTTCACCCTAAGATTTGACATCTGCTTAAAAAGTTGTATAGTGAGATTCAAATTTTTTATCCAATTGACATCCCCTCCTTCACAAAACAGAATCGTGTCATCTACAAATTGTAAGTGTGTAAGTGGTACATTATCTCTTCCAACTCTCCACCCTCTTATTAGCTCCCTAGAATCTGCTTTGGATATCAATCCCCCCAACATTTCAGCAACCAATTTAAACAAGAGGGATAGGGGGTCTCCTTGTCTAATCCCCCTCAAAGCTGGGAAATAGTCCACCACTGTCCCGTTTACCAAAATGGAATATTGACAATCCCTAGTGCAACCCATCACCCATTTGCACCAGATGTCTCCAAACCCAAAGTTAATCATCACCTCCAATAAGAAAGACCAATCAACCAAATCATAAGCCTTTTCGAGATCTAGTTTGCAGACCACACCTCTTCTCCTGGATCTCTTATAATCCTCTAGACTCTCATTTGCTACAAGTATCTGATCTGTTATTTGCCTCCCCTTCACAAAAGCTCCTTGATTGTTTGATATATAGTTGGTAGCCCCTTCCTGATTCTAATTGACAGCACCTTAGTGATGACCTTATAGAGGCTTTTAAGTAGAGCAAGTAATTCTTATTTTCCAAGCAATCAGGTGTGGAATTCTGTCAGTCCACCTAAGCATAATTTTTTGATTTGGGTGATGGCTCTAAATAAGTGCCTGTTGAGAGCTAATTTGGTTAGGAGAGGGGTTCAGCTTTCAGACCTTAGCTGTGGCTTATGTGGGCTTTTGCCAGAGACAGTTGATCATCTTGGCATCCACTGTTCGATCTCTGTAAGAGTTTGGGAGCACTTTCTTAAAGCAGCTGGGGTCTGCTGGGTTATGCCTGGTTCAATTAAGGATCTCTTATGCTGCTGGAATTTGCCAGGCCTGAAGAAAAAGGGTAATCTGATCTGGAGAACCACCCCTGTGGCTGTCTTAGTAACTTTATGGACTGAAAGAAACAACCGAATTTTCTGCAACAAAGTGAGAGGCCCGGAGGAATTAATTCAGGCTGCAGTGTCTAAACTTGCTTCTTGGCTGTCAGTTAGCTCTGAGTTTAAGTCTCAGAATCTTTTCCATTTGCTTTATACTCAGTCTGTTTGGAGTCTGTAACATGTCTTCTTTCTGGGTGTGAGATGCCCGGAAATTGTTGTATCTTTTTCATCCTTCTTTAATAAACTTTTTACCTTACCTTCTCAAAAAAAAAAAAATAAAAAGTACTTTTAAAGGTATAAAGTATGAAGTACTGGCAAATAGGGCCTTACTCTTTCCTTCTAATCATCTTTGTTTTTTCATAAGTTTTGAGGTTGTTTTTCACATGTGTATTACTTAGTATTTGATGTTTTGCTTCTTTTTTGTGGCGATGATTGTTTACATTATCCACAAACAATGAACAAGATTGGTTATTGATCATTAATAAAAAAATGGGTTAGTTTTCCTTGTATTTCTTGATTTGCATAGTTTAGTTTTAAGTTTTGACTTTCTTTGGTTACAGTTAATTTCTATATGTAGCCAACTTTAAGATTTTATATCTCCAGGAGTTCCATCAAATGCAAATGAGAAGGTTGGAACAGTTAAACTGCCACATGCTAAAAAGTCAGAGTGCTCACTGGTTTCATTGCCAAAAGGTAGAGAGTTGTTACTTCTAACTTGTGGTTCACTTTTGAAGTTACTAGTTTCTTCTATTACAGCTGTTACTTTATGCTAGCCAACTTTGTGGATTTGACATCTTCAGGGCTTCTGTCAACTACAAATGAAAATGTTGGGACATATAAGATGCCAAATGTTAAAAGTATAGAGGGCTCATCTGTTTCATTACCAAAAGGCAGTCAATTTCATGCTGATGAAAGCATTTGTTCTTCTGTCAATGAGGAGAAGCCACAAAGCCTAGCTAGTAGTTTCACCGATGTAACTTTGAGTGAGAAGTCTGGATCCTCGAAAACTGTAAATAGTAAAAGAGCTACTTCACATGCTGAATATAAGCCAGAGAAATGGATGCTTCCTGAACAAAATGAAGGAATACTGACTCAGCTAAATCTTGCTATTGTAAGATTTGAAGACCTGGACATCTGAGTTATTGTTGCATTTGCACAATTTTCTCTTTTTGGAATCTTCAGCATAAATATTATTTCTAATCCTTTCACAATGTTGTAATAGGTTGGCCATGTTGATTCTGGAAAATCAACACTATCAGGGAGGCTGCTTCACCTTTTGGGACGGATATCCCAGAAAGAAATGCATAAATTTGAGAAAGAGGCAAAGCTAAAGGTTCACTAACTCTCTTGGCTTAGACTTTTTTTGATGGTAAAGAAAATTTTCATTAAAAAAATAGAAGAAAGTGCAGGCTTAAGTGATAAGATATCATCAAGAAAGAGAAAAGATAAACAAGATATCATTCATCTAAACCCACAGTTCCTAACAGCCTACTCCTGAAAAGAGTTGAAAAATTGTGGAACGATTTTTCCTAACAACCCACAGTTCCTATAACTCACAAGCCTAACAGCCTTGAAAAATTGTGGAACGATAAATGTGACCTTCCTCAACACTCCACTTCTCTGAATTCAACTCTTACTTGCCAAACCACCATTTTCTCACTCAAATTTCCTCAGACCCCTCAAAGAGAAAAAGTAGAGGTTTCTGTGTACTTAGTAAATTCCAAAATAATGATCTCTCCAAGATAATTGTTAAAATCTGTATGTGACATTTTAGAATTGTTAGTTCTCTCTCTCTCTCCCCTTTAATTCCAGTGTTTTAAAAGCACGAGGGCCAATTTGCACTTGAGGAGCAAGGCGCAAGGCTGGGCACGTGCCTTTTTGAAGCAAGGCGCAAAAATACAAAAAATGCTAAAAAATAAAAAAAATGTCAGAAAATTCAAAAAAATGTAAAAAATTTTAAAAAAATCAAAAAATATTAAACATAATGTTTATAAAAATATAAACTTAAGTTTTAAAATAAATGTTTTAAAAAATCTAAAATTAAAATAAATAAACACAACATGTAAAGCGTATTCAAATGAAAATTTAAAAATAAAAGCAAACATATAAAGCATTTTCAAGATATCTTCTTGAAAATGTTGTTCATTCATTCATTCCAATAAAATATCTTCTTAGAAGGCAATTAAAGTTATAAAATCATTATTTTTTATGTGAGGAATAAGAATATAAGACTAACATGGATTTGATTGGGCTTGCCTTGAGGGGCATGGTTGGGGGGTCCGGGGGTGGAGCCCCCGGCCCAGCCATTAGGCTAAAATAAAAGCAAAAAGCGCAGAATTTTAAGAAGGCGCATTAGGCGTGCGCCTAGGCACGCCTTTTAAATCACTGATTTAATTCCAAAAACACTTCTCTGAAAGCTTCCTCACCACCTAAATAGAACAAAACCAACTTATTTCCAACCTAACATCTCTTTCTTTGATCACCTTCTTTAAACCTGTTTAACCTTGAAAGCTTCATCAGTTGAGATGAAATCCTCATCGTACTCTTGCTCTGCTTCCATCCTGAATAATGTTCCTGAATCCTCTATTAAACCCCTTTCAAAGTCTTCAAATGGCCATGTTCCAAAAACACTTTTACTGAGACACTTTGTTCTCTCAGTAGTCCTGTGAGTAAGATAAACTGCAGTTGTAGTTTTCTTTAGGAAGTACCATAGCTGTGAGGCTTAACAGACAAAGAAAATGGTGGATACTTATGGGTAGAAGGTGACAACCCCAGTGAATCAACTATGAATGTGGTGAGTAGATCCTTGTTATTCCCATAACCATTTTCCCCCTCCTACAGAACTTACCTTTTTATTTTATTTTATTTTTTGATTTCTTACAAAACTTACCTTTTTAATATTCCTCCTTGAAACCTACTTTGCTCTTCTAAAGGTGTGATTTAATTTTTAGAGATGCCTTTGTTGTGGTAAATATTGATATTTTGCGCAACATATCTATCACTACCTGTATCTACCCCTTTCTTCTGAGTTTGAACCTCATTACAGTCAAATAGAGCACTCTATTGAATCTATTGAAGTTAACTTTCTTCCTTGTGCATCAACTACATAGGAAGAAGTCTTTCTGTCATGAACCACCTCCTTTATAATGCCTTGAATGCTAAGTTTTGTCCTACTATGTCATACTTCTTCGACCACTTATCACAATCCACATGATTTAGAGGACTGACTTCTGTAGGAGGAAATAAGTTGGAGACAAAAGTCAAGGTGTAAGTGGTTGAAAGAGGGGGATAGAATACCATGTTTTTTCATGCAGTGGCAAATGGAAGAAGGAGAAGGAATTATATCTCAAGTTTGGAGATTGAAGGGGCAATAATTTCCAATCAAAGAGAAATTGCAGGGGCCTTTGCAAATCATTTTAGGTCTATTTTTAGAAGACCCCTAAACAATAGGGTATGGCTTGAAGGATTGGAATGGCCTACACTGAAACTGGAGGATAGGGAGGCTGGAAAGGAAATTTGAATTGGAAGAGATAAAGAAAGCAGTGTTTTCTATGGATAGATCAAAGGCACCAGGCCCTAATGGCTTTAATGGCTTTTTATCAGGATTGTTGCGAGATATTAAAAGAGGACCTAAGGCTAGTGTTTGATGAATTTTATTCTAGAGGAGTGATAAACCCGGGGCTTAATTCCACATTCATTGCCTTGGTTCCCAAGAAATGGAATGCAAATCACCCGAGGGATTATAGGCCAATCAGCCTAGTTAATAGCCTCTATAAGATCATCACTAAGGTGTTGTAGAAAAGTGCTCCCAGCAATTATAGCAGACAACCAAGGAACTTTTGTGAAAGGGAGGCAGATAACAAATCAAAAGACTTATAGCAAATGAGAGTTTGGAGGAGTTTAAGAGATCCAAGAAAAAAGGGGTGGTATGCAAATTGGATTTGGAAAAGGCTTATGACATGGTGGATTGGTCTTTCCTATTGGATGTGATTGGTCAATTTTGGGTTCAAAGAAAGGTGGTGTAAGTGGGTGATGGGATGTATTAGGAAATGCCATTATTCCATATTGATAAATGGGATAGTGGTAAATTTCTTTCCAGCTTTGAGAGGAATAAGACAAGGAGATCCTCTTTCCCCTTTCTTATTCATGATGGTTGCAGAAGTTTTGGGGAAATTAATTTCTAGAGCAAACTCCAGGGACTTAATAAGAGGATGGAGAGTTGAAAGGGAGAGTGTGCCACTCACACATTTGCAATTTGCAGATGACACAATACTCTTTTGTGAAGGAGGGGACCTTAATAGGATAAGAAACCTGAAGCTCACTATACAACTCTTTGAGCAAATGTCAAACCTTAAGGTGAATTTTGAGAAGAGCTGTCTAGTGGGGGTCAATATGAGGGATGGGGAGACATCGGAGTGTGCAGACATTCTAGAGTGTGCAGTTTCTAATTGGCCTTTAAATGACCTTGGTTTGCCATTAGGAGACAACCCTCAGAAAGATGAGTGTTGGGTTCCGGTTGTGGAGAGGTTTGAAAAGAGACTTGCAACTTGGAAGAAGAAAAACAAATGTTGGCTAGCAGGTTAGAAAAACAAATGAAAGATTTTCTTTGGGGGCTGGGGGAGGAGAAGAAGGACCATAGGGTTAGGTGGGAGATGGTTTGTAGGAGAAAGAGGGAGGGAGGTTTGGGTATTGGGAATATAAGGAGTAGGAATTTGGCACTACTAGGAAAATGGCTGTGGAGATTTTCTTTGGAGAAGGATAAGCTGTGGGTGAAGATAGTGGGCAGTATTCATGGGGTAGTAGGCAATGGATGGAATTATGGGATTCTGGCAAGGACTACAAGAGCAGCACCATGGAAAGCTATTCAAGCTATTTTGCCATTGTTCTCTCCATGGATCAGGTATGACTTGCACTCAGGTAATCTCATCAATTTTTGGGAACATATCTGGATTGAGGATTCTCCCTTAAAAGATCAATTCCCGAGTCTTTCACTCTTTCCACTTTTAAAAATGAACTAGTTTCCTCCTTCCTTGTTCCTTCTAACTCAACTTCTGGGTTCAGTTGGAACTTGGGCTTTAGAAGGGAAATCAGGGACACAGAGTTTGATTGTATCTTATCCTTGTTATCCATTCTTGAAGGGGTCTTTTTAGAGCCAACAAAGCAGACAGTAGAATTTGGTCTCTTACCCCCTCTGGTTCTTTCACATGTGCTTCTTTCTTTAAATTTCTAACACAACCTCCTTCTTTGGGTCTGTCATTCCCTGTCAAAGAGGTGTGGTGTCTTCCTATACCCCTAAGGTTGGGAGTTTCTGTTGGGAAGCCTTTCTAGAAAGAGTTAATACAAGTGATTTACTTCAAAGAAAAAGACCCAGCAGTTGTTTGTGTTCTCACTGATGTGCTCTTTGTAAAGCTGATGGTGAGTCTGAATACCATTTACTGATTTCCTGTCGGTTTACTAAAGGCATTTGGGAGTGGTGTACTTCTTTGTTTGGGTGCAGGTGGATCCCCCCTTTGAATGTGCAAAGTTTATTCAGTTACATGCCGAGTGGGCCAACAAAAAAGGCCAAGATCATGTGGAGATGTATTAGGGCTGCAGTGTGTTGGACTGTTTGGGAGGAGAGGAACTCACAGATATTATAAGAAAAGGAGAGAAGCTTGGAAGTAATTTTGGAGGTAATCCATATTAGGGTGATACATTGGCTGAAAACTTTGGCATTGTTTGCAGATTTCTCAGTAGATGAGATGGTAAAAAACTGGAAGGAAATTGCAGAATTAGCTTCAGCTAAGAAGGCATCAAATTCTTGCTGGAGTCCTCCACCTAACGGCTTTATTAAACTGAATTTTGATGGCAGCAGTATGGGTAATCCAGGACCATATGGAATAGGGGGAGATGGTTTAGCTAGGCAAGGGGTTAACAGAAACTCTTTATTTTGGGCTTTATTGTAATTGTATTTGGTGCTCATTGAGTGTTATAGGGAGCTAAGATTGTTTAGCCCCCTTGCTTTGTAGTTCTTCTTAATACTAATTAATACAATTCACAGTTATTGATAAAAAAAAAAAAACACCACCACTCAACATTTCAGTAGCATCCTCTTTTTCAAGTACGATTGCCTACTTTTTTCTTCTCTGTAAGGTCTTTCTTCTAGGCTTCTAGCTCTAACTGTTTTCCTCTATCACTCAAACTAAAATCTTTTTATTTCTTTGACCTTTTTTCTGGTATAAGTTACCTCCCTTATTGAGGCCACCTCTCCCAAGATAGCTTGGACAAACATTGGACAATGGCCTTTTATGTCTAACCCTTAATACCATGTTTGCTAACTGTCAATGGTCGACCTCATCTTTATTTTTTTGATCAGCAACTGTCAACCTCGTCTTTATAATGCTCTTCAATATGATATCATTGGTTGTTCACCTTAGGAGAAAAAATTTTAAATTCATGACTCCACTTCTTGCCTTTGTTAAATGCTATGTGTCTGTTAAAAAAACATGTTGCTTTTGTTCTCCTTTTTAATTTACTAGATTACCATTAACCTCCTTCACCTTATCAGCTTCTTCCTCTTGATGGTTATTGTTCCTACCACTTAAAGTGATGAAATTTGTCCTCAAATGTCTCCCAGTGAGTGCCCCCATAGACAAGCAACTGTGAGTTTTTGAATGATAGGTCTTCTCCTTCAACTATCAGTCTAACTTAATATTCTTCTCCTGCAAACCATATATTCAGCAGTATTGGTATTGATTAAACAGCATCCACCTCAAACAACATCTTCACCATTTGCAATTACTCCCCAATTTTTATTCCTACCATCAATCTTCTGAAACCGACCCACAATATTCCTGATTTCTTAAATGCCTGCATACACTGCACATTAATCATATGTCGTACACATCAATCCATAGCAAACTCTTGTCCTTTGTCTTCTCCAAAGAACCTTCCAGTGGGTACCTATGGCTGATACATAATTCTGGTCCTCTTGCCTGTCTGGTCTGTCATTCAAAATGAATAGAAACAGTCCACCTTTTAGTTTTTCTAACTCCTACCCCTTGTCCTATGCATAGTTTTCAAGGTGCCAAGGCGAACCTAGGCGGTAGGGGAGAACTTTGTCACCTAGCCACCTAGGCGCTGCTTAATGTCTAAAAATATAGAACAAAAAGGGGATGAGCCCCTATTTTTGCCATTGAAATAAAAGTAAAAGAAGGTCATAGCCCCTATTCTTGTCTTAGAAAAGAGAAAACATGAAAGGAAAATCTCAAAAATGATGGAGAAGGGGCGGAGCCCCTGTTTTAGTTCAAAAGAAGAAGTGGCGGAGCCCCTGTTTTAGTTCAAAAGAAGAAGTGGTGGAGCCCCTGTTTTTTGTTCCGAAAAAAGGAAAAACAAGTGTTTTTTGTTCTAGTCCGCCCCTATTATTTGTTCCATTAAGAAGCAGAAGAGTTAGGAGGAGGGGTGGAGCCCTGTTTTTATTCCAGAAAAAGAAAAAGAAGAAGGGGCAGAGCCCCTGTTTTTGTTTGTTCCAAAAAAGAAAAAGAAGGGGCAGAGCATACCTTCTACCATTCTGCGATTGGTTGATTTCCCTTGCTTCTTCAAAGATGTAGAACATGTAACTTGGAACCCTGACGAGGATTTCTCTCGAACTTGTTTCTGTCTTCGAATATCTTTCTATCAGAAACTCTAACAAAATAAGAAACTAATAAAAATATTTATTATCTTATGAAACAAATAAAAATAATGATTCAGTGCATATACTTGGGTGAGGCAAGCCCCAAAAAGTGCCTACACGCCTAGGCGACACCTTGACAACTATGGGTCCTATGTTCTTCTCCTTGAGATCAGTATCAACAAATCTACCAACCAAGGATACCTCTATTAACTGCAACCTTAGACAATTCTTTATGCTGGGTGAAGTTATTAGGTATTTCCACAAATCATAATTTCATGGCAAAGAATCTATAGTGTATCATGAACTGTGAAGTTAATCTAGAAATTACTATAGGCAATCAAAAGCCTGAGAATGCCCATGGCCCTTCAATGCAGGGGAAGGGGTCATTTGCTTATGCTTGGGCATTGGATGAAAGTGCTGAAGAAAGGGAGAGGGGCATCACCATGACAGTTGCTGTTGCCTATTTTGACTCCAAGAAATACCATGTTGTTGTGCTTGACTCCCCAGGACATAAAGATTTTGTCCCAAACATGATTTCTGGTGCTACACAAGCTGATGCTGCAATTCTTGTGATAGATGCCTCAGTTGGATCATTTGAAACAGGAATGGACAGTAATGGTGGACAAACAAGGGAACATGCACAACTTATTAGAAGCTTTGGTGTTGACGAAATTATAGTTGGTATTAATAAAATGGATGCTGTGAGCTACTCCAAGGAACGGTTTGACACAATAAAAATGCAGCTTGGAACATTTCTTCGATCCTGTGGTTTCAAGGATTCTTTTGTGTCGTGGATCCCCTTGAGTGCAATGGAAAATCAGAATTTGGTGAAAGCAGCATCTGATATCCGGTTATCCTCTTGGTAAGTCTCTTAACTATTTCTTCTGGTACTTATTACATTTGTCAAAACTTGCACTTTATTCTCAGAGTGTTAGCAAACCTATAATACCTGGATATGGCTTGATATGGTGTAGAGAGACTGGGCCAAATGGGCCCTATCCCATTATTCTCTTATTGATTAGTTCTTTCTTGTTATTTGTTCTTAATGGGCCTTTAATTCTTGTTTATGTTTTCTAAGTATGCTAATGAGGTGCATGCCCACTTAATCTGAATTATTTTACTATTTCTCCCTTCTTCTTGCTGTCTTCTTCTTCTCTACTTTTGCCTTCTTTTGCTATAATCTGAATTATTTTACTATTTTGTATTGGTCTGAATCACATCTTATGGTATTGGATATGAATTTTACATTAAAAATTAATGTTTCTGGCATGATATGGTACCCTTGTACAGGATCTGAGATAAACTCAGGATCTGAGATAAACTCATGGTAGCAAACTCAGGATCTGAGATAAATTCATCTTTGTTTAACTGCTGATTTGTTTTGGTTATTTGTCTTGAAATGTAGCTGATTTTGCTCTTATGAATTTTTGGGTTTCAGATTTAAATTGCCATCCTTAAGAACCTTAACAACATTTTAGAATTCTAGTTTTTGGTTATAGCAGATTCTTCTACTTCTGTTTCAGACTTGCAGTAAGGCCATTATAAAAAGTTGTTATACTTTTCATATTTGCAAGTGATGATTAATTTATTATTGATTGTGAAAACCCTCAAGCTCTGTTACAGGGGTTGATTAAAAAAGGTTGTTTCCTGAACGTTTAACCAAGAATTACTTGTGGTATTTATATTGTTGGGGCTGAACGTCAATTTAGCCAAATGTAGTTTGGTGTTGGTGGAGACCAAAATGGAAAGGAATGGAGTTAAGGAGTGCATGGCTATCCTAGGTTGTGAAATTTGAGAGTGGCCAGTTAAATACTTAGGCCTTCCTTTTTCTTTTTTTTTTGTGGGTGGGGTGGGGGGGGGGGGTAAGCCTAGGGATAGGAGATGGGCTGTAGTAGCTAATGCTTCTTTTAAGAAAAACAGAACTGTAGCAGTTTGAACACCTCCTCTGGAAAGGTTTACTAAACTGATTTTTTTTTGGAACAGTCAGGGCAATCCAGGACTGTTAGTCATAGGAGGGGTCTTGCCTTTCAATGTTCAAAATTCCAGTGAAGGTTTCTAGTAGGTTGGAGAGGATGATGAGAGATTTCCTTTGATAGCCGGGAGAGGAGAAGAGGAACCATAGAGTTAGCTGGAAGGTGGTGACCAGGAGTAAAATTTATGGTGGTTTGGGGCTTGGGAACATTGGGAAAAGGAATTCGACCCTTTTGGGGAAGTGGTTGTGGAGGTTTCCTATGGAGCAGGAGAAGCTATTGCCTAGAATAGTGGCAAGCATACATGGGATGGAGCAAAATGGATGGGATGCTGGAATCAGAACAAGGACCACAAGCACTTCACCTTGGAAAGTCATTCATGATCTGCTTCCAGTTTTCTCCCCTCTTGTCAGGTATGATTTGAATTCAGGTAATTCCATAAAATTCTGGGAACAAACTTGGGTGGGGAATGTTCCTCTTAAGGACCAGTTTCCTTCTTTGTATGCTCTCTCTGATTTTAAAAATGAGCCAATTTTTTTTTTCATCACCCCTTCCTCTTCCAGTTCTGGGTTTGGGTGGAACCCGGGTCTGAGGAGGGTTGTGAGGGATTTAGACCTCAATAGTCTTTTCAGCCTCCTTGAACTTCTTGATAATGTTTTCTTAGACCCCTCTAAGGTGGACTCTAGAATTTGGACCCCTACCCCCACAAGCTCTTTTTCTTGTGCTTCCTTATTCAAAGTCCTATGCTAGTCCACCAGTCCTGCAACCTCCCCTTTCCCGGTTAATGAGGTTTGGTGCAGACCAATTCTTCCTAGGGTTGGTAGTTTTTGTTGGGAAGCCTATCTAGAAAGATTCAACACTAGTGATTTGCTCCAAAAGAAGATGTAGAGAAGATGGGCCGAATGGCCCATAGACAGTTAGTTCATGTTATGTTATGTTATGTTATGTTTCTCTCTGTTGTGGGCCTTATTCTGGGCCCATACTCTGTATTATTCTGTTTTTTGTATTTTCCTGCTCTCTCAAGGGCCTCTCTGTAATTTGTCAAAGATTAACTTATTAATAAGATGTTTAGAGTGTTAGAGAGAGGTTATGTTCGAACCTCTTACTCTCTAACACTCATTGCCGCCAGCTCTTTCTTCTCTACTTCTCTTGTTAGTTCTCTTTTCTGGTTTGCATCTAATCTCAAACAGTTCCACACATCAAGTGGGCTGTTTTTCAACTTGGTATCAGAGCGGGCCATTGCTTGGCGTGTCCCTCATGTGGTTCTAGTTCAGCCAACTACATGAGGAGGTTCTAGGGCTGAAGTTTACAGTCATCCGCCTGGTTCTTGGAGGTCATTGGAGGGTGCCCAAGTTTCTATACACTTGGAGAAGGGTTCGGTGACCAGGAGGAATCAGAGAGCAAGTTTTTCAGCCTGATTTGAAATCAGAGAAAAGGGATTCCGAAACTAGATTTCGAAGCTAGCTCAGAAAAAGTGTTCGGCCTGGTTTGAAGTTCAAACCAGAGATACTGTAAGTTGTTTTCTCAGTTCTTTGCTGAGTTATTTTTGTTATTTGGGAGGACTGTTAAAGCATTCAAAGCACACCTCCATTCGGCCCACTGTTGCTGGACTGATTTCTGGGTTATTCTGGAAGTGTGGTTCGGCTGTTATTGGGCTTCCAAACTGCAAAAAACTGATCTAAATTAAGTGGTACAAGCCTCTACTTTAGTTCAGCTGCTTCTTGGACTTAGACAAAGTGTTCTTGAAGTGATTTCTGCTTGTTAACAGTGAAGTGTTGACTGTTGCATACATAGTGTTTGTAAAAAGTCCTCTTAGCTACTGTGGACTGTTTTTCTTTGTTCTCCTTGGGAAATTATTGTTGGGAACCAAGAATACATATTGCTTGGAGGCCTACTACTTTTTCTTGAAGGCTGAATCAAGGTTTCTCCTCTTTGAAAGTGCTGCCACCGAACTTGGTTCTCACGGCTGTCAGTTCTGAACTGAGTTTTGTGTGTTGTTGTGTTTGCTATTGTTCAACTCAATCTGAGTTCCTTGAAATCAGATCACTTTTAAGGGCCTGCCGAAACCCTAATTGAAGTTGTTACATAATGGACTTCTCAGAAATTGAGAACAAGAGCACTGCTGAATATGGACATAATTTGGGAACTACAACTGATTCCTTGTTGGCTGTAACTACAGTTAAACTGGATGGAACCAATTATTTGGCCTGGTCACAATCCGTAAAAATTCATATTTGCAGTAGAGGAAAGTGGGGGTTTATCTCTGGGAGCAAGAAAGCTCCCCCAGAGGAGGATCCCTCTTATGAGAAATGGGTGCAGGAGAATTACACAGTGATTGGGTGGCTTGTGAACTCAATGCAGCCACAGATTAGCCAACATTACCTGTGGATGAACTCGGCTAAAGAAATCTGGGATAGTGTTGCAGAAACTTACTCCCAGAAGTTGAATGTTGCCAGAGCTTACAAACTAAGAAGTGATGTGAAGAATCTAAGACAGGGGGAGAAGTCACTTGCAGCATACTTCTCAGCCCTAAAATCTATATGGCAAGAGATTGATTTGATAGAGGCCGTGACATGGGATACCCTTAAGGATGCTGAAACATATAGGAAATTGGTTGAAAGGAATAGGGTCTTTGAGTTCTTGACAGGACTGAATTCTGAATATGACATTACAAAGCAAAACATCTTGTCCAAGGAAGATGTTTCATTGTCTCAAGCATATGCCTTGGTCAGCAGTGAAGAAAGCAGGAGGCAAGTGCAGGTTCAAGGGGTCAGTATCAATGATCATTTTGCAAATATGGGAATCAAACCCAAAGGGGTTACAGGAGCCCCCAGTGGCACAGGAAAGAAGGAGGTAGTGTGTGAATATTGCAAGAAGCCGAAACACACTAAGGACAAGTGCTGGAAATTGCATCCCAGTCTTGTCCCTATCCGATTCCAGAAGAAGAATGACAGTAGAAAGACAGGAAGTGCACATACAGCCACAAGTACAGATACAGAGTTTGAGTCTGCAAGTGCACAATTGGCAGCCATGAAAGCTGATTATGAGAAGTTTGGAAGGATGATCAGCCAGCTTGAAGGTGTAACTTCATCATCCAACCCTTCTGGAAGTCCAGCCACCACTGCATTTGCTCACTCAGGTATAAGGGCTTCTGCTAACCATGCATCTACCTCAGGTAATCCCAAGACCCCTTGGATCATTGACTCAGGTGCTTCTGATCACATGACCAACCTTTCCACTTTGTTTGTGTCATATGATTTGCTTCCTGGTCGTGACAAAATCACCTTAGCTGATGGTTCTCTTGCCCCCATTTCTGGCAAGGGAACTGTCAAGCCTACAGACTCTTTACTTTTATCTTCCACTCTTCATGTACCAAAGTTAAATACCAACTTGTTATCTGTAAGTAGCTTGACCAAGTCATTGAATTGTTGTGTAACCTTTTTCCCTTCTCACTGTGTGTTTCAGGACCTGAAGTCTCAGAAGGTGATTGGGAGTGGCCATGAAGCGAATGGAATATACTTGCTCGACACCCCTGGCCAATGCTTTGATCATCCCAAGAATGCTGCTTTCGGTTCTACTTCTTCAGAGTCTGTCAGTCAAATTATGTTGAGTCATTGTCGGTTGGGTCATTTACCTTTTTCTGCTTTAAGTCATTTGCTTCCTAAACTGTTTAAGGGAGTCAGTGTGTCCAGTCTCAGTTGTGAGTCATGTCAGTTGTCAAAGCATTGTAGAAAAAATTACCCTGTGAGCAATAAAAGATCCTCTTTTCTTTTTCATATTGTACACTCTGATGTGTGGGGGCCTTACCACTTATCCTCTATGGGGGGCTACAAATACTTTATCCTGTTTATTGATGATTTTTCTAGATTCACTTGGATATACTTAATGAAATCCCGAGATGAAGTCCCGAGACTTGTGAGGCAATTTCATGAGCTTATTTTGACTCAATTTGGTACCAGAATCAAGGTTTTCAGATCTGACAATGCAAAAGAGTATTTTGAGAAGAGCCTATCCTTGTATCTCTCTGACATGGGGGTTATTCACCAAAGCTCCTGTGTTAGAACCCCTGAACAAAATGGAGTTGCTGAGAGAAAAAATAGACATATTGTTGAAGTTGCAAGGAGCCTTTTATTTGCCTCACATGTTCCCACAAGATTTTGGGGTGATGCTGTACTTACTGCTACCTATCTCATAAACCGTATGCCATCCAGGGTTTTAGGGTTTAAATCCCCCTTCAGTCTTCTTCATCCAGATAAGGATCTCTTCCCAATTCCTCTTCGTGTGTTTGGTTGTACCTGTTATGTTCACATTCCAAGTGTGCAGAGACACAAGTTTGAACCAAAAGCCCACAAATGCATCTTCCTCGGTTACTCCCCCACACAAAAGGGTTATTGTTGTTTTGATCCAAAGACTGGCACCAGACATGTCTCTATGGATGTTACCTTTGATGAACCTTCTCCTTTTTATGGTTCCCCTCAGGAAGGACATTGTCAACAGGGGGAGAGTCTGTCACAAGTTTTTGCTCTTCCCCTTCCTGTCCCAGTTCAGTCTCCTGACAAATCTGTATCCTCACAAAATGAATCGACGGAGGATTAGCCACTCCATTCCTCTTGTCCTAGTGCTCCTATTTCTTTACCTCCTCGTCCTACCCATAATCCCAAAGTGTATCAGAGGCAGAGATCCAGGAATGAGCAAGTGGTTTCCCTTACAACAGATGAGGCTCATACCCTCCCAATCACAGATGAGATACCAGGTACTGCTTCAGCTCCCTTGGAATCCCCCTTCCCAGATCTTGATGTCCCCATTGCTGTTAGGAAAGGAAAGCGGAAGTGTACTGCACACTGCATTTCCAAACACCTTTCTTATGACCTACTTTCCCCTTCATATTGTGCCTACCTCTCTTCAGTTGCTTCTAACCACATTCCTAGGTCTGTATCAGAAGCTCTTGGGATTCCAGCATGGAGAGATGCCATGCAGGCTGAAATGGATGCTCTACATGAAAATGGTACTTGGGAGGTGGTGGATTTGCCTGAAGGGAAGGATCCAGTTGGATGCAAGTGGGTTTTTACCATTAAATACAGGGCAGATGGGACTATTGAGAGGTACAAGGCCAGACTTGTTGCAAAGGGCTACACACAGACATATGGGATTGACTATCTGGAGACTTTTGCCCCTGTTGCTAAGATGACATCTGTAAGGGTTCTTTTATCTCTGGCAGCTCACTTTGATTGGCCTCTCTATCAGTTAGATGTAAAGAATGCATTTCTGAATGGTGACTTACATGAGGAGGTCTACATGTGTCTTCCTCCAGGAATGTATGGGAAAGATATGCAAGGAAAGGTATGTAAACTGAAGAAATCTCTTTATGGCCTCAAACAATCTCCTAGAGCCTGGTTTGAGAGATTTAGAGCTGCACTTGTTAAATTCGGCTATGTTCAGACACAGTCAGATCATACTCTTTTTGTGAAGAAAAGTGGGTCTCTAGCAGTGTATCTCATTGTGTATGTTGATGACATTATAGTGACTGGTGATGATGTCTCAGGCATTCTGGGCCTTAAGTCTTTCCTCCGTACAGAATTTGAGATTAAGGATCTGGGGGAGTTGAGATATTTCCTTGGCATAGAAGTTGCCAGATCCAGGGATGGGATTCTTATTTCCCAGAGGAAATATGTCCTTGATTTGTTGTCTGAAACTGGAAAATTGGGTGCAAGACCAGCTGCAACTCCTCTTGATATGAGTCACAAACTTTCAGCTTCGGATGGAACTTTGTTGGAAGACAAAGGGGTCTTTCAGAGACTTCTTGGGAAGCTTTTGTACCTGTGCATGACTCGGCCAGATATTGCGTATGCTGTCAGTTGCATTAGCCAGTTCATGCATGCTCCTAGAGATACCCATATGGCAGCAGCAGAACGGATTTTGTGCTATCTGAAAGGCTCTCCAGGAAAAGGAATTCTATTTGCCAAACATGGTCATCTGAAACTCGAAGCCTATACGGATGCTGATTGGGCTGGAAATATTGATGATAGAAGATCTACTTCAGGGTATTGCAGTCTGGTGGCTGGTAATGTTGTCTCTTGGAGGAGTAAGAAACAAACAGTTGTGGCTCGATCCTCCGCCGAAGCAGAATATAGAGCCATGGCACATGGAGTCTCGGAATTGTTGTGGTTAAGGTCATTAATGGAAGAACTTGGGGTAGATCATGACAAACCCATGATGTTGTACTGTGATAATCAGGCTGCCATCAACATTGCTCACAACCCGGTACAACATGATAGAACCAAACATATTGAGGTTGATAGACACTTTATTCGTGAAAGAGTCTCCTCCGGTGAAGTGTGTCTTCCATTCATTACTTCTGACGGACAACTGGCAGATTTTCTCACCAAGGGCATTTCCAAGGCAAGGCTTCAACATGACACTGGCAAGCTGGGCATGATTAACATCTATGCTCA
The DNA here is from genome assembly GCF_055504915.1 of Nelumbo nucifera. Classification (NCBI taxonomy): domain Eukaryota; kingdom Viridiplantae; phylum Streptophyta; class Magnoliopsida; order Proteales; family Nelumbonaceae; genus Nelumbo; species Nelumbo nucifera. Next base: position 54,051,676 of record NC_142655.1, on the reverse strand, counting down.
GCTTGAGGGGGAGTGTAGAGAAGATGGGCCGAATGGCCCATAGACAGTTAGTTCATGTTATGTTATGTTATGTTATGTTTCTCTCTGTTGTGGGCCTTATTCTGGGCCCATACTCTGTATTATTCTGTTTTTTGTATTTTCCTGCTCTCTCAAGGGCCTCTCTGTAATTTGTCAAAGATTAACTTATTAATAAGATGTTTAGAGTGTTAGAGAGAGGTTATGTTCGAACCTCTTACTCTCTAACACTCATTGCCGCCAGCTCTTTCTTCTCTACTTCTCTTGTTTGTTCTCTTTTCTGGTTTGCATCTAATCTCAAACAGTTCCACACATCAAGTGGGCTGTTTTTCAACTGAAGAGACCCAATACTTGCTTGTCACCTCATTGGTGTGTTCTTTGCAAATCGGATGGGGAGACTGGTTTTCACTTACTAGTGTCTTGCCAATTTGCAAAGTCAATTTGGGAGTGGGCTTTTTCTCTCTTTGGGCGTAAGTGGAACCCTCCATCAGACTTGCAGAGTCTCTTTTCTCCTTTTTTCAGGTGGTGCATGAAAAGGGAAAGGACCATGTGGAGAGGACTGAAGGCTGCAGTATGCTGGTCAGCATGGGAAGAAAGAAATTTTAGGATCTTCTCAGAAGATGAGAGAGGGGCTGAAGAATTGAGGGCTGTGATCCATATAAGGGCTGTACAGTGGCTGAAATTTTTAAAGCTATTCACAGACTACACAGTGGATGACATGTTGAGGAAGTGGAGTGAGATTGCAAACTGCACACAGACCAAACCAGTAATAAGGGTGTCTTGGACCACCCCCCCTCTCCCCCCGCCCACTTGTTGGTTTCCTAAAAGTAAACTTTGATGGGAGTTGTAGGGGGAATCCTGGACAATCAGGGATTGGGAGTGTTTTTAGGGATGAGAATGGGATCATTTCTGCCCTATTCTCAGGCCCAATTGGAATGGGGAACTCCCTTAGAGCTGAGACCTTGGCAGTTATGGAAGGAGTCCAGAAAGCTAAGGAGATGAATGTCAAAAAAACTCATTATTGAAGGGGACTCGGAGGTGGTGATAGGGTGGCTGATTAAAGACAACTGTGGCTTATGGAGCTACAGCAATGAGAGGAGGAAATTCAAGTGGTTGGTGCGGGAGATGGAAGTCAGGATGAGTTGGGTTAAAAGATCAGCTAATTCTATAGCTGATGGATTAGCTAAACAGGGGATAGAAAGGGAAGCAATGTTTTGGGCCAAGTTGTAAATTAACTGTTTCTTCTTTTCTTTTCCTTTTCTTTTATTTTTTTAGGGTTTAAGTTGTATTTGGAAGATAAGAGTGTTTGTCTTCCTTGCTGTAATTATTCTTATGGTGTTTCAATGAATTTAATGAATCTGTTATTGATAAAAAAAAAGGAGGGGAATGAGGAAAGCAATATCATATCCTTGCTTTCAGGCCCAGTTGGGATAGGTGATTCTACAAGGGCTGAGTTATTGGCTGCAGTAGAAAGGGATTCTGATGGCCAACCAACTTGAGTTGGAGAAGTTACTAATTGAAGGGGGCTAAGGGATTGCGGACTGGTTGTTGAACCCAGATTCAGTCATTTGGAGTTTTAGGGATATCATAAAAAATGTTCAGTGGTTAACAAGACACATGACAATTGTCTACAGGGACCTTCTAAAGAAAGCTAAGTGGCTAACTAGAAACATGAATATCAGCCTACACTGGGTGGGAAGGTCGGCGAATGTGTTGGTCGATTGTCTTGCCAAACAAGGGGTTAATAGGGAAAGCTTATACTGAGCTGCTTTGTAATCTTTTCACTACTGTTTTTTTTTTCTGTAAATTTCTTTTAAGGAGAGGTTGCACCTTGTGCCTCTCCTTGGGATGCCTGTACTAGCTCTCATTTCTTGATTAATAAAATCACAATTTCCTTTTAAGGTGTTCCTATATGTGACATTTGAAAAATCTGCATTATTTGTTTTAGGCAGTTAGCTGTTCTTGATGGGATGAGGAGGTTATGATTTGTGTACTTGTTACATGATTTATTCTATCATTTCTTCATTTGTCTTTCTCTTTCCAAGTGGTGATTGATCCTCTAGCTCAAACTAGTGTTTCTCCGCATATCATTGTTTCAACTGTGGGTGATCCCAGCTTACTTATCTGTAAAAAGATAATTTCCTAATGTGCTTATGATGTTCATTGTTACTAATTCTTGTCAAATAATTCAGGAGCAATTAATCAAAGAAATAAATAAAATCTGGTGTTAAAAGAAAAGAATAACAAAGAGAAAAGAATGAGCGACAGAAGGAAGAGAAGAGTGAAGAGAAAATCAGATGGTGATTCGTGGTGGTCATAACCAAGGATTTAAATATCGATACGATACGTCCGATACGGGGCGTATCGTATTGGTATCGGCCAGAGGGGATACGGGATACACTACGAATAAACCTGTATCCCCTGAATCGCGTGTATCGGAGTGATACGCCTTCATATCGGTCTGTATCGTGATGTATCGAAGCAATACGCATCGATACGACCGATCGGCGTTTTCTCGCGTGCGCGTTTATTTCCAAAAAGTTGCACCTGGCGTGAATCGAACACAAACCTTCCAATGGCAAAGCCTTAAACGCGCGCTTGAACCATTAAGCCACTTTTCATCTTATGAAATCTAATAAAATAAAATAATTTCTTTCTATTCTAGTGCCCACATATAATGCAAAAAAGTTACATTTTTGTTTAACAATTCCATTAAAATAAAAAAAATAATATTCAAAACTAATATTTTATAAACTAATAGAATAAATAATTTTTTAAGTCCACATTTATATAAAAAATTTGTTTAATCTCAAGAAATTTATATGAAAAAGATATTAATAATAGAATAATTATTTTAGTACTTAATATTTATAAATTTGAACATGACATGTAACTTAAAATTTTATAAATTATTAATTAGTATTTTAATTTGAACTAAATAAAAGTATATATATTATTTATAAAATTAAGAATATTATTTACAAAAACCTTGAGAATATAATATAATTGAATTTGTCAAATCCATTAATCTACATTTATATCAAAAAATGATTTTTTTATCTCAAATTTTATGAAAATAAAAATATTAATAACGGAATAATTATTTTAGCAATTAAAAATTATGAATTTGCATATGATGTGTATCTTAGAAAATTTAATATATTTGATATGTTTTAAGTTAATACTATATGTTATTATAAATTTTTAATTTATATTTTGATTACATTTTATAATAACGTGTTTATTGTTTACAAAAATAAAAATATTGTTAACTAAACATTTGAGAATTAATTTTTAGTTGATTTCAGTTAATATTAAAAATTAAAAATAGTCAAATAGAAAATAATCGACATAATAATTCACATATAATAGTTGCATATGTTTTGTTCCTTGAAACTCAATAGAAAATAACATAATAATAGCTTTGTGCATGTATTAATTTTTAAACAATATATATATAATATGTTCCAGGATTCTTGGTTGATACAATATCAATAAAATTTTATGATTTCTATGCATCCCACTATATTAATTGCAGTATATTTCTTCACATATACCTTTAGAATATACATTTTCTATGTATCTATACATTAATTATGGCTATTTTGATCTTAAAAATAATGTTATTAATATGTTTGTGGAATTCATATGCATTTTTTGGCGTATCCATATTTTTTTGTCCGTATCCATGCGTTTCCAAAGTGTATCCATATCCGTATCTGTATCCATATCTGAGTGGTCCGATACAATACCCGATACTGATACGTTAATCCTTGGTCATAACCATCCACCCACACTCTCTTACAGAGTTGATGCAAATATGTGGAAAATTACAAAACTGCCCCTAATAAGGTGGCAGTAACAAAAGGTCTATAAGAAAACTAAAATATACCCATGGCCCAATAACAAGTCCATAAAATAAATAAGGAGCATAAGAAAAAAAGCCCATAATTCCATTTCTATTACTATTTGAATAATTTTTAGATTTTAAAAATTTATGAATTGTGTTTTCATGCAGGTATCAGGGATCACATCTGTTGGATGCAATAGATTCTCTCCACCCTCCCATTAGGGATACTGTGAAGCCACTACGTATGCCTATATGTGATGTCATAAGATCACACTTGCAAGGACAGGTAGCAGCCAGTGGTAAATTGGAGTCTGGAGCTATTCGAAGTGGTTCAAAGGTACACAACCTCCATAATTGTTTTGTTGAGTAAGCATATCATTGGCATATGTTAGTTAACAAATTGAGGCAAGTCTTAAAGTCATTTCAATTATGGTGCTTTTCTCAAAACTTAATTGTTTGCTGAACCTTTAATAGCATCATAAATGATTAGGGTGTTGTTCAGAGTAATCATGATTGTGCATATTTCTTGTTTAATTGGAGCAATCATGGTTTTCAATTGTTACTTATTAGTATGATATTGTGTTTGTGTCTGTAAGAGAGGAATTGCACCTTGTAACTGTACTTGACAAATAGCTTACTGACTTTGAGATAGAGGGGTACTCCAAATTGGTAATTGGGTGGATGCAATCAGGACAGCTGGGAATTTGGCAATATGGACAGCTGATAAGGGAAATACTTAGCATAACAAGGGAGGTGGGTGTTTGTTTCGAGTGGGTAAGGAGATCAGCAAATGGTTTTGCTGATGCCTTAACTAAACAAGGGACTCTAAGGGAGGGACTTTACTGGGCAGTGCTGTAATGGTTGATGTTTATTAGATTAACCTCTTCTAATAAGGGTTGACTCCTATATCTCAGTTTTAAATTTTCTTTAATGAAAGTTACCATTTCTGATTAAAAAAAGCTTACTGACCTAATGGTCCAAAACATCAAATCTGCAGGATCACCTGGATAGACCATGGATCAAAATCCATACAAATTGGATTGTTCTGTCCATATAGATTTCCTGTGCATGTGTGTTTGTGTCTGTGAGAGAGGAATTGGACCTTGTAATCATGCTTGACAAATAGCTTACTGACTTAATGGTCCAGAACATCAACCCTGCAGGGTCACCTGGATGGACCATGGATCAAAATCCATATGGATTGTTCTGCCCATATAGATTGAATGTTGCCTATAATAGCTTTAGATCTGGAAGGTTGGTTAAGATTGATTGGTATGAATTTCGTATGGTTCAATCAGGAGTTCATTCTGCTGGCTGACATTGTGGAGGACTGCAGTTTGGTCTAACAAAGCACATAGGTTTTGCTTCATGGGCATGGACATGTTAATGTAGGACAAGGTAGGGGTCTTACCGATTTCAGATTTAGTGAGCATTGTAGAGAAATGAAAGGAGATATGGGTGATTAATGATGAATAGTAGAGATGGTGAAGCAAGTAGACAGCCTTCTGTCCACCAAGGAATTGACAAGATATTAGAAAGGAAGAGAAGAACTATAGTTGTTACGTTGATCCAAAATAACTTATAACTAGCAGATTGCCTATACGATGCATGGGGTATTTGTATATTTAAAAAAGTAAAAAATAAATAAATAAATAAAATAGCATGTGCAGAGAATGATTTTGAAAAGACACAAATGCCAAAATCCATCTACTGCTTGCGTATGATGTAATCCTATTTTGTGATGATGGCCTTTCTTCCCTAAGGAACCTAAAGGAGCTTCTTAGCTCAGTTGAAAAATCTTTCAAAATTGAAGGTTAATCTAGGGAAGCTATGTTCAGGGATAAATTTGCAAGAAATTCATGAATATTTGAAGACGGAGAAAGGAGCAAGGAAGCCTTGGTAGAAATCATAACCTTACGAGTGGCACACTGGGCAAAAAGTTTGAAACTTTTTTCAGACTTTAAGGTTGAAGACTTCTTTAGGGCTTAGGCTGCTATTGCTGCCTCTTCATCTAGAAGACAGGAATCCATTGAGAGGACGTCACCTCTATTATGTGGCTGGAAGAATTTGAACTTTGATGGGAGTTATCTGGGTAATCTGGGCCCCTCAGGTATGGGGGGGCATTAGGGATGAGGAAGGAAACATCATAGCCTTATATTCTGGACCTGCTGGACATGGCGATGTGGCAAGAGCAGAACTATTAGCTGCAGTACATTGGGTCTAGAAGGTAAAAGAGCTGGGCATTGATAGACCAATCATTGAGGGTGATTCGAGAACTGTTGTAAATGGATGAAGGAGGGGGAAGGGTTGACATGGCACTTGAGGAATGGATTCAGGCAATTTTAATGGTTATCAAAGCATATGGCAATCACAGTTAAGGGGTACAAGGAAGTCAAGTGTTTTGGGCACAATTGTATGACTTGGGTAATTGGGTTGGGTCATTTTTTCTACAGCTGTGTTTTTTCCTTTTTCACAACCTCTTGTTGTATTCATGCCTGATCTTATTAATGAAATAAATTCTGTGTTGCCAATAAAAAATAAATAAATATGCAAGAGGAAATCCATAGAATAGTAGATCTCTTAGGTTGTGAAGGGGGGAGTAACATTAATCAAAGCAATTATCATTGACACTACCAGCCATGACCTAGTGAAGAGATTTCCTCACGCTACCACTCCTTCACCTACACTAAGCAACAAACAATAGTCAGGAGGAATTAAGAAAATGATAAAAATGATCTCCACTCATGCAAGAACCCCTAGCAAATGAACATCCCCTATTAAAGACCAAAATCCTACAAACAAATAATAAAACCTTAGAAACCATAGCGAACATCATCTCCATTTGATCAAACTGATTGGCGTGAGAAGAAACCCTAGAAAGTTAACCTCTAGCAAAAACAAGATCACCACTAAAAAAGTAAAAATCAGTTTAATGTCCACTTGTTTTCTAGAGTAGTTTTTCAAAGAAAGGTCTATTGATTTTCTAGAAAATTAGACAGAATGATCAAAAAGTTAAAGTAGCTTTAATAATAATAATGAAGTATAAAATTAGGCATTCTAATCAGTCATCAAATAATAAAAAAGAATAAATTAGAAATTATTTATAGAAAATGTAAAGTAAAAAAATGAACAGCAATAAAGTACAACTTAGATAATGTAGAAAATCAATCATTGGCAATTAGTTATTCCTAAAGAATCAGAAAATTGAATTAATAATCAGTCATAGAAGAAAATAGTCAAATAAATAATAAAAATTAAATAATAATAAAGTAGAAAATTAGTCATTCTTTTTTTAGAAAATTAGTCATATAAATAGTCAAAGAAATAAAAAATAAATAACAATAATGTGTAAATTAGATAAAGATCAATGAGTACAAATAAAAAATAAGTAAAATATTATTAAGTACATTATTGAATGGTTGTTCTCATCAATAAGTTCATTATTCATGGAGTCTAATTTGTAATACTTGCTGGTTAAAAGATCAATATGATGGTTCATGGGTTGGTGAAAAGATCCAGTGTTATGCATGTTGATTAAAAGATCAATAAGATGGTTCTAACATGTAATACATGCTGGTTAAAACTTAAAACAATGGGTTGGTTAAGTTCATGGTCTACACGTGGGAACACTCAAACATGAAAGTGCTCATCCATGTGTGTGTGTGTGTATTGCTTTAGAACTAATTCAAATCCGTAAGTAACCCATGGGCGTAGTTGTCAAGGCGATGCCTACGCGGGCGCCTAGGCGACAAGGTGCCCTTGGAGTCTCGCCTCGCCTAATTGCCAAGTAGTTTTCTATAGTGTGTTATAACAAACTTTTATGTTCTTAATTTTTTGAGGTTATAATTATAAAATAAACATTTTTAAACTAAAATATTCATTTTGTGTGTTTATATACTAATCTCTTTTTGTTATTTTCTAATTTGTTAGGGTTTAATAAACACAAACATTGCTAAATGCTGTATTGAACCCTCAAAGACTTCAAAACCTGAACCAATAAGTAAGAAAGAACAATGTTGTCCAATCAACACATTTTCTTCTTTTTCTTTACTAATTTTGTGCTTTTATATACTAATTTCTTCCACCTTTTCTTTTCTTCTTTTCTTCTTTTCCTATAACAGAAATAGGGGTTCAGCCCCTATATTTTTCGAAATTTCTTTTCTTCTTTTTCTTCTCATGAATATGTTGGAATATGTTGATTTTCTATACTTTAACATGAAGTTTATACTTTTCTTATGAAAATTATGGATATTTATGAAGGAAATATGATTATGGAACTTAGGAACCTACCCTAGTATCATGTTTTTACTTAAAAAAAATCTATTGCCTAGGAGACTAGGCGCCCCCCTGTCGCCTAGCCTTGCCTTGGTGCCTTGAAAACTATGCCCATGGGAACACTCAAACAAGGACCCTAACTCCTAAAATAATTCCAATAACACTTAAGCAGTCTTACTAAAACTAATATAAAAGCACCAGGAATACTAAAAATAGTAAAATGTGATTTTACACTATCAAGTCTAGACCAATGTTTTGAAAGCACAAGGCACAAAAAAAGTACAAAGGGCTTTTTGTGCCCAAGGTGCAAGGCGGTGCTTGCCTTTTTGGAGCAAAGTACAAAATTAAAGTAAAAATTTGCAAAAATGTAAAAAAATTCTAAATAAATTAAAGTTAAAATGCAAACAATAATTGTATGAGCCGCCTTTGTATCAGTTAAAATGTTTCATTCCTAATTGTATGAGCCGCCTTTGTATAATGCCCCTTGAGGCAAGCCCAAACAATGTTTTAAAAGAAAAAATGCATGAAAGAATAACATTAGTAGATAGGGGGTTCTCGAATTTGTTTGGGCTTGCCTCAAGGGGCTTGGGGGTCCGGGGGCACCATGCTTCAGAAAACAAAAAAGAGCAAGAATTAACAAAGGCGCATGCTTGGGCTGAGGCACAATGCACCAGGTGCACTAGGTGAGTGCCTGTTCAAAGGGGCTGCACCTAGGCCTTGGTGAGGTGCAAACCCTAAAGTGCACCTTGCCTGTGCATCTAGGTGCGCCTGTTAAATTACTGATCCAAAAATCACTGTAAATAGTAATTTCAATTTACTAATAATAGTAAAAGTCTAGGATCTTAAGACACCTATAACTAGAAAATAAATTTAAAAATTAAAAATTCCAATATTTTCACTCAAATTCTAAAATTGGTATATGAATTGAAAAACTGATTTATATCTTCATAAATTCTTTCTTTGCTTCTTTATCTGCATCACATGTATTTTTGATTACTTGTACCACTACGGTGTCATCATCATAAGTATGTTTGGTCTAGGTTCTAGTGATGCCTTCAGGAGATGTAGCAACAGTTCGTTCCCTAGAACGAGATTCTCAGTGTTGCACCATAGCAAGAGCTGGAGACAATGTGGCTGTCAGTCTTCAAGGTATTGATGGAGGCCGTGTAATGGCTGGTGGAGTTCTATGCCACCCAGATTTCCCTGTGGCAGTTGCAACCCGTTTAGAGCTGAAGGTTCTTGTCTTGGATATTGTAATGCCAATCCTAGTTGGCTCTCAGGTTTGTATTCTCGAAACCACTGATTTTCCACTTTATTTTTTATCTGTATTTTTAAAAGTATATATATTAAATATAAAGGGCACAAGCCCCAGAAAGGATTTACATGTATAACACATCAAAATCAACAGTACAAAATTATCTACACATCCAAGTCAATCTCATGTAGAAACCATCTCAAACAAAGCTAAAATTCTGGCACTAGAAACCTTAGATTAGATGACCAAAAATAGAGAATGCTGAAAGTTTTAGAGAAATATGTCCCCTGATGTTATCTTGTTTCCAGAAATATATCTTCCATTCTTTTCCATATTGACATCACTAAAGGCAGAAAATTTGTTAGAACCTTTCTTTCTGAAGTAAAATCCATGAGCCAATCCCAAGTACTTTTTTTATCAGTAAACAATCAAGAATTTTATTAGAAAAAATAATGCTGTACAATTGTGATATGCCATGAACCCTTTTTCTTAAGGTAGATTCCCACCTACCCGAGTTTTGTAAATTTTACTCGCATCCAGTTCCCAATGGAACCTCCCTCCCCCCATATCAGCCATGCTATTGGCACATATATGTATCCATTCCAAATGGGATGCGACATTCAGTTCAGCTGTCATTCTTCTTACTCCCTGCATGATTTATATTCCCATGTTTCCCCTGTGTTATGTCTGAACTGTCCCACCACTATTTGAGTCACCCTCCACCATAATATTTCTGTAATTGAAGCAATGTTTAGGAAATCATAATGGTATCGTAAGTCATAGAGAAAATCAAATTGAATCGTGAATCGTGAATCGTATTGTAAACCATAAGATTATTTCTACTTTTACAAACTTGTCAAAAAAAATTAAATATAGATATATTAAAAGGCTAAATATATATAGGAAAGTGATTTTACCCTATTGTTAATCCATATCTACCACATATGTACCTAAAACAATAGAATTTACCATTTATACAATAGAAGCCCAAGATGATATAATCAAGTTTGACTTGAAACTCAAATAAATTCACATATAATGGCCCTTAAAACTATATATGATGCAAAATAAACTCAATGATGGTCTTAAATAATGTAAATAAACCATTTTCTAGTAAGGGCTCTAAAACAAGTCTTGATAAAATTAAATATAAACATAAATGATAAAGTAGAAAACTGATTCTTAATTGAATTTATTTGAACTACAATGAATTGTTGGAATTGTATAAATCGTAAGATTCAAACAAAAATTGTAAGATTTTTGTAGAAAATGATTTTGACATAAGATGTGAATCGAAACCATTGGGATTCATGATTCAAATCATGAATCATATCATAAATCGTAAGATTTTGACATCGTTGAATTGAAGGTTTTGCCCAATCATAAGCCATGTACAACCATCATAACAGTCAAGACCCGAAAACATATCCATTATTCCATTACAGCTACTAAGTACTACTATCCTTGAGTTCCTTGTGTTGCCCAAGCTACATCTATCAAAATTCATCTTAATGAAATGATGTGTAGTGGGTGATACCAAAACATAATAAATTAAATAAGATTCTAAAAAATCCTAGCACGTTGAGATTGAACAGAACTTAATTTCTCACTGCTGCCCCACTTTTCCTTTTTTATAATAAAACTGAAATTACAAGATTACCCCTGAAAAGAAAAAAGGCAAATAACTAATAAGGGAAAATAAATGAAAATGACAAAAAATCCCCTACAATCAGCATTTATAATTTAACACCCCCTCAAGTTGGAGCATATATATCATGAAGTTCCAACTTGTTACAAATGTATCTCATCCGTGTCTAACTTAATCCTTTGGCAAAGAGGTTGGCTAGCTGATCTTTAGACTTCACGTAGGGTGTAACTATTTCTCCACTAACATTTTTTCCCACACAAAGTGGCAATCCACATCTATATGTTTGGTTTTCTCATGAAACACTGGATTGGAGGAAAGGTGTGTGGCTTCTTGATTATCAAAAAACAACTTAATGGGAGTTGAAATAGTCACTCCTATCTTAAATAATAGTTGTTTTAGCCACATCAACTCACAAGTAGTATGGGCCATGGCTTTGAACTCTACCTCAACATTACTCCTAGCCACAACACTCTGCTTCTTACTCTTCTAAGTAGTCAAATTGCCTACCATGAATGTGCAATAACTTGTTGTAGACCTTCTATTTGTGACTGATCCTGCCCAATCAGCATCTATATATCCCTATAAAGAGTGTTCTCTTCCCCTCTTATATAACAAGTCTTGACCTAGAGCACCCTTTAAATAATGTAGCACTCTAAGGATACCTTCCCAATGGATCGACATCAGATTTTGCATAAACTGGCTCAGCAATCCATCATTGAAGGAGATATTTGGTCTTGTAATTGTGAGGTAAATCAGTTTCCCTACTAATCTCCTGTACCTTCCGGGATCAACTAGAAACTCTCCCTCATTATTAGACATCCTTACATTCGGATCTATAGAGGTATCTATTGGTTTTGCCCCTAATAGACCCATCTCTTCCAACAGATCAAGCGCATACTTTGTGAGATAGAGATTCTCCACTTTTACCTTGCTACTTCTATACCTAAAAAGATATTTCAAGTGCCCCAAGTCCTTAGTTTAGAACTGGTTCTGTAAAAACTGTTTCAATTCTTCAATACCCAGTTTATCATTTCCAGCAATAATAATGTCATCAACACAAAACTACCAAAAACTGCTGTATAACACTACTAAATCTTCCAAATCAGGCTCTCGGAGATTGTTTCATGCTAATGTTCTTCAGCAGTATAAAAGAACATTAAATTCATGCTAATGTCTGGTTCCATACTATTCCAAAGACACGTCATAATCTCTTCATTCTGCTGTATCCAATCATTGTACCCAGCAACTCTTGAATCTGGTCTATTTTCCTTAATATATTTCAATTTATCCCTCACAGTCAAGTTTACCTCAACTGATTTTGCCCATGGTACATAATTTGTACCATTGAGCTTAACTGATGTCATCTCTAGTTCTGTACGGCCATGAAGTTTGGCTGAATCACTACACTTGACTTGTTCTCAATACTAGAGGTTGTCATAACCTTAATAACAAAGCCGGCATGTTATTGAACAGCAAAAAATAAAAAACAGAACTTCTAGACCAGAGAACCTTCAAATATTGATCATGTATTGGTCTGAGAGCACTAACGTTACAGGTGCAGACTATCAAAATGCACGAAGAAACGTATATTTTTTCTTTTTGAAGGATAAGTAAAAATAAAAAAACTTCATTAAACTGAAAAATAGGTATGATACAAATTAGTTGGTTGTTAAGTTGACAAACCAACCAAAGTTACACCACTCAAACTAAAAATAAATCTTCATTACAAGGATGCAACTCAAGAGTACTCCAAAAGTTCTCTAACATAGTTTTCAAGGCATCTTGGTGATTCTGGGCGACACTAGGGTGCCTAGTTGCCTAGGCGATAAAAAATTTATAATATAAAATTCTAACTTTTGGCTAGTTCCCTAGTTTTATATACCATTCAGCAGGTATATTAATTGAAAAAAAAAATAGCAATTCTCTTTATTAAGAACATTAAATTTCCTCCAACAATGTGGCAAATCATCACATCTAAATGATAAAAATCTTTTACATATATTAATTTAATTATTTTAAAAAATAATACTGCTATAATAAGGATTTAATAGAGAATTTTCATATCAATTAGCAGCTGAACAAGGTTAATTTTATATGATAAATACTCAAGATGGAAAGTAAAATAGAAAAAACAAGGATGTCGTTTTTGTTTTATTTAATTAGAGAGAGAGAATAGAAAAAACCGAACCTCTTTATAATTCTGTTCTCTCTTTCCTCTTTCTATTTTTTCTTTTTCTCTCCTCAAAACCCTTTGATCTTTTAAATTTCAATGGTAAAACATTAAAGCAAAGTATATTGATATATATAGCATATAGTAAAATCTATTAACACATACATTAATAAAATACAGCAATATAAATGATATTATAAAAGGCGGCCGCCTAGTCATTTTTGTTGCCCAGGCAGGTGCCTAGTTGCTAAAAGTCAAGGCATTTGGGCAAGGCACTCAGTTGCCTAGGTGGGCACCTAGGCAACACCTTGACAACTATGTTCTCTAACACATCGGCTTTGTTCACTTGATTGAACTCTGGCAGCCAAAGAACCCAGTCTGATATCAGATTACTCACTGCAGCTATCAGAAGATCAATGGTTTTTGAGTTGTCTTCAGAAACCCTTCTATTCCTCTCATTCCATATGGCCCAGCAGACTGCAAATGGAATGCAGCTCCACAGGATTCTAGGTATCTTGCTTCCTCTAAGTTCTGGCCGTTTGGAAAAGATTTCTGTTGGGGATGATGGTTGAAAGACATTCCAAACAGGAAGGAGAAGCACTTCCATATAAATTTTGCTGCACTGCATGAAAAGAACAGATGAAGGACTGTCCTCCAAGTTGCAAAAATAACAGTAGCTTGCCATGTGAAATCCTCTATTCTTCAAATGATCTGTAGTAAGAATGCTGTCATGTGCTACCAACCAAGCAAAAGCCTCTATCCTTGGGGGTACTGGGTTACCCTACACACCTTTTATCTGCTCTAGCTCCAAACTCTCTTTTACTAGGGCCTTGTAGAATGACTTCACTGAGAATCTTCCTTCTTTGCACTCTTTCCACCATAAGCCATCTCCTATGGTCCTAGTCTCCTAGAGATATAGATGCCTTCTACTTTCTCCAACAGCAGGATACATTCTTCTACTTCTTGGTCAAAGGTCTTCTAAATTTTGGGTTCCAAATCAGCTACTCCATCTCCATTCATAGCACTGATTAATTGTGATTTTCTGTTCAGTCAACCTGTATAACCTTGGACAAACCTCACAAAGTTTCCTATCCCAAGCCATTCATCTTCCCAAAACTTAACTTTTGACCCATCACCCAGACACCCACTTTGAATCTAATCAGTCCCCTGAACTCCTGGTTAAATCTCATGATCCCTTTCCAAACACTCACCCCATATGAACTCCTCTTGGTTCCCACCCAAACCTTACTACTACATATTTTCCAACCACCACCCTCCTCCATAAGGCTTCCCTTTCTCTCTCTCTCTCTCTTGCCCAAATATCCACAACCATTTCCCTAGTTATGCCTTGTTAAATGGTTTTATCCTTCTCAACCCCCCCCCCCCTCTCCTTTAAACCTTTTCCCACTTGACCGGGTGAAACTTTTTGGTTCCCCCACCCCCCATCCCTTCCCATAGGAAATCCTTCTGAATCTTCTCAATTTTCATAGCCCCCTCCTTAGGAACCTTTAACAATGAGAGGTAATAAGTTGGTAGGCTAGATAGAACACTCCTTATGAGAGTAATTCTTGCCTCCCATAGTTGTCAAGGCGACACTTAGGCAGGTGACTAGGCGACAAGGCGCCCTTGGAGTCTCGCCTCGCCTAATCACCAAGCAGTTTTCTATAGTGTGTTATAACAAACTTTTATATTCTTAATTTTTTGAGGTTATAATTATAAAATAGACATTTTTAAACTAAAATACTCATTTTGTGTATTTATGTACTAATTTCTTTTTGCTATTTTCTTATTTGTTAGGATTTAATCAACACAAACATTGCTAAATGCTGTATGGAACCCTCAAAGACTTCAAAACCTGAACCAATAAGCAAGAATGAACATAAAATGTTGTCCAATCAACACATTTTCTTCTTTTTCTTTACTAATTTTGTGTTTTTATATACTAATTTCTTCTTCTTCTTCTTCCACCTTTTCTTTTCTTCTTTTCCTATAACAGAAATAGGGGTTCAGCCCTTATATTTTTTGAATTTTCTTTTCTTTCTTTTTTTTTCTTCTCATGAATATGTTGGAATATGTTGATTTTCTATACTTTAACATGAAGTTTATACTTATCTTATGAAAATTATGGATATTTATTAAGGAAATATGATTATGGAACCTAGGGAACTACCCTAGGATACATATTTTTACTTGAAAAAAATCCATTGCCTAGGCGACTAGGCGCCCTGTTGCCTAGCCTCGCCTTGGCACCTTGAAAACTATGCTGCCTCCCAAAGAGAGATATTTAGCCTTCCATCTGTCCAATCTCCTCTCAACTCTCTCTATAAGAGGCTTCTATATATTAACCGCTGTTGTACTAGACCCCACCAGCAGCCCAAGATAGTGGAAAGGTAGTTCTCCAACCTTACAACCCAACACCACTGCAAATTGCTCCTCCCTATTGGCCAGCATCTCAAAGTTAGCCAAGATAGCTCTTAGGTTCAGTATTTGGTTAACTGAAGCATCTATAAATATTAATGTGTCATCTGCATATTGAAGGTAAGAGATACATGGGCCTTCTACTCCTACACTAAAGCCTTCTATCCAAACAGCAAGGGGGAGATTGGAAAAATTCAGTTGACACTCCATTAATTAGCAATGAGGCTGAAGATATACACCATACATCCAGCCCCCCCAACTCTCCCCAATCCCCATTAGTCTTTACATCTCTTCCAAAAATCCCCACTCCACATGGTCGTAAGCTTTCTCTATATCTAATTTACCCACTAATCCTGGCCTACCACTTCTTATTCTTGAGTCAATACATTCTCTCTCCACCAGTACCCTATCCAGAATTTGCCCTCCTTCTACGAAGGCCATCTGAGATTCCCCTACCACCTCATGATCACCCTTTTTAACCTGCTTTCTAACATCTTTGCCAATAATTTGTATGGACTGCTTATTAAACTTATCGACCTGAAGTTTCTTATGTGCACTGCCCCACTCTATGAAACACCTTTTACAAGCATAGCCAATCTCAACATGAATAGTAGATAAAAGCTCATGCTTCCACACTATTTCCACCCACCTTTCAATGGACGAATGGAAACAACAAAAGAAACATAAACTAACCTGTACGGCTGTACTATTCACCATCAGATCCTCTTTGAACTGCCAATTAGAGGGAGACTAGAAACCACTGAAACCACCATAAACGTTGCAACCTGAGGCATGAAGGCCTCCTTCACTAGTGGGCAGTCAGTCCTTTCTGGTTGCTTTTCCCTTCTTCCAACTATGGTGAGAGAAAAGAGATCGATTTCTGTTGTGTTATCCTTACTAGTCCAAGTCGCTAATCTTGCTCTTATACCATGATATCAGAACATAACAAATTAAATAAGATGCTAAAAAATCCTAGCTACAGTCCAAATCTGGTTCAGACTGAAGTAGGAGAGGAGTAGAGAAGAAGTTAAAGAGTGAAGGCTTGAAGCAGGTTGAGATCGAACAGAACTTGATTTCTAACTGCTGTCCCACTTTTCCTTTATTATAATAAAACTGAAATTACAAGATTACCTCTAAAAAGAAAAAAGGCAAATAACTAACAAGGGAAAATAAATGAAAATGACAAAAAAACCCCTACAATCAGCACTTGTAATTTAACAGGAGGTATCCATGGAGTGGCTACTTGTGCTGTTGGTGTAGAGGATTCAACAATCACTTGCCAATTCCAGATATCTTTGGTGGATAAAAGGAAAAACTCAACAAGGTTCTTGCCTGATGTGTCCTCACTATAACGTTCTCCATTAATGCTTCCTTAGTTTGGGTCTTCAATTTAAATATTTGTGCATTTCTTTCCTCCCACGTTGTCCATAAGATAGGTGCTCTAGTTCCACCTGCATCCAAATAAGTGTAAGCTAATCTCATCTCATAACTTACTCTACATAAAATAGACATTTTATTTGAGATATACCTGTTAGGCCTTTTCTTTGTAGATGCTCACAGGTGTTGATTTCTCATGTACCACCTCCCACAAAGGAATTGTGGGGGAAGGATCCAAAGAGATTGATGTGAAGAATGAGGTGCAAGATAAAAGACCCAAATCACAGGCTCATTGATTTAAAAGGCGCGCTTAGGCGCACAAGCGAGGCACATTTTGGGGTATGCGCCTCGCCAGGTCCTAGGTGCACCCCTTTCAAAAGGCGCATGCCTGGTGTGCCTAGGTGTGCGCCTGATGTGCCTTGTGCCTCAGCCCAGGCGTGCGCCTTTTTAAAATTTTGCACTTTTTGCTGTTTTTTGAGTCTAATGGCTGGGCCGGGGGCTCTGCCCCCAAACCCCTGACCACGCCCCTCGAGGCAAGCTCGAACAAGTCCATGTTAGGGTCTGAAATTCTTATTTCTCACATAAAAAATAATGATTTTATAACTTTCATTGCCTTTTAAGAAGATATTTTATTGCAATGAATGAATGAACAATATTAGCAAATAGGGGGTTCTACTCTGCTCCGGTTCCCCACTCCTAGGCCCCCTTCCTTCTTGCTCTTACATATAGCAATCTAATTAAGTAGATGGTCCGTTTTGGTAACTTCTTGATCCCAAAGGAAGTCTGATGATTTCTCCAATTTGCATACCCATCCTTTTTTACGCATTATTTTCAATCCTTGCACACTAATTGGCAAAAATGATTTATCAACGATTTTGTTGGATTCCTCTTTTAAAAAATTTCTATCGCCCTCCCCTCTTCCTCGCCTTCCCACTTTCTTCTCTATCATGTACAATATCACACTTTCAGCTTTTCCAATTCATTTTGTTGTTTTTAGCGCATTGTTAGGTGTTTGAACCGTCACCCATAGAGCTGTAAAGTGGGTCAGGCCACCCATAGGCTGGCACAAAAAAGTGGGTTCTGCCAGCATGGCTTGCAGCCTAATAATGGCATGACGTACATATATTAATATATTATTAATTTGTATATATACATATATATATATATATCATAATTATATATAATAATATAATAATATATATACATATATATGTATAAAATTTTTAGTTTTCAATTTTATTCTATTATTTCATATATAAATAAATGTATACATCGAAATTCATATGGAATAAAATTTTAAGATTTTTTTTATTTCTTGTTTATCTTGTTAATTTATTTTAACTTTTTCATTTGTTTTTCAATTTTCTAAAAAAAGTTGTGCTGCCCACGGTACAGGCTCACCTAGGCTCGTGCCATGGGCCATCCCAGTTACAATGCAGGTAGCCCACAAAAGTGGACCATGCTGGCCTGACATGACCCACATTACACCTCTAGTCACCCGGCAACAATTTTGGTTTGAGTTGACTTTGTTAGAGACATGTCAACATGGGTAGTTGAATTGTCAATCTATTGTTGACAATTATGCATTTGTGAAAGTATTATTTTATGCAATTATACATATATAATTTCAACCCATTGTTGACACTCAACCCAAATACTGAATACCTAATTATGCAGGCATTGTGACCATTGGTTTTGGTGTGCCTTTTCACATTCTCGAAGGTGGAAAACTGGAAATGAAAAAAGATGGGTCACCCTAGCCCATCCACAAAAATAAAAGGAAAAAGAAAAAACACCCAGAGGCATAACTTTGTGCTCAGTGGTCAGATCCGGATGTTTTTTAATCTTGGGTAACTTCGCACGATATCAATGCAATGCAAGGTGCCAAAGGCATCTTGACCCAGTAATTTTGCCAAAAATTCTTTTTTTGTCCTCAAAGCTCATTTTAGCTTTCTTAATTTATAAAAAAATAAAACTAATATAAAATACATATTATATGAAGAATATAATGATGTCATTGGGTTGACCCATTTCAGACAGTTGAACTGCTGGTCCACCACCCAGAGGAAGGAAATGGGTCAGCCTACAGATCACTTTTAAACATTCTGCTTCTTTATTTCTTCCTTCTTGGTTTCAGCCCTAAAGTACACCTTCAACTTGATCCTCTACATCCTATATACGAAAACTTTGATTGATCATCCAATCACCTTGGGGTTCATTCCTCTATAGATAAGGCTACCCTTCTTTTCTCTAGATGAAGACTCTTTCAAAATCACGTGTCATCCTGCTCCCCAGGCATAGCGGTTAATCCTACCACATTCTTCTATTATGATAATATTTTTGATCATTGACAAATGATTTGAATTAATATGGATGAGCAGATAGAATTTCATATATACCATGCAAAAGAGGCTGCAAGAGTGGTGAGGATAATATCTTTGATTGATCAGAAGACGGGCAAAGTGACAAAAAAGGCACCTCGCTGTCTTACATCTAAGCAGAGTGCAGTGATAGAGGTAAGATGACAGATTGCCGTTCCATCCCTATGGTGAAATATATTGTTCATTGGCTCTGCAAGTTAATTATGGGCTCCATTTTCAGTAGATTCTCTGGTTTGCAGTCTTGTCCTTGTATTAACAATCGTCTCTCTTTACCTCTTCGTGTGTGTGTGTGTATTACATCTATGCATTGGTATAATGGTAACTGACAAATGTGGTAATGTGGGTTTGAGAGAGTGGCCACTTTCAAATTTGCATTGTTGGCATGTCTGCGCATCCTTGGGGGTGATGAGAACTAGGAAAACCCGGCTACATGTGAAAATAATCATCTTCCATTGCCAACTTTGACTTGAAAATTTTAAACTTTGAACAGCTAACAGAACAATTGGGAAATCCATCAAACATAGTTGGATATAGGGCTGACATCAACCGGGAGATTAAACATGTGGTTAATCCAGTGGGCCCACTACCCCCCCCCCTTCCTTTCTATATGTTGGATGATTTTGTCGCATGGGATTTTAGTAAAATCAAATTGAGATGGTTACGTTTGTTATGGTTAAAAGCTCGTCTATATAGGTTGAAAGGATTAGTAAGACATGTTATATACACAAATATCAAGATAACAGTTTGTGCCAGCAGCAGGCCAAATCTAATTTGATTTCTTTTTTATCTCAAAACTTCAGGTGGTACTGGATGGAGCTGTTTGTGTAGAAGAATTCTCTAAATGTCGAGCTCTTGGGCGGGTTTTCCTACGATCATCAGGAAGAACTATTGCTGTTGGGATTGTAAGTCGAATAATTGAGCAGTAGTATTGGTTCTTGGTGGAATTCCCAAGTTTCTTAATCCCACCTTTAGATAAAGGAGCCAGAATAGTTCAAGCAGAACATTTCTGCAAAAATGACTCGTGGTCTCTGTTAACTGCCTGTGGTGACCAGGATGTGGAATCCTTTAGGTACTTCTTATGTAACTTTTGCAAGTAGGTTCTTAATCGTGTTATGTAACTTGTATCAATTTTTCCAAGTACAAAAGCGAGAAAGCATGTTTTCTGGGTATAATGTGATCGGCTGCAAAAATCCAGTTCAGATTTATCACTCATCATCTATGATGCTTCGATTATTTTAGGCATTTCAGAGTGTATTTAATACGACAGACCTGATCTTCATTTAGCTGATTCATACGATTACCGATCAAGCTGTTTGCATCAGCATCTACACCAATAATAATATAATGTAGTAATTAGTATAATAAAATACAATCTGTTAACAAGTAGTCTCCTGGTCTTCCGTTTGGGTGGGCTTTCACACGGTGGCTCCTGACCTTACATGTGGAACCCAAAACGTTATGTAGCATTGAGAGCTAAAGTAACTTAACTCCCTACAAATGTCACCAAGGTTTTTAAAATCGAACCGGACAACAAATTGGTCAGGGGTCCGGTTATGAAACTTCAGCAGTAAAACAAAGAAATAACAGAACAAGAAGAAAGGAGAAGAGAAGAGAAGAAAAATGACGCAGAATAGAATGATCTGCCGCCCAGGACTTTTATTTATATACTCTTATTAAAAACAAGAACATAAAGACACTTATGCCCCTGCCGCCCAACTCAATCCTTAGTCAATAATGAGAGAAATAACAATGGGCCCAGTAAGGCCCAGAAAACTAATAAACAGAAATAATAATAGGTCCAAAATAATAACAATTAAATAAAAGGAAAAAAACAATTGATAATGGTAGGGGCTTCACTAAATCTATTTCCCCACACTCCCCCTTCAAGTTGGGAATAAATATTAGTCATTCTCAACTTGCATAAATCTGTCTCTAATTAGACTCTTGTAACTACTTTGGTGAAGAGACCGGCCAGCTGTATATCGGAGGCAACATAAGGAAGGCACACTTCTTTGGAGGCAACTCTTTCCCTGACAAAATGCTAATACACCTCAATATATTTGGTTCTATCATGTTGTATCGAATTATGAGCAATATTGATAGTAGTCTAATTATCACAATACAACATTAGAGGTTTTTTATATTCAACCTCCAACTCCTCAATTAGTGATTTTAACCACAACACTTCAATCGCCCCATTAGCCATAGATCTGTATTCTACTTCAGCACTGGAGCGGGCAACAACTATTTATTTCTTACTCTTCCAGGAGACAAGATTGCCCCCAATAATAGCACAGTACCCTGAGG
Organism: Nelumbo nucifera; assembly: GCF_055504915.1. Taxonomy (NCBI): domain Eukaryota; kingdom Viridiplantae; phylum Streptophyta; class Magnoliopsida; order Proteales; family Nelumbonaceae; genus Nelumbo; species Nelumbo nucifera. The sequence goes on along the minus strand of NC_142655.1, from coordinate 54,029,980 downwards.
TAGATCTCCTATCATCCACACATTTAACCCAGTCTGCATCAGTGTACACTTCTATCTTCATATGACCATTATTTTTGAAGAGTATACCTCTGCTTGGACACCTTTTTAAGTAGGCAAGTATCTTCTCAATTGCAAGATGGAATGTTTTGGGAAACTGCATATACTGACTGACAACACTAACAGATAAGAAATATCTGGGTGTGTCAGACAGAGGTAAAGAAGCTTTCCAACCATTCGTTGGTACATGGCTTTATCTTCGAATAATTCAACCCCTTCATTGCTTCCTTTCACTCAGGTACTACTAAGGCATATATGATGGTGAAATATGGTCATAAGAAAGAAATTGAGAGATGCAATGGGTAGTAGATGAGGTGCAGTGACGCTTTACTTTGTGTATTGCAATAGGAAGGTCAAGATCATTTGTAGGAGGTTGAGGTTCAGTGGTAATAGTAGGCATATCATCTACAGAAGTAGTAGGAACAGAGGGTGAAATACCTGAATCTAGTGTCGCAGTGGATACTGGAGGTGGCCCGGACTGTTCATTACTGGAACCAACCTGCTTCCACCATCGTTTGTGAAACACTCTCAACCCTTTACACTTTTGGTATCCCCCCTCCCTACACTCCTCTTCATAGACAGGAATAGGCAATGGAACTAAGCAAAAACATCTTGCTCACCACTCTCCCCCTGGGGTGAAGTCCTGGAGTAATAAGGGACATCCTCAAAGAATGTAACATCAATAGACACAAACCTAGTCACAGAGACTGGATCATAACAGTAATACCCCTTTTGATTTTGTGCATACCCAAGAAAAATACACTTGGCTGCCTTATGATCAAATTTAGAACAATGATGCCCAATGATTTGAACAAAGCAAATGCACCCAAATGTCTTAATGGGAATAGTGAACTGGTTTTTATCAGGTATAATAGGTTAAAATGTGCTTTCATGTCTAAAACCAATGAAAGAACTTCGTTGATAAAGTAGACAGCTGTGTGGATGGCATCCCCCAAAAAATGAATGGGAGCATTAGAAGTTAACATGATGCTCCTAGCAACTTCAAGAATGTGGCTATTCTTTCTCTCAGCTACTCCATTCTACTGAGGTGTACAGGGGCAGGTGCTCTGATGGATAATTCCATATTCGAGTAGATATGAGGCCAAGGACTTTGCAAAATATTCCTTTGCATTATCAGATCTGAGAATTTTGAGCCTTAACCAAAGTGGGTTAAAATCATCTGGTGGAATGCACAGGTTAGAGTAGGAACCTCATCTCAAGACTACATAGGGTAAATCCAAGAAAAACGAGAATAGTCATCAATGAATAGAAGGAAATATTTATAACCACCCATTGCATTAATGTGATAAGGTCCCCAAACATTGGTATGCACAATTTCAAAATGAACAATGCTTCTTTTATTACGCAAAGAATAGGTTGATCTACAATGGTTTGCAAGTTCACTACTCTCACACCTTAGGCTAGACAATTGGACAGACTCAAACAAAATAGGAAAATGACTCTTCAATGACCCAAAAAATAAATGACTCAATCGATTATGCTAAAGCATAATTTGACTTGCAGATTGAGACACATAAGACCTCCCAACATCTTTGCTCCTTCAAGTGGATGCTCAAGCAAGCACGGCCAATTCCAATCACCCTCCTTGTCAGTAGATCCTGAAAGATACAATGATCAAGAAAAAAAAGTTACTGAGCAATTTTTTATTTTTAGTAATACTATTAACTAAAATAAGATTTGTGCTAAGTTTAGGGACATGTAATACAGAGGATAATGAGATGGTATCAGACACTCTGATATCTCCCTTACATTTAATAGGTACAAGGGAGTCATCTGCAATAGAAACTTTGTCTCTGCCCGAAGATAAGGAGTACGAAATAAACATAGAGGATAAACTAGTCATATGGTCAAAAGCACCTGAATCAACAACCAAAAAATGGCTAATGTTACTTGGGGCTGAATCATGATATGTAGTAGCTCGAGTGCCTAAGTGAGCAAAAGCCAATGTCAGAGTAGTAGTAGATGTTGCAGTTGAAGACTGAGATGATCCTGAAGCTCCAACTTCACACTCTAACTGAGTCAAGCCAACTCTAACTACAGCTATTGCATCTAGAGATGTGGGTTTTCTTATAAAAGATGATGCACAATCAATAGTAACTGTTGCATTGGCATTCCCCTTCTTCTTCTTGAATCTTGCTGGAACAAGATGAGGATGCAACTTCTAGTAGGTGTTTCTAGTGTGTTTTGGCTTCTTGCAATAATCACACACCATATTCCTCTTGTCTTCCCTTTTCATTTCTCTCTCCTTATCACTAATAGATTTTGACTTCATCGTTGCCAAGGCCGATTCCATGGAAGGAATTTGTAACATAGCTTTTCTTCTGCTCTCTTCACTATGTGCTAGTGAATAGGCTTGAGACAAAGTGACACTATCCCTGGTGAGCAACTATTGCCTTACAATATCATAATTTTAATTTAGTCCAGCAAAGAATTCAAAAACCCTATTTGTTTCAACCAATTTCCTATAAGTTGCTATATATTTTTTTTTTTTATCAATTCCTATAAGTTGCTACATCCTTTTGGCTTTCCTATTAAATGATCTCCAAGTGATCAATCTCACGCCACAAAGATTTTACGGTAGAGAAGTAAATTAGTATAAGTTTCTCCCCCTGTTTAAGGTTATTTACTTTACTTTTCAGTTCATATGCCCCAGCAACATTATTTTCCCAAATTTTCTTGGCACCCACAAATAATTTCTACTGATGTGTGGTTGCATAGAGTTGTAAAGCCAAGTCATCATTAGATAGTTTTCTTGAACCCATTTTGCATAGGTTGAGTCTCCCTTTACTAGTTCTTTAATGTCTCCTGTTACATATCCAAGTTTTTCCCTTCCCCCAATGGCTATCATGACTGATTGGACCCATTCCAGGTAATTTGTGCCATCAAATTTAAGGGTAGTGATCTGAAAAGTATTATCTGAATTACTCCCAAACCCCACACAGATCCTTCTCCAAGGGATTTTGGTTCCTTCCCACCTATTTCCATACTTATCCCACCACAAAAACCTGAAAAGAACTCCCTTAACGGATCTGAAACACAGCTTTAGCAGTAATCCAATACAAACTTCAAGACTGAATTACTCCCTTAACAGTCCAGAACTGAAAGCAAAGCAGAAGAAATAAATGGGATAGGTCGAAGCACACTAAACTGACCTGTTCTCAGTAGAAACCCTAGAATCAGTCTAGAGAGAAAAGGAAAAGAACTAGCCGCTCCTTCCAAAAGGGTTAAATCTCTTCCTACAAGCAGCCGATCTCAAAAAAGGAACTATCTTTAACCCAAAAACCTCTGGGCGCCAATGCCAATTGAACTGATCCATAAACTCTGATTCTTCCTGGTTAATGGTGATCTCCAAGATTGCAGATCTTGAGCAGCAAGAATTCCTCCAATCAACCTCCAAGAATCAGGCAATACAGTCTGAAGAATCCATCCCTAATGCATCCTCATGTGGTCGGCTGGAAGAAGCCTACATAGGAGCCCTAGCAAGCCCTAAACCTTGCTATGTTGATCTCAATTGATCAGAAATCTGATGAAACTTCAGCAGTAAAACAAAGAAATAACAGAAAAGGAAGAAGAAAGAAGGAGAAGAGAAGCGAAGAAGAAAGGGGCGCAGAATAGAATGATCTTCTGCCGCCCATAACTTATATTTATATACTCTTATTAAAAACAAGAACATAAAGACACCTATGCCCCTACCGCCCAACTCACTCCTTAGTCAATAATGGCAGAAATAACAATAGGCCCAGTAAGGCCCAGAAAACTAATAAACAGAAATAATAATAGGCCCAAAATAATAACAATTAAATAAAAGGAAAAAACAACTGATAATGGCAGGGACTTCACTAAAACTAGTCTATTTCTCCACAAAACTGAATGGACGGTCCGTTTTGACAAAAGATTAAAACAATTAAAAAAAAAGGTCAAAACAGTTGAATGGTTTGATCGTTTGGGTTAGTGATTTGTTGACTAAATCAATGGTTTTTGATAAAATAATAGTTCTGGGGTAAAACGTAATTGGTCACTTGACCGGTTCCCAACTTTTCCGGTCCGACCCTCTGGTCCGGTCTTATTTTGAAAACCATGAATGCCACTAAAGCCAAAAAACAGAAAAAAATTACAATTGAGCTCAAAAAACATAATCAGTAAAAGAGAATCTAAACATAGGCATTTTTACACTACCGAAAGAACATATAGTCATTTTTATAATCTTTGCCGTCAGTTTTAACAGAGTTGGACTTCAAGGGTATATTTTTTAAAGTTCATTCTTGAAAGTTCAGACCCTTTTTAAATTTACACCCAATGGATGGAGACCCTGGACCTTTATTTATGCCAAAAAGCCAGTTTTTTGCCACTTCCCCACGTGTCTCCAACAGGTGCTTCTGATTGAGATTTTAAAATCAGTGGCTGTTTCATATGTTCATTTTGAACTCAAAAACGCCTCGGCCTGGCCTGTTTTAAGATGAGCCCTTTCATTTCCAATTGGTAGGAGATAAATGAAAACAGAAAACCAGAATGTTTAATTTGACATGTTTCATGAACGCTCTACATTTTCAGACAATCACACCATTATATACCCGTTTTCAGTATGTATTAATGAAAATGCTGAAAAAAAAAGGGAAAGAAAGCAAGTTCTACAGACTACAGCTCAGAAAATAAGACCAAAAAACAGCTTCTTATCTTTTATTGCTCAAGTGATCAATAATAATAAATTAGAAAGGAACCGGAACTGAAGAATCCATCACTTCATCACTTCAGTTCAGATTGAATTTGAAGGTGTAATCCAAATGGGTGGACCCATATCTGTGTCAGGATCAAAGGGAAAGCAACTCTCAACCATCCCATTCTCAACGTGATAGATGCCCGAGTAATGGAACTCATCAAATGACTTCTTGTAGAAATTAAGAGTGAAGTAAATGCAATTCTCTTTCAATCCCAAGAACTCAGTAGCAGACAGAGATTTGGAGGTATTTCTTCCCAGGAACAACGCTTGATTCCCCAAACTTTCTTGTACGTTCCACTGATAACCACCCTCTCCTGATCCTGAACTAATATTATCCTCATCCAGCACATATATTTTGAACTTGACGCAGAGTTGAGGTTGGAAGATGAAGTTGTGTGGGGAGTCACAGCCACAGTCACAGTAACAAGGACGATGGGTTTGCGTGGAATCATAGCCATGCGTCCGAATTAAGTGAAAGAAACCATAAACCAGTAACAATTTTTCCTTGGGTTCCACCAAGTACCTAGTCATCATCTCGGTATCAGATCGACCAAGTGGCCGAGGATCCAGATCCACCGGAGGAATCTTCAGTTTTCTGGCACTAGGACTACGTGGACCCTGCAACTGGAACACCCAAAGCTCATCTTTTCTGTTTACTGCATAAAGCTTTCCCTTGTGATATATGGCATCACTGTAACTAGATTCTGGCTGATGGAGAAGCGTCCATTTAAGGTCTCCCAGTCTGCAGAAGACCAGATGGGTGGCATTCATGGCAACAACCATAAAATCGTTGGTGTTATCAGAAACAGGAGGATTGGACAGTATTACCTTGTAGGCCAAGGGTGGTGAGAGTCTGGGAAGTTTGATTTCAGCTCCTGAGAAGGGATTCAAGAGAAAACACCCACCACTGGCACTGTTGCACATCAACAACCAGCCTTGAGATGAACCACAGCAGTGCGCTAGGCCGCCGGCGGTGGGCAGTGGAATATAGTATTTCCTGCTCTCAGAGAGACTGAAGAAGCCGTAAGTCTGAGTTTTTGCGTCACAAGTGAACATCAGCCATGGGAGTCCTCTGCAACACAAAGAGTAGCCCAAGTCCATGCCAACTGCAACTGATCTCCACAGCTTGCACACAGAATAGAACCGGATGTAGTCGAGGACATCTAACCGCCTCAGGATCAGTTCGATAATATCGTCGGGAAGTTCAGAGCACCATGGATTGGTTTTGTTCTTCTCGTTCTTTATAGTCTTCTTTTCCAAATCCTCTAACAACCCAAATGATGAACAGGAAACCCCAAGGTATTGCAGTAGCACAGAGATGAAAACCATGGTGAAGCCTAGCTCCTTGTGATCCCTCATGGTGGCAATAACGTGGTGTTGATCTTCTTAATTATAGGAGACTTGTTTGAAGGTGCTACTCTAAATTCAGAAACCCTTCTGGAGCTCAAATTTGGAAATGTATAATTTGAAGGGAGATACCAAAATTTGCTTGCCAAAGATAGGAGTTGATATATTATTCTCTGCAGGTATGAAATCTCTTCTCATTCCAAAGTTAGATGGGTGGTTAACTGGTTACGTTCATAAAGAGTTTCAGCTCCCAAGTTTGTGAACAAAGATTTCTAGTTCTACTACACGTCTTTCCATAGCAGCTGATGAATTAGTATTAATCTTTCCTTAATTTCCATGGTTAATAATAACTTGCTATGGTGGATTTCTTAGCTATTGTTTCTGTAGAAAGTATAGAGCTAGTTTTTAGGAGAACAACTGGAAATAGATCGCCTCAAATCCAAACTGAAAAGTTGTAGAATCTAAGCCAGCTTTACTTGACGTCTCTAACCATCAAACACTCTATAAATTAATAAAAGCTGTGCTGTCATTACGCGTTTTATCTCACTGAGCTTTCCTGGCCTCTAACCATCCAACCAATGAATTCTTTCACCAGTCCAACCCTAACCAAACAAAGAATATAGACTTCAAATTTCAGAGTGATTATTCATTGATGTATTTATCATCACACCCATGCATGATAACTGGATCGGAATGTTGAATTTTGGATTAGAATCAGATTTAATTCACAACCATCTTGTTATATTCAAAATGATCAGAACTTCAAAAAGTGTAAATAACTAATTGTTTTTTAAGTTATATATGTATATATAATAACTTTTTATTGGATTCGAATTTGAATGGGATCAATCTAGGGGTGCGGGCCTATTTTTGAAACCGAACCGGTATTATCAGTTTCTGGAAAATGGGTAATCAAAACCAAACCAAAGACGATCGGTTAACCGGTTGACCGGTTTGGTTTATCAATTTTTCGGTTTTTATATTTATAATATATATTATAAAAATATATAATAAAAAACTAAAAATATATATATAATATTATATTTTAAATAATAAATAATATATTATATATTTATATATAATACATATTTATTAATTTATAATATATAAAAATATATATAATATACATAAATGTACATAAAATATACAAAATATATGTATACCGATCGATTCGGTTAAACAGATTTTTCGGTTTGATTTCAATTGGTTTTTCAGTTTGATTCGGTTTTTCGATTTTTCTTGCTCACCCCTAGTTAAATCCACATCGAATCTAATTATTAATGAAACAAAAGTTCTAACATCTCAATCCAAAATAGTCGAATTTAAAGTGGAATAAGGTATTAGACTTTCAGAGTACTCCATTAACAACCCTAAGGGAGATGTGAAACCTGACATAGCCCGATTTGGCCCATTGTGTCTGGTGTTACTGTGGGAGATGTGAAAGGGGCAGAGGGGAACTTTCGTGGCCATCTAAATATCATCAGTTTAACATCTTCACTAACTAAGAAAAAAATTGTCCAGACCCCAAAAGTTAAAATTGAAAAAGACGCAAACTAAAAGCAATACGAAGAAACAAAATATGGTTAAGATTAAATGAAAAACAAGCAACTTGGACATCATAAAATTTGGATTATACCAGGTTCTAGTACAATCCAATTTGATCCAAGACAGATTGAATGATAATGATCTGGATCCAACCTGGTGAGGTGCGATCTATTCGATCCCTCGTGTTCAGTGACTAGGCCTAAACTAGGATCTGATCTAGCAGTTCGAACTATGTTGCCGAGTTGAAACCTGTATGTTCGAGTTGGAAAGAGCTGTCAAGAAAGAGAAGTTAGAGTGCCTGGGTAGGTTTTACCCAGGAGAACACTCCGATGCTTAAGTCAGAACAGTGGTTTCTGTAAGGAGGTATGAGAGAGCTTAAGAGCTTTAGTGTGCATACCTTTTAGGGTGGATTTGGAGTCTTTTTATAGCTATCTGAGGTTCAGTTGCCATCATGCAATGTCTTTGAGTCTTCTGCGGAGCTGTTTCCGCAGTTTAAGGCACGCTAGAGTGTCAATTACTAGATTCATGCGGCGGTTACAGGTCGCCCGCAGGTCTTGTGGCGAACGGTTCAGTGAGTTGTTCCTATGATCGTGGTAACGGTTCCTGAGAGGGCACGGCGTGCGGAACGGTTTAGGCGAGCTTGTGTCAATGGCGGCCCGAGCTCGCCCCAGCTCGGCCACACACCTGAGGTTGGTTGCCACGTGTTGAACTGTCGAGCTGCCTTGCTGACGTGGACACTATGCTATCATCAGTGTCCACATGTCAGTAATTGTGTGGGGGTGACCAAAATGCCTCTCATCAATTGCCCCCCACTCTCGAGCCGCTGCTCAGCTGGCGAAGATAGTAGGAACTTCTAGGGCGTTTTGGGTCTACTCGTCTTTGTTGGTGGTTTAGTTCACCTTTGGTGGCAGTTCAGCCCACCCGATTTGTGCTTGGTCCGAGCCGCTTCTTCTGGAACCTTTTGGAGCAGGTAGCTTCATGCACGCGACGTTCATGACGGGTAATTTGAATTTAAATGTGCGCCTAAATTCAAACTAAGTGCACACTGGGTTTTGAATTTTTGAATTAGCACACTTGTTTCTGAACTGTTGCCACGCTGTCCTGCACCTGTGTCGTTGGATCCTTGACTATGCGCCTCTGCCAGCTGCAGTTCCCATCTGGACCATCAGTTATGCTTCCCGCGAGCTATAAATATGGGGGTCTCTAATGAGGTCCCCACATATTCACTATTTTTGGATTTTTTTGGAGGAAGAGGGTATTCTGCAAGTTGGTTTCCAGTGCCAAGCAGTTGAGGCGAGCTTTGTTTCTGGGTAGGTCGGACGAGGAGTCTAGCTCCTCTGGCGAGGGTTCGTATGAGTCCTTCTATGGTGGGGCCTTAGTGGGCAAGAGGGAGGAAGTAGAGGTCGTGATAGATGCATTTGAGCCGACCCAACTATCTGCGGAGGAGATAGTGGAACTATGTCAGAGATATGGGGTTCCCAACGAGTATCATTGGATTGAGCCGACTGCCAATCACTATCCTTAGGACCACGGCAGGGAGGGGTTGTGTGTTTATGAGGAGTCGCTGGCGGCCGGCCTCCGGTTTTCCCTTCATCCATTCATCATTGTTGTATTGCGGCACTACAGGGTGTCGTTGGGTCAACTCACCCCAAACGGGGTTAGGACACTGGTTGGATTGATCAGCTCATGCCACCACTGGGGCTTCCCTTTGAGCCTTGAGACCTTCTCAGCTTTGGTGCAAATGAAGAGAATATCTGGCCCCTTTTGTTTCTACCTTCCTTTCCGTAGTGGGAGGAAGATTTTTAACTTTCCCAACAAGGTTAGGGGCTAGAAGCAGAGGTTCTTTTTCCTTGAGAAGGAGGGCGGCTGGGATGTCAACACTGCCTGGTACAGTAGCCCCCAGAAGGTTGCTGAGTGCAAGGATGCTAAGCTACAGGCTGTTGTCCAGCAGCTTGCCCCGGAACATGTTAAGATTGGAGAGTTTCTGGCCGAGCCGATGCTTGTGCAGGTAGGACTGAGCCATATAGGTGGGTCGGTTGTCAAGTCACATGTAGCATGTTTTCTTCAAGTCACACATTTACTTACTCCCTTTTTCTGCTAATTTGACTGCTAATGCTATGTCTTTGTTTGCAGGTATGGCTAGAGGTGTACATCGAGTCGGGCCGCCAGCAGCCCGGCACAACAGCCCACAAGTCGTGCCAGGCCCCGCACGACGGTCCGTGCCGTGCTGGGCCTGGGGTTTGAAGTCCACAGGCCGACATGGCACGACACGACCAAGCAGGTCGTGCTGCCTGCGGCCCGCATGCCAGCACGGCCTATATATACCATTTCTATATTTTTTATATATGCATAATATTTATATATTTTATATATTTATATATAATATATTATATAAATTATAATTATATAACAATATATAGTATATAATATATTAATAAAATAAATAATTTTTTATTTTATTATACTAATTTATTTAATTATTGTATACATCAAAATTCATATAAAATTAAAATTTTAAATTTTTTTCAATTTTTTAAATAAATAGGCAAAAATAGCTTTGGCCCGTTCCATGGCCCGACTTGGGCCAAGGCTTGGCCCATGGGCCAGCCCGGCCCGCAGCACGACACGGGCCTATGCGGGCCTGGGCCGTGGGTTGTGCCGGGTCAACCCCCAAAATTTTCACTGGGGAGGGCAGCACGGCCCGCACTTTGCCCAGGCCACCTGCGGGCCATGCCTTGCTAGCCCGGCACGGCCCACTTTACACCTCTAGGTATGGCGAGCTTGTCTTCCATGATGTTGGCTGAGGAGGAGCTGAGGTCTTCTCATAAGAAAAGCTGAGCTGAGCATAGGTCATCCAGGGGGAAGGTTTCTTCGTCCGGGACCCCTCTAGTTATCAACCTGGAGGGGGAGGGGGATCCGATGTGCACGGAGTAATAGCCACCAGAGCCGCAGGTCACCCAGGAGGAGTGAGAGGCTGGCCCCTACGTGTCCGATATCCCTCCCTTTATCCCCAGCATCCCTGACCTGTCCATGATCGATCAGTCGAGTGATGTTCATGTAGCTTTTCAGTTGGGCAGGGACATACTTCTACCTAAGGACATGTGGCAGTACAACAAGCTGGACCTTGTCAAGACTGGGGCCCGATTGGCCTAGTGTATCATCTAGGTCTCTTTCTTTTTTTTTTCCGAAAACTTCTTGATTTTTTTTTACTAGGGCACCTTACTCTGTTTCTGATTTTTGCAAGTGAGCACTTATGGCCAAGTTCTGTTGGACCGAGTTCGCTCTAGGTAGAAGGAAACGGGTAGCATGCAAGCTAATATTGGTCTACTCAATGCCAAGGTGCAGAAACTCAAGATCAATTCAAAGGGGGAACGTCTGGAATGCCAGTGCTTATACAATGCGAACCTGAGTCTATAGCGCGAGTTGACCCAGTCCCAACACGAGTTAAGCGAGTCACAGTCGAGGTGTGCCCAGACGGTGTGTCTGGGGAGCTGAGCGAGCTAGGGAGGAGGTTCTTGCTTCTTACTTGCAGTCCCCTACATACGGGAAGCAGAGGGCAATGGACGGTATCCCTTCGATGAAAAGGGGATTCAAACTATGTCATCGTTATTTGAAATCCTTGTACCTTGATCTCGATGTCAGCTCTGTCACGACATGCAAGATCCCGTGCGAGCTCGTCACACAGGTAGATGAGGAGCTTTGGACCCCAGAGGATGAGGAGGAGGAGAAGGAAGATGGCGAAGAGGAGGTCGAGGGAGAAGATGACGAAGAGGCTCAGGATGATGCTGGTAGCGATGAGTAGCTCGGCCTACAGCTCGACCGGCGATCTGGTGGAGATGGTGGTGACTCCCTTTGCTGTTCCGAGGGCTTCGTGCTCCTGTAAGATTTTCAGGGCTTGTGTGCCCTGTATTATCCGAACCTATTGAATCTTTTGTTTTTTTAGTGGCCGCTTGGTCTGCTTTTTGTAAAGTCGTTTGGCCCTTTTACTAATAAAAATAGTCATTCCTTATAGTACCCCTTGTTTGTCCCACTAATGTTGTTCAGCTCACTTCTGTTGTGGAGTGCATTAACACTATTGAACCATTTTCATAATGCTGACCTGAGCTGTTAGTTGATGTTGGCGAGCTTGTAGCTCGAAACACTTTTTACTAGAAATAGTATCTACGCAAGTTGTTCACATTCTAGGCCTGGGGTACTGCCTTCCTATCAAGTGTTTCGAGCTCGTACGTGTTCCCACCTGTAGTCTTAAAAGCTCTGTAAGGGCCTTCCCAATTCGGGTCGAGCTTCCCCACACTGGGCTCGGGTACCATAACTTTTCTGAGCACCAGGTCGCCAACTCTAAAGTTGTGTTTCTTGACTCGGGCATTGTAGTGTTGAGCTACGTGTTGTTGGTATGTTGCAGTCCGAATATAGGCGAGGTCTCTGGCTTCTTCTACTAAGTCGAGATTGGCTCGCAAGTCTTCCTCATTTAAGTCTTCAGCGTATGCTTCAGACCGCAGTGTCGGGATTTCCATTTCAGTTGGTATTACTGCCTCGGTCCCATAGGTTAGGTTGAAGGGTGTTTCACCTGTTGCTATTTTGATGGTGGTTCTATATGACCATAGCACGTTGGGTAGCTCATCCACCCACAATCCCTTAGCTCGAGAGAGTTTAGCTTTGAGGCCACGTAGGATAGCTTTGTTGGTGACCTCAGCATGTCCGTTAGCTTGGGGGTATGCCACCAAGGTGAAGTTTTGTCTTATTCCCGTCTGAGTGCACCAACTCTAGAACTTAATGTCTTCGAACTGTTTTCCGTTGTCTGAGATTAATACTCTGGGTAGGCCAAACCTGCAGACTATGCTCCGCCAAAAAAAGTTATGAACATTGTGAGTTGTTATGACTCAGGTTTCAGCTTCTACCCACTTGGTGAAGTAATCTACTACCACCACTAGGAATTTTTTCTACCCTTTAGCCGGTGGGAAGGGGCCTAGCAAGTCTATGCCCCATTGAGAAAATTTTGGGAAAAAATGAAAGAAAGAAACACAAGTTTTTCATTGTGTTTCCCATAGACGGTGCCAAATGGTGATGTGCAATCTGCTCGCTCTCTCGTGTTCAGTGACTGGGCCCGAACTAGGATCTAATTTGGTAGTGCCGAGCTGAAACCTGTATGTCCGAACTGGAAAGAGCTATCAAGAAAGAGAAGTTAGAGTGCCTGGGTAGGTTTTACCCAAGAGAACACTTTGATGCTTAAGTCAGAGCGGTGGTTTCTGTAAGGATGTATGAGAAAGCTTAAGAGCTTTAGTGTGCATACCTTTTAGGGTGGATTTGGAGTCTCTTTTTATAGCTATCTGAGGTTTAGTTGCCATCAGGCAACGTCTCTGAGTCTTCTGCGGAGCTATTTCCGTAGTTTAAGGCGCATTGGAGTGTCAGTTGCTAGATTCGTGTGGCGGTTACAGGTCACCCACGGGTCGTGGCGAACGGTTCAGCGAGTTGTTCCTATGATCGTGGTAACGGTTCCCGATAGGGTGTGGCACGTGGAACAATTTAGGCAAGCTTGTGTCAACGGCGGCCCGAGCTTGCCCCAACTCAACCACACACCTGAGGTTGGTTGCCATGTGTTGAACTATCGAGTTGCCTTGTTGATGTGGATGGTGTGCTGTCATCAGTGTCCATGTCTCGGTAATTGTGCGTGGGTAACCAAAATGCCCCTCATCACAACCGATCTGAATCCATTACATAAGAATCCAATTAATCATATTCGATTCTATTGACAAATACAAATCCAATCTAAATCAATCCCTCCAAACCAAATTCAGAGGCATCCTTTTTATCAAAATTAATAGAATTTCCTATACACAAGTTTGAGAGGCTAACAAAAATCCTGATCTCTCTCTTTGTATTGAGGGGCATTTTGGTATTTAAACATCCAAAACTGAACACGCATGAAGGCCTTCTCAATGTTTTCCCCATTCAATAAAAATTAACTGAGAACCCTTTGACAAGTAATGCTTGAGGATTAGCCTAAAAATAAAGGGAAGGGTTTTAATATTTGTTGAAAAGCTCAAGAAAGATTTAACTAATTTATTTTGACTTAATAATGAATGTTTTTTGGTAAATTACAAAGCCCCCCCCCCCTATATTTTAATTTGTGACAAATTACATTGCAACAAATACTTCTCGTCGATCGGTCGTTAAGTTAGATGACAAAAGGCATTAAATTATCAAAATACCTCCATTGCTTCTCATCGTGAAATACTTGTCATCTCACTAGTGATCATTGTCGAAAAAGGAAGAAGTCTCCAATTGATTAAAATTGGACACTTACCTTTTGGAAAAGGAAAAAAAAAATCTCTAGTGAATTTGCTAAAAAGGGACATTCACCTGTTGGGCATGGATTTTGAACTCTATAGAGGCTTGATACCTTGGCTACATAAACCCCTCTAATCTGGCACTCACCTCCTCGTCCATGTTTCCCACCTCAAGTGTGTTTCTACTTAATGCCTTGTGGCCATTTCATCTAATTTCAATGGAAAAGACAATGAACAATACAAAGTGTAAAAAAAAATGTAAGATGAATTCATAAATTAAAGGGTAAAATAAATTAGAAAGGATAGATTGGACAAAAACTTCAAACAACAGGATGAGAATATTTTTCGAAGTTAACTGGTAGAACACTAATTGTCTAATGGCTAAAGTTCAAGGGGGCCTTAGTCGCAAATTAAAGCCAAGTAGAATAACTCTATCATAAAGGAGGTCACTGAAAAAGAGATATACAAGGCCCTTCAATCAAAGAGATCTCAAATCCCCAAGGCCAGATGGTTTAAATGCTATGTTCTTTAAAAAATTCTATAACACAATAAAAGATTTTGTTTGTGGGACAAACAGAGCTTTCTTTCATTTAAGTTATGTTTGGTTTGAAGGAAAGGAAAGGTAGGGAAACCTTCACAAACCTTGTATGGGTTTCCCTACCTTTCCCTTCCTTTCCCTACCTTTTCATTCAAACCAAACATAGCCTTAGGGAGACCGTGCCCAATCTTAAACAAAACTTTCATTACTCTCATTGCAAAAGTTGAAAATCCTAAGACTATTAATAATTACATCCCTTTTAGCTTGTGCAATGTTATTGATAAAGTGATCACAAAAATTCTTATTAACAGAACCAAACCCTTCCTGGAAAATATAATATCTCCTTACCAAAATGCTTTTGTTCTAAATAGATAAATTAATGACAATATTTTGATATCCCATGAAATGATTCATTTGACGAAAAAGAAGAGGGAAAAAAAGGTATCATGGCTTACAAAATTGACATGGAAAAACCCTATGATAGATTGGAATGGGAATTCATTGAAAAAGTGCTCAAAAAATATGGACTCTCCAAGAAAGATGGGTAGGGTGGGTCATGAAGTGTATCAAGATAGTGTCCTTTCAAGTTGCGATTAATGACTCCCCCTCAAGAAAATTCTCCCTCTAGGGGGATCAGATAGGGAGACCCTCTCTTCCCTTTCATATTTGTTCTATGTGTGGAAGCCCTTACTAGAAAACGTGAGAAGGAATCTTTGATTCTTGGTAATCCTATTGGAAGTAATGCAGCTAAAGATAGTTCAAAAATCCCAGTTCTCTAGTTTGCATATGACTGCCTGATTTTTTCTTACACTACAATTCCAACTTATGTGAAAATTAAAGAAATTTTAGAGAATTTTGCAAAAGCTTCTAGACAAACCCCAGATTTTAACAAGTCAACTATCCAATTCTCCAAAAATATTCCAAATAGGTTGCAAAAAATTTTGGCTCGGTTCCTTAATATCCCAATCCAACCAAATACAAATTTTTACTTGAGGGATCCTCTAATTAATTCTAGGGTTGTAAGAAACACCTTTCAATATGTAAAAGATAAGGTCAACAAAAAAGCTAGTTGGGTGAAAAAAGAATTCATTATCTTTATTAGGGTGACTTACCCTTCTATGTTCTACCACCAGCATGATGCCCCAGTATTTAATGAGATCCTTTAGACTGCCCCAAGGTATTATTAATGACATTGACAAAACCCATAAGAGATTCATGTGGACCAATTCAAGTGAGAAGAAGCATGTGCATTTGCTTAGTTGGAATAAAGTGTGCTCTCCAAAAAGTTGGGGAGGGCTTGATCTTCTGAATCTGCATTGGGTTAATGAAGTCAACCTAACTAAGCTGGGATGGAAACTCCTTAATGAGAATAGTAATCTATGGCTAGAGTGGTTGGGGGCAAGAATCTGAGAAAGGAGAATTTATGGAGTGCAAAAAGTAATAAGAGGATTTATTGGGCCTGGAGGGGTATCCTCCATGCTAGAGATCTCTTAAAAAGAAGACTTCGATGGGAAGTTGGGTATGATAAATCCATAAACTTTTGGAATGATAGATGGATGGACAATTCATCTATTGCTGAAAGTTTAAATATAGGCCAAGGTGAACTGGATAATCAGTGTGTTAGCGATTGTATTAACCAAGAAAGGAGAGTCTGGAGGGAGGATAAAATCCAAGGACTTGTCCCTCAGATCATATGGAACAAGATAAAATATATTTTCATTCCATCAGGAGAAGTTGAAGGCAAGATGATATGGAGATTGAATCCAAGTGGTGAATTTTTCATTGAAGTCAGCTTGTAAATTGAAATGCAGTTTGTCTTCCAATAGAGAAAATAATGTCAACTGGAGAGCTTTCGTATGGAACCTAAAATGTTATCCGAAGCTCAGCCTTTCTTTTCTTACTGCTAAAAAAACAAACTCCCTTCAAAAAAACCTACTAAGGGCTAGAGGTTTAAATATAGACGGAGGTTGCAGTTTCTACGAGGAGGAAGATTTAGACCATGTCTTTAAGGGGTGTGAGGTGGCTAAACAGGTTTGGGGGTCAAATTTATATGAGATGGATTTGAAAAAGAAAAGCAATACGATGGAAATGTGTGTTAATATCCTCTGGCAAATTTAGAAAAAACAGAAATTAAAAAACTTTTTTCCAATAACTCAACCCCTCCTCAAATCATTGTGGAAAAAGCTTCAAAGAATTTGGTTGAGTTTTTTTTATATTTTGTAGGACCTAGGAATTTCAAGAGGGAGGAAAAAGTGGATAGGTATTACATGGCTTCCCCCTAAATTTGGATTGATCAAAATAAATTTTGATGTATCTCGCTCGAACAATGGGACGTGTTCGGTGGCTGCAGTTGCTAGGAATCACATTGGCAAAATAGTAGACTTCAAAGGTTACAATCTTGGCATCTCTACCGTCAATACTGTGGAAGCATGGGCTGCGTGGGAGGTACATAATCTGGCTGCAAACTTTAGAAATCAAGCAATTATTATTGAAGGGGACTCGAAGCTCGTCATTTCTATTCTTAATGGTCAAGTCACCCCTCCTTGGAATCTTGGGAATATTGTGCAGGATTGCTTGCGGATCAAGGACCAGCTTATGCATGGTGTGTGGTATAGACACATCTACGAAGAAGCTAATTAGGCAGCATATTGGCTTGCTAATAAAGCTTATTTGGTTCTTAATGGTTGTATCTCTTTAAATCTATGTAATCTCCCTTGGGAACTAGACTTTAACTGCTAGAGTGACTTGTGGGATTGTGCTACACCCCGGCTTGTGTAGCACCACCTGGTTTTATCAAAAAAGAGTCATTGTCACTCACCCCATAGTACAAGGGTGGTCATTGTAATTCACCTTTTTAGTAAATTACTAAAGCCTTTCCTTAAGTTTCTCACCATTGCTGAAACCTCTGCTGAAGTTTGATATTTACAATCACCTCCTCTGACTTTTTTGATATGGTTGCAAGTAGACCCCTTCTGCTAGAATCCTCTAATAATAGGCACAAAAGTGTCCAAAATGCCCATGAAGTTACTTTTGACCAAAATGTTTAATTTCATATTTTCTCTTCAAATCAATCGATACCCCAAATTCTTCCAATCTCTTTCCAGAAATTGAATTATTTTTCAAATTTTCCCTTCATATCAATTGCTCAAAGATAAAACTGCAACTTTAAAAACTCTCTCTCTCTCTCTCTCTCTCTCTCTCTCTCTCTCTTTGTTATTCATAAAGTTTGTATTGTTTTTATCGTAGAAACCAACCTCAATAATAACTATATAGGTATTTTGGACATTTATGTGCCTCTTATTAAAGGATTTTTAACAAAGGGGATCAACTTGCAACTGTGTCACAAAGTTCAGGGGAGTTGATTGCAATTACCAAACTTCAAGTGAGGTTTCAACAATGATGAGAAACTTAAGGGAAGTTTTAGCAATTTACCCTTTTTATTAGCACTTGATAAGGTATTTTAATTCACTTTACCGATTATGGGAGTGGTCTTGGAGTATTCGTTCTAGTGAAAAAGAGTTTCTTCTTAAGAGTTTCGCAACGTATGAGTCTTGGGCTGAGTAGGAACCTTCATTGGTCCAAACTTGCACATTGGATTTTTGGGCCATTTAGATATCCTCTCCAGAGCAAATTTTCTCGCAAATCCATTGCCTTACACAAAATAATCTAATCCTAAATCCATCACCTTACACAAAATAATCCAATCCATTTCCCATCAAAGGCAAAAATAAGCTCTCAACATCATATAGAAGTAACTATGGATGGCGATTTCATAGGAATTTCTAGGTATCCGACTCGTTCCAACCCTAATAAGATGGTATAATATAATGTAAGATAATATATAGTATAAAATAATTTTTAATATATAATATATATTAATAGAAATTAATTAGAATCCAAGACAAAGGAGCCCTATGACCTATGACATTCCTAATTGGTTAATTTGCAAGTTTGGGGAATTTGGTTAGGTTCAAGTCCAATCCCCAAGCAATACTTTTAGGTGAGTTGCTTGTTTATGAAATTTAAATTTTTATTAGTTAATTTTAAAATGTTATTAACATAATTATAATTAAATTTAAATGGATTTTAAATTAATATAATTAGGATTTAAGATTTGAAAATACAAATTATATCTATTTGTCTAAATTCAAATTAAGAATCAATTGGTTTGGGCAAGTTTAAGTCCAATCCAAACAATATTTCTAGGTGAAATATTTGTCTATGAATTTTAATTTTTTTATCAATTAATTTTAAAATTTTATTGATATAATTATTTCTAAATTCAACTAGACTTTAAATTAATGTTATTAAGATTTTGGATTGCAAATGTTATCTATTTGTCTGAATTTAGATTGAGATTGAATTAGTCTGGGTAAATTCAAGTCCATTCCAAGCATTATTTTTAGGTGACATACTTGTTAATGATTTTTAAATATTTATAGTTCTTTTTAAAATTTTATTGTTGTAATTAAGATTGCAAATGGTATCTATTTGTCAAAATTCAAACTAATGATAATCTTATTATAAAATATCTATATATGTAGGCTCTACTTATCTGATTCAATGTACATCTCTTCAGTTGAGGATGATGTTCCGATAGAGGCAGCAAGTGCTCCTATCTCTTATGTCACTTAGTTTTATTTATTTTTTGACTTATACTATATTTTGTTTTGTTCTTTTATATGGAACCCATTCTATGTAACGATGGTTGTTGTTGAATATCGTTGGTTGATAATAAACTTTGGAGACTGCCTAAAGGTACTTACTACCTAGGCAAGTTCGGGAATGGATTAATTTTCACAGATACCCTATCCATTGCCATTCCTAGAAAGTAACGGACGGGACCAGAAATCATGGTCCAAGCCCAGAACAAGCTATGCTTAGCGGGCACACAAGACAAGACTAAGGCAAATAGGTTTTGATGTCCAGATCTTGTAGAGCTCATTAGTGACTCGTGTTAAGGATAACAACCAAGTAACAAGACTGCCTAAAGGCCCTAAACACAATGCCACCCAATAAAAATTACTACAGGGATGATTATTTCATTCTCAATAAAAAAAAAATGTAGTTTTTTCTCTAATCACACTCTTTTATTAATAATATAAACATTTTAATCATTTTAGTTTAGTTCATTAATAGGCTTCAAAAATAAAAGTCGGATCCACAGTTCCGCATGGATTAGAATCGATTCAAATCCAGACAAAGACGAATAGAATTTCGAACTATGCTATGTATATGTATCTGAAATCCCATCTTTCTGCAGCCTAACCGTGATCTCACTATATGTTTGCTTAGCTTTTGAAAGCATGTCATCGTCATATGCTTCGGTCACAATGTCAAATGAAAATTCGAAAGCAAGTACATTTCTTCAAAGTTCAAACCCCAACATGAGTTTTCTACAGTGCATTCTAACAAGAAGTCTATTTAAGAATTAAGATGGATGCATTATGGTATGCAATTGTTTTGGGCTAGACATGGTTTCCAGTCACAAACTCACAACCATTAAGACATACAGAATCCTGCCAAGATGCTACTGCATTATGTTTGATATCAGAAGTATCTCATTGAAAGGTAGGAGTTATGGTTGATATCTCCACGGGCATTGCAAATCAGACGTATTTTTGCTTTTTCAGAAACAGCTCAAGGCTAGGTACCTAGGCCCCATCTGCTAGTGTCCTCTTTGATGTGCTGATGTACAAAACTGCATCCACAGGAAGAGATAGAAATCCTAATTTTCATCTTTATTTGGAACATAAAGATGGTATGGAAAAATGAATCTTGTAATATTACCGTTGTTTCCTCGAATGAAAGCATCGCCATATTTGTTTTTTAGCTGCCCGTTGACATATTCTTCGGTTTGCTCCATTGCTATGTTCATATATCCATCCAGACAAGCAAGGATACCTGCACAACAATTTGACTTCATAATAAGTCTTGTATTCCGCCTTCCACTCCCCACTTCTCACACACACACACAGTGGAAACACTATAGATGATCAAATGTACAATGCCAATACAAGATCCTAAACCTCGAAACAAAAGGTTGTTACCAAATTCTAGGCCCCCCTAACCAAGGTCTTGAGACAGGTTGGCCATAGTTATCAAGATGACAAAGCTAGATTAGGGCTAAGTTTGTAAATGGATCAGATTCAAATTGGATATACCTCGACCCAAGTTTGATCCATCCATATTCAGATTCAAATTAAATCATTTCCACAGGCATCAGGTTCATATCAGGCTTGGGTTGGCTTCAGATATTGCATGCAAATAATAAATTAAACTAAAAGGTTATCAAAACATTCCATATTATTAATAAAATGAACTAGAAATGACTTTGAAACTACATATCATGAATAACATGAAAAAAATTGTGAGGGGGCCTTTTTTTTTGGATGTAAGGGGGACATTTGATAACTGCTGAGAAAAGATATCTGAATTGCTGATTAGCTGATGATGAATGTTGATAAGTTATTGAATGTACTTAATATGTTTGGTAAACATGGAGAGCTGAATGCTAAAAACTACAGTGCAGAGCTTGAATCACAACGCCTTGCGGAACTTGAATTGAACTACTGGCTCAGCTCCTTGTACTGAATTTTTAGTTATATCAAAGATAATACCCAAAAAATGAATCCTAAACAACAGAAAGAATCTCCCTAACTATAAAAAAGAAGCTTCTAAAACTAAATAGAGATAATAGAAGGGTATTGAGAAGATCCAACATGAACAGAGCTTAACTTTGGTTATATCATGCTTCACAACATCTTCAAATAGATTTAACATTTCTTCACTCCTCTATCAACCAAGAGGAGGCAGCAAAATAGATAAGGAAAATCAGAACTCAAATAAGGGATAGAAGTGGATACAAAGGAATGAGAGAGTGGAGGGAGAAAAGCAGAGATAGAAAAAAAGTGGACCTCTACGTGGTCCATGAACAGTTTAGTTCCCACTTCCCAGGGGTATTGTTTGTCATATTGAAAAAGTATGAGGGAATAAGAGTGGTGTTATAACTCATCATTCAGTTTCAGAATTTAAGTAGGTCCTAAGATCCTTAATGTTTATGGACCTTTTTCAGTGTGTTTTCATTCTTTAGTGGGATAAGGTAAACATGCTGATAATGGAATATTTTAAACATCAGTCAATCAGTCCTGTCTTCAGCCATCAACAAACAGCCCCTAAGACTTGAAGTTATGAATCTGGAGCTAAAATAGATCATTAAAACCAACTTTACTAACAAACACATTAGTTTTATGTAGATATATGCATATATTTATTTAAGCCTTTCAGGTTCAGATCAAATTAGATCTGGATAGGGATGGATGCAAGTTTAATCCAATTGTAAAAGGACCAAATATAGATAACCTTATCAGACCTTTTGAATTCAGGTTTGGGCAAATGGATACTGTTTGGGGGGGGGGGGGGGGGGGGGGGGGCTAAGCAGCAGGGTACTGCCTTAACTGCCCCCAAGTTGTTAATGCGGTCAATATTGCCATCATTTAAGCCTTTATTGCAACTATCTAGGACCAGATGACAATGATGGCATCAATTAAAATATTTAATATGTTTCGGACAAATGACAAGGACAGGTAAAAGGTTCTATTAATTCAAGTCTGTGTAGGACAAAAAAATGAAGGGACAAAGGGGCTGGTGTATGAAAAAGAGAGGTTGCAGTGGTTCAAATTAGAAAAAAGGATCAAAAGAATGATAATGTGAGCAAAAAAGGTGCTGGCCAATGGATTTTAACTTGGGGAAATGGATTGGTTCAGGTCATAGAGAATTTTAGGTCAGAAATAATGGAAGCCACTCAAAGTTAAACCTTATTTCCATATTATGAAAATTAATTACAGAGGACCTACTTATGGACTAGAATAAAGAGGTCAGGCAGATAAACAGAAGAGATGTCTGAGTGCCAAATTCAACAAAAGCATCATATTGCCGTTGTAAGAACTAAGAACAATCTAGGGTTCTTTTGTTTAGCTTTAACTGTAAATGGAGTAATTGAAAGGAATATGCTAGAGGAGAAGAAAAAGATCATTCAGGAAATTGCTGAAATTGATGCCTCGGAGGGATCTGAACAGTATTCTGAAGATTTGAGGCTTAAAAAGAATGTGCTCAAAGTGGATTTAGAAAGTGATTTCTGTTGGTAAGTTCATCAAACAAAGTTTATTATCTGGGGATAATATGCTCTTGTGATCCTGTCTTTCTTTCCCTTTTGCTATGGGATTTCTTCTCTCCCTTGGGCGTTTAATGATAAGTAGCAGTGCAATTCTTTGGGCAATCCCTTGGTAAGTAGCAGTGCCTCTGGGATAAGGTTGTTCAATGGATGTGTTCAAGGAAAAAGTTTTCAGGTTTTACTGTTGATGGTAAATTTAGATCATGGTGTGAAAGCTATATCCTGAATGCGAAGAGAGACCATTGTGTAAAGATATGATTAACTCCAGCTCAAAGAGAAATAAATTTTGATGGCTGCTTCCTTGGTAACCACTTTCTTTTCCATGGAAATAGTTACATTCGTTAAGGAAACTATAAGGAAATACAACTGTTAACCACCCAGAAAGAGGTTCCAACCCCAAAAACCAAGTCACAACACAGCCCAGAACAAATTCTCCATAGAAACCCCTTGTATTTCCAAAGTGTCAGCTAATATGTTCGCTGGTCTCCTAATCCATCTAAAGGAAACCCCAATCTCCCTTGCTAAACAATTGATTTCCCTCACAAGTTGTCTAAGTGCCCAGACCCCCAAACATAATGCTTATCCAACCTTAGACCTTGAAGTAGGACTGTCACTTCTTCCTTGGTAACCCTGGGAATTCAGAGATTGGAGTTTTCACAAATGAAAGCAGCAAAATTGTCTATGTATTTTCACAACCTGCTGCTTTTGTACCTCAATAAAAATAGTAGTGCTAATTTGACAATGGATGTGGCATTAAACAGAACAGAATGGAAAAAAGGATTCATGTATCCAACCCCATTTAGTTGGGATAATGCTTAAATGATGATGAAGATGATGATATAAGAATAGAAACCCATTTAGTTGGGATAATGCTTAAATGATGATGACATAAGAATAGAAATGCTAGACTGATAAAAGCTTTAAGACTAATACAGGAAATACAATGTCAAAGATTGGATGTGAAATTCGACGCACAAGGTGATTCTTAGATAGTTATTAGATGGAGAAAGGAAAAGAAGATGATGGTCCATCACAGATGAATCATTTGATCAGAGAAGTAAAATCCCTTAGATCTTTGGTCAACATCTTGTTCACTTTTTTATCAGTAACAAAAATAGATTTTATTAATTAAGGAAAACATCTTGTTCACTTGAGTCCAAAATTCTAAATATCAATACAGACCAATACGTCGTATGGGGCGTACCAATCTGTATCAATAGGCACTTTATTTTTTCAAGTTTTTTTTTCAAACCTCATCATGGGGGTTGGTATAAGGCCTGTCTACCCTCTGAAACAAGTCAAAACCCAGAACAGTCCATATAATAGCATATCGGTTTGGTGAGTCACTGATACATTGTGAAGTTTTGATCCTTGCTTGAGTCAGAAGAATAACTAATGAATTGGTTGACAATCTGGCAAAAGCAGAGGAAGTAAAAGTATGTTTTTGCTTTTTGAAACTAAATAAAAAGAAAATTCATTAAACTCATATAAGTAACAACCACACACACCACATGATGAGAAATCACCCAAAAACAAGAAAAAGAATCAAAACAAAACAACACCAACCCACCCAACAAGAAACTTACATTACCGCCCCCAAATCCAACCCTATAAGCAATATAGATCCTGCTTCGCCCAACTCCTGAATTCCCACTTCACCCAACCCAAAAATCCACACCCCAATTATCAAAGCAAAGCTATTTCTTATCCACCCCACTTTCATCACCAAGTCCACAAGCCTTAGCTTCCAATTCCATTTAAGTTCTCCTTGCAAACTCCTCCCCACCCAAAAATAGACCCAAAATTTTACATGAACTTCCTCATCCACAACTTTGCCCAATTCAAATTCATTCTCTATTGGTCTCACTTGATCAAGAATCTGTTTGTCTTCACTTGCTTGAACCTACAACTTTTCTTCTTCCAGAACTGTCTCTTTCCCTTCATGCTCTATCTGATTCCTTAGGTTGTATTATAGTAGGATCAGAGTCCCCCATCTTCAAAATTACTTGATTCTATTTAGTTGATAATCCTTCATCCACCCATTTTATTTCTATCCTTGCCTTTCACTTTCTTCCTCTTGTGCATCCTCTTAAATTTATTACAAGGACCCACTCCACAAATACCTTCTTTCAATCAGGAAATAACCTTTGTTACATTAACCAATTGACCATTATTAGATCCCTTTAATCTTTTTTGCATTCAATGGAATTTTACATTTGGTTTTATCCTTTTTTGTTACATTAACCAGCTTTAGTAAGTTGACCCAAAGTTAAGAAAATTCAAAAAATATAGGGGCTGAACTCCTACTTTTGTTATAGGAAAGAAGAAAAGAAAAGGTGGAAGAAGAAAATGTGTTGATTAGACAAAATTTTAAGTTCTTCCTTTGCTTATAGGTTCAGGTTTTGAAATTTTTGAGGGTTCAATCAAGGATCAAAATTTCGATATGATACGCCCCATATCAGGTGTATTGTATTGTATCTTTGGGGTCCCGATACCTTTTACAGGTGTTTTCGGGGACCCATTTTTTTAAATAATATATATATTTAAAAAATGAAATTGAAAACCAAAGAAATAAAAAAAATAGGGGAAGTATTGCTGTAAGTACCGATACACCTCTGCCAATACACAGAGGTGTATCGATACTGTGAACCATGGGTTCAATACAGCAGTTAGCAATGTTGCATTGATTAAACCCTAACAAAATAAGAAAATAATAAAAAGAAATTAGTATATAAACACATAAAATGAATATTCTAGTTTAATCATGTTTATTTTATAATTATAATGTCAAAAAATTAAAAATATAAAAGTATTTTATAACCCAGTGCACAAAACTGCTACGCGACTGGGCGAGGCGAGCCTCCCAAGGGCGCCTTGTCGCCTTGACAACTATCGCTAGAAACTTTGACTTTGCCACATCACCCTGTTCCACAGGACTGGAGTACAAAGAAATGATGTTTCCATCTTCATCTCTAATGCCCCTCCCCCCCCCTCCCACAATGTCTGAGGGGCCTGGATTACCCACACAACTCCCGCCAAAGTTCAGCTTCTTCCAGCCCTCTATTGGGGGAGACCATACCTCAACAAATTGCTGTCTTGTAGATGAAGAGGCTGCAATAACACCCCAAACCCTGAAAAAGTCTTCGACTATAAAATCTGAAAACAGCTTAAAGCTTTTTGCCCAATGTGCCACCCTCAAAGTTATTTTTTCGACCAATGCTTCCTTACTTTTTTCTTTTTCTTCAAATATTCTTGCATTTCTTTCCTCCCAAACAGTCCAAAGTAGTGCTGCTCTACTACATCTCCACAGGATCCAAATACTAATTTTGTTCCTCTGATTACCTCAACCTCCCCCCACCAACTGAGAAAATGGATAGCTATTCTCCACCTAAGAGCAAGAATCTATCTCCCTTTCATCATCTTTAATTTGCTGGCATCCATCCACCTCAGCTTTTCCTCCTACCATCTCCTCCATCTCAAAAAAAAATCAAAAGAGTAGGTGCTAGATTCCTCTTTTCTATCAACAATTCTAGCCCCACACCCAACACCTCGTTGTTCCTCAAAAAAAGCACATTATCGTTGGGTATGTTTTCATGTAAGACAGGATTTTGAATTGCATTTTTTACCAATTTTTTATGCTGCCATTTCTTACTTTACATTGTACTTCAATTTTAATTGAAGTTTCTTTATGCTCAACCAGACATTATCTTATGCAATCTCTCATACAGATACAGTAGTAATAATGTTTGGAAAAACGGGACAGTTCCCAAAGAATCCACTTTTTCTTGTGAAAGAACAGATATAAGCAGGAGATTTTCAATTAGTTACTAATCATACAGATAACAAACAGATATTAATTCTGAATGCAGAAATATCCAAACTTTATGAGAAAGTTAGCACATAGAGTAATGAACATACTCAAAGAAGAGGAAAAAGAAATAAATAACCTCTATAGTCAACTCCAGAATTAAGCTTGACAACAACTGGTCGTCCCCGGATTGATTTGAGAAAATCTGCTGGGGTCTTTGTGGTAGTTGACCCTTTCTCACCACCTCCTCCTGAACTCATCTTTTAGCCCTAAACTCTTAATACTTTATTTTACCTGCCAAAAAACTGTCTTATGGATAGGAAAATAAAACTATCCAGTGCACAAATAAATGCAACTCAAAGATTTTGGCCATTTACTTTTTACAATGAGAGAATTATGAAAACAAATTGGGACTAATAAATAAATGAATTAAGGAAATGTAACAGTCCACATTCCTAAACTTTCAAGCACACAGATTCTCCGTTGTTGGAAATAAAACCTCAAAAGAGAATAGTTTCTTCCATTGGAATAGCCAACATTGATCTCAGAAATTCAAAACAGCACTTCCAGACTTATTTTGTAGGCACGATTCTGTAACTTCTGTTACTGGACTCTGTAAAAGACTAACAATAATACTTGCAAAGTTGCAATGGTTAATGGCTTCAATACAAGGATTTATGTAAGAAAGTAATGAGTTTGGATTAAATTGCCCTTGGCATGGCTATGAAGACCGGATGCCATTGAGTTGCTTTTGAGAAATCAAGACATTTCGGCCGAATCTGAAATAAGTGCTCAGTTGGTGGAAAGAGTTCCCCGACATTTCTGTAAAGCCGCTTGGAAAATTTAACTCCTCGCAAGTGAACTCCTTTTTAAGAGGTCCGTTCGTTAATGAAATTAGTTCAGCACAAGGCACTTAGGATATTGAAATTTGAAAATGACATATATCAAGGGTTGCTCCTACGTTGAGGGTGAATGACTAAGGCCATGAAACATGACGGGAGTGAGAGGAAATGCCGAAAATTGGTTGATAATGCATTTACAAGCATGTAAAACACTAAAAGCAAAACAATCAACAATGGAGTAAAACACGAAAATCCTAAAACTTACAAGAAGGCCTTTACAGTTCTAGTATCCGGACGCCGATCACACCGCTGCTGAACAGACAAACTGGGAGGGGCGGACGGCCGACACCGCTGGCCCGCTGTGCTGGTTGGTGGTTTCCGACCGTGGACGCCGCTGCAGCTCTATGCTGAACAGGGACTCAGAGAGGGGATGGGGAACTGTGTTGTGCCGCCGTGGTCACCGATTTGGGGGGAGACTGGAGGTAATACCGCCACCGCAGCAGGTAATATGAGCAGAGGCGGAGAGCTAGGGTTCGGTTTTCAATTTTTCAGGTTTCGGGAATTTGGGGAATGTGATTGTGGGGGCAGTGCGACTTGCGGGTGGAGTGGGTTTTTACAAAAATGCCATCTACTTATTCGGTTTATTTTGAGTCTTTTGAGTTTTTGGGTAATTAACACATATTCAAATAATAATATAATATATAGAAGTATATTTATATTTAAATTTTAAAATACAAATAATATTTTAAAAATATATTTATATAAATATATAATATAGTTATTTGCATCTATCTATATCTATATTTATACTAGTTATGATATGAAACTGCATAGGCTGGTTTTCTGGAATTTTCATTGACATAAATTATCCTTTAATCATTGAATTTCTTGGGGACAAATATACATTTTAACAAAGCACCAAAAGACAATTAATTTTATAATAATTTAGAATAAAAAGGGCTATTAAAAAGGGATTTTTCCAAGTCCTATATTTAAAATGTTAATGACTTAATTCTCGTTCTCTATGATTATATTTTTTATTTGAGGTATTTTGGTTTCTCACTAATAAATTATATTAATTAAATTAATAATTAATAATTTTAACAATACAAAACCTATGCATTTAAATTGACATGAAAATGAAATCATCATTCAATTTAGATAGCATGTAAGTAATTAAAATCATCGATTAAATGGGCCAACCCATGGTGTCATATTTATCATATAAAAAGTATGATAAATAAGAAGAATTATTAATTAATGGTTGAAATGAAATATGTAATTTAAAAACTACCCAAACCCAAAACCATTTTCCTATTCAAGTGGTGGATTAATGGTTCAACATTTTAGGTCAAATGGGTAAAAGAAAATTTTTTGAAAAAATAATAGCTTAGAATTAATAAAATATATTCGAATTTTTAATAAAAAATATGTATCTATCATGTTAAAAAAGTGTGATAAATAAAGGTTTTTTAATGATGAAAATAGAATAGAAAGTTAAACCAACTCATAAAGAAAAATATTTTCTGTCTAAATAGTGGTCAACATTCCATAGGGGTCTACTTAGGTGAACCTGACCCAAGCTTGGACTGACTTAGATTGTGATTTAAGACGAGCAAGGCTTGGATTTTTGGTCATTGGATTGCATAGGCCCAAAGTTTGGCCTCTTTTCTAATTTTTGGGTTGGACTTGAATCTAGCCCTTAGGTAGCTTGAGCCCAATCTAATTATATACAATAGAGACATGTGTGCATATATAATACATATATGCATACATAAACACACACATTTATAAAAAATTATAGTATGGGCTGATTTAGCAACATGAGTCACGCCCCAAACCCAAGTGTATCAAATTCCAATGCAATTAGGCATGGATTGGAGAGATTAGGCTTGCACTCGAGCCTTAGACCCAATTCTTAGTGTTGGGCCTAAGTTCGGTTTAAATTAAGCCTAACTCACCCAACTTGCTATAGATGCAAATGGATTGGATCAAATTTGGATGGGGTATATCTAAATCTGATCCAATAATGTTAATCATATATCCAAAGATGAATTTGAATTTGAATCCGTTATGGATGTTGGATATTTGAATCTGATTTAATCCGATTTGATTACCCATATAAGTTGGTAAGGTTTAACAAATTATTAATAGGAAAAAAAAAGAAATAAAATAGTCTATACAAAGAAAAACAAAAAAATACAAACATTTTTCAAAATATATATATAAATATATATATATATAATACAAAAACGCAATATATGTGTGTGTGATTCGAATTCAATCATATTTTAACGGGTCCTATTATTTTATATATCAGATTTGAATTCAAATTGGATCATGATCCATCCATTTTGCACCCCTACAACTAACACCTCTAATGATTCAACTGTTTGGATACCAATGATGTCATAATTATGTAATAAAAACTTGAAAATTTGATAAAAACAAAAAATACAAAAAAAATTGTCAAAAAATGTGTGCATGCATCTACTCTCATACATTTATCATATTAAATAAAGATAGACTTGTTCGAATGGATGGCCCATTCTAACAACAAAAATTATAAGCAAAAAATTACATAACCGTTCTAGCCACCAGTTTTTAGATTGACGGTTCGATCATCCGGTTCGAACGAATGGCCTGTTCTAACAACAAAAATTACAAGCAAAAAATTGAGTGCGAGAGGTCCCTTAAGCAATATCATACGTGTTATGTCATTCGAGCATGTGACTCATATGACCCAAAAATGGAACCGTTCTGGCCATTGGTTTTTGGGTCGATGGTTCGGTTGTTCAGTTCGAATGGACGACCCTTTCTAACAACAAAATTAAAAAGATAAAAAAATGACCAAAAACTATTGAACAGGTCAACTAGTCGACGGTTCGACCACTTACGTCAATGGGTTGTTGATCGATTCAACGGTTTTTGGCTAGGAACCAGGATTGGGGTAAAACAAAAACGTTTGCTTAACGGTTCCCAATTAAAAAATAAAAATTGGCAATTCGACCATTCAGTTCAAATGAACGGCCCATTTTGACAACAAAAATTATAGGCAAAAAATTGAGTGTGTAAGGTCCATTAAGCATTATCATACTTGTTATGTCATTCGAGTGTGTGACTCATACGACTCGAAAATGAAACCGTTCTGGCCACCGGTTTTTGGGTCGATGATTCGACCGCTTACGTCAATGGGTTGTTGATCGATTCAACGGTTTTTGGCTAGGAACCAGGATTGGGGTAAAACAAAAACGATTGCTTGACGGTTCCCAATTAAAAATAAATAAAAAATGGCAATTCAACCATTCAGTTCGAACGAACGGCCCGTTTTGACAACAAAAATTATAAGCAAAAAATTGAGTGTGTGAGGTCCATTAAGCATTATCATACTTGTTATGTCATTCGAGTGTGTGACTCATACGACTCAAAAATGGAACCGTTCTGGCCACCGGATTTTGGGTCGACAATTCGATTGCCCAGGTCAATGGGTCCTAGATCGATTCAACGGTTTTTTGCCAGGGATCAGGATTGGGGTAAAATGGAACCAGTTGCTTGGATGGTTCCTGGGCCGAAATGTTTGTCAATTCGGGTCAACGATAGTTTAAAAACCATGGGTTTTTATGCTTTTGAATTTTCACTATTCAAAGGTTTCTTCTACTGTGGGCTTTATTCGAACATGTGTGGTATGTTCCTTTTTTTCACTTTTTGCTTTTTTTTGTGTGTTTGGTCTTCTTCTTCAAGATCCTCCAAAACGGTCTAGGGTTTATCACCATTTTATTTCTTTCCTTCGTTTTTTTCACTTGTGCAATGTTTTTTTTTTTTTCTTACAAGATGATTTGGTTTATCTCTTTCTTTGATTGCATGTATGTTTAGCTCCGTCTCAAAGCGGAACTTTGGACTCGATTTTCTGATTTTTTTTCCTTGGTTTTTCCAGTTTGGTGGATTTACCACCAATTTTTTCTATGTTTAAGGTCATTTTGGATTTATCTTTCAAGGTTTTGGAATCCCTTGCAATGTCCACCCTTCCCATGACTATGACTACAAATTTATTTCATATAATTATTGACATCTAGAAAAAATGACCAAGAAACATAACCATTTTGGCCACCGGTTTCCAGGTCGACAGTTCGACCGTCCAGTTCGAACGGATGGCTCGTTATGACAACAAAAATTAAAAAATTTCCCGATTAGTACCCTATACTTTGGGCCTAGTGCCACTTTGGTCCCCGACCTTTAAAATGTGATAATTCAATACCCAAACTTTTAAAACATGGCAATCCAGTACCTATCGTTAACTAGTTGCTAACTAACCATTAAGTAGCATTTGAAAAAGATAGAAATGTCCTTTTAAGTGTTATTTAATTTTCTTTATCAACCATCTAAACATTGACAAAAGATTAGCAGTCCCAAATCATCGCCATTTCCATTCAAGAAAGTTAGGGTCATGTTTGAGTGCGCATTCTAGTGACCCCAACTTTCTAGAATAGAAATGTAAGGATTTAAGACTGTTAATTTTTTTGTCAATGTTTGGATGGTTGTTAAAGAAAATTAGAAGACACTTGAAGGGTATTTGTGTCTTTTTCAAATGCTACTTAATGGTTGGTTAACAACAGGTACTACATTGTCATGTTTTGAAAGTTCGAGTATTGAATTGCTGCATTTAAAGTTTGGGGACCAAAGTGGCACTAGGCCCAAAGTATAGGGTACTAATCAGAAATTTTCCCTTAAAAATAAAAAATGGCCAAAAACCGTTGAATGGGTCAACGGGTCAACAATTCAACCACTCAAGTCAATAGATCATTGAATGATCCAACATTTTTTTGCCAGGGCCGGGTTTGGGGTAAAACAGAACCGGTTGCCTAGACAGTTCTCAGGCCAAACGGTCCTATCGTCCAAGTCAATTGGGAGTTCTCGATTTGAAACAAAGGACAGCTATTGATGCGTTTAGATTACACTAGCAAGTGCACTAGTTGATCAAGTAATATACTGATGAGCAGAGTATCGTTCCCATAGGGATTAATCCAACAACTACTAGTACTGAATCAACCTTTCGTTATCTAACAATCCGAAAGGTTAAACAAGGAAAAACCTAACTCCTAATTAGCAAATTATCCTAAGTTTTCTCGGATCAAACCGCCTTAAGTAATGAGAGGAAGTGCTTCACGAAAATACTAGCAGAACCGGTTCAGCGATTATACCATTAAGCTATCCAACCGAAGTTGAATTCAATCATGGGTTGGCTAATTCCTAATTGTACGAGCAGCCTCTTTTGAACACAGCCCACTCTATTTATGAGCAACAAGTCTTATATTTCTATCAAGAATTCAATCGCCATAGATGCATTAAGGAAAAAAAATTTGAAGGAAATCAATTCTTGTTGAATGAATGCCAAACAAATCATGCATATTATCTCTAAGATACATTCAATTCATTTTCTTGATCAGTTGATCTGATCACCTAAACCCTTTCTCAAGCAATTTAAGTAATCCAAGAAACAAGAACAGTTCAGCCAAAACTACTCTTATAATCGAAAACCCTAATTAAGAAATCCCAAGACTGAATCACTATCAATCGGATCAGCTTAAAATATTAATTACAAATCTGAATTAACATCCATCATGGTTCGCATAATAAAGAGAAAGAAAGATTCAACAAAGAAAAACCCTAATTGAATCTAGGTTACCGAATTCGCAGAATCAAAGAAGAAGACAACTTAGAATTTCTGCATCAATCTTCAATCTCTTCTTCAATTCTCCTTCAGCAGCTTTGTGATCCTTCTCCTAGCACTTTCCTCTTCGTTCTTGTGTCAAGGGGTCAAATCCTAATTTCCTATCTTTCTTTTTCTTTTATACTCTTCTTTGCAGCTTTTTTGTTTAGAGTCATACTCCTCTTCGAAATCTACTAAAGTCAGCCGCCTTTTGGAGCCTCCCATAGGGCTGCGGTTGGGCCTCTCTCCTTGGTGGACCAAAGTCCTCCCCTTGGTGGGCCGAAGTCCTCCCCTTGATACCATATCACCATGTATTATGTTCTCTTAACTCTTAATTGTCCCAAATTCCCAATTTCCTGAAATTCAACTCAATTAGGGTAAAAACCATTAAGAATCATCATCAAAACCATGTATAAAGCAATAAAAATAATGTGTAGCATGTGCATACATCAGCTATGAGGTAGAACTCAAAACTATCATTGTATGATCATGTTCTTTTATATGAGATGCTTTGCTAAAGCAATATTTAAAAAACGAGCATATGATGATCGCTTTTAAGTCTTTATATGAGTTTCAAAACTTGAATACTTATAATTGCAAATTTCTTATTAAGAAACCATTGTCTTTTTTAATGTAGCAAATAGCAATGTAACAATTCCATTCCAACCCCTACGAAGCGGGGGCCCCTCCGCTAGTTAGTATTTTTATTAACAATGGAAATGAAAATTCATAATTTAAATCCACAAGCACACCATGTTTTGATTACTTGTTTATACTTTTATAATGGGTTTAGATGAGCATATTGAAATTATCATTTCTTAGATATAATTGAAATTATCATGTGCAAAGCATGTATACATTTGTTAATAATCTATAATATATAAAGAGGATACTTGCCTTGATTTTGGTGCACATGATAAGAGTTAAATTTGGTAACACAATTTTAATTTATATTTGTACCCTTTACTTGCACATGTTCTTAGAATGTGCCCTTACAATTGGATTTGAGGTGGGGTAGGAATTTCATTCACATCCCCTTCCCTGATCCCAACCAGATAAACTAAATTTCCCTATCCTCGTTCCCTGACCCAACTGGTGGGACAAGGAAAATTGCCATCCCTAATTCTAAAGAATTTTAATACTAAAAAACAATATTTTATATATGTATATAAAATCATATTGGATCAAATCCTAGTATATAGGATCATGCAATATCTGAATTCAATTCAATTAATAAATAATATTGTTTTTTATATCTACTTATGACTAAGGTTCATATATATAACATGTATGGTTTTTAGGAATGGTTGATAAATGAAATAATAGGATTTGGAAATGCTAATACATGAATATATTACATATAGATGTTAGTAATCTAGCTATGGTGGGATGATACTAGAAACATAATAAACTAGGGGGTATTGATGCTTGGAATGGACCAACAAGTGAAAAGATCAAATTATAAGTATCAATACTTTGAACCTTGTTTATGACTAAACAAATATTTGAATATGACTTACAATGCATTTGATAACATTGAGCTCAGATCTTTAAAAAGTGAAAGGTAGAAAAGTTCCATAATTGCTCTAATCACTAGAAAGTCTAATTTTGCTTTTATGCACTTTCAACCCTTTGAATACAATGAAATTATTTGGTTATATAAGGGTGTGTTTGGTTCGTAGGAATAGGCGCATGGAATCTCCAACCATTTGATTGGTCATAATGGGATTCCCATTCCCATTCCCGGTGGAATGGGGTTCCCTCATATTGGGGGAATGGCCATCCCCCCCCCCCTACACACACACATAGCAATGCAGTTCCCATTTCCCCTACTTAAACATTTCACTAGCTTTTCCCCATCCAATGCCATCAGTTGATGACCACCATCTCTGGCGAGGTAATACTAGTCATTGGCCAACCGTCCTTCCCCTATATCCCCTCTCTTCTTGCTTTTCTTCCTTTTCTTTCTCACCTATTCTCTCCTCTTCCTTTTCTCCCTTTATCTCCTCCCCCTCTCTCACTACAAACACTACTAATACTACCGATGGTATAAGTAGCAGAGACTTCTTCCTCCCCTCTACTTTCTTCTTTCTTCCACTCTTCTTCTACCCCTTCTTCTTTCTCCCCCTCTTCCTCCATTCCTCTGTCACCATCGCCTTCTTCCCTCCCCTCTCCTTTTTTTCTTTCACCTTATTTATCCCCCCTTTATTCTTTTTTTTTCTTCTTCTTCTTCTTCTTCTAACAAGGCAAAATTGAAAATTTTAGCAATTCCAATTCTAGCTTCTAGTTGAACCAAACAGTAATAATTGGAATCCACTTTCAATTCCTAATTAAACCAAACAAGCATCAAGAACAGGTGATTCCAATTCCAAGGAAATTACCTGTAAGAATTGTATTTTACTATTTTACCCCCTGAAATGAATCTATTTGGGCATTGGAAGCTTTATCTAAAAAAAGGGATTCTAAAGGACTTCAAGAGTGCTCTCGCTTTGTTCTTAAGAATAGGGGTGTGCACGCTTCCTCTCGATGACAACCCTTATTTATAGATTTATTGGTTTAATCTCTTCCTCCCCTTAATTAAACACAACCGTTTCTACCCACTTAGGAAAATAACCGATTGCAACTAGAATATACAAATAACCTTTAGAAGATTTTGGAAGTGGACCAACTACATAAAGCCTCCAACAATCAATGGGCCATGAAGCAACTGTTGGAGGTAGTGACTTAGGTGGTTAGCGGATGTAATCTTCATAGAGTTGGCATGACTTATGCATTCCATCAAATCTTTGGCCATGGTTGGCCAATAATAGCCCATTCTTTTGTTTCTATAATGAAGCTTACACCTTGATTAATGAACACTTACACCTTGATTAATGAACACTTACACCTTGATTAATGAACACCACATGCTCTTGAATGAGCTTCTTTTAAGGTTGTCCAAACTTCATCCCCTACTAAGCATCACATTAGGATATCATTAAAAGTCTTTGATATAATTGGTTATTGTAGAAAAGAAATTATGAGGCATGTCTTCGTATTTCAACTCCACACTTAGGTTTTGTAGGAGCTTTCCATTTTTTAGGTAATCAATTATAGGTTGCCTCCAATCCTCACTTTCAATTGAAGATGTAGTGATGACATCATAATCAATTTCCTCTTCATGGGGAGATAATAGGTGTATGACCCATTTGCCAAAGATGGGCATAATCATTGATTCGTCATCATGCAATGTGAGGATGGAAGTAAGGTTGGTTAAGACATCCACTTGCTTGTTCTCATTTCAAAATACATGTTCGATGCTTACATGACTAAATTAACCCAAAAGCCATATTTAGTACAATGATAAGAGCTTGGTACTCAACCATATTATTATAACACAAATTAGTCAAGACAAATGAGAATGGTAATAGTTTTCTTTGTAGGGAGACAAACACAATGCCTACTCCTACACCATATTTCCATGCAACACCATTGAAAAATAGTTTCCATGGAGTTGGCATGTCAACATAAAAAAAATCCTTATATGGGAAATCTTTTTAGATATTTACCAATATGTTGGGATAAGATGATCTGTTAGGAAATCAGCTAATGCTTGACCTTTAATTAATCATTGAGGAACATACTCAATCTCAAATTTAGATAATAACAAAGCCCATTTAGCTAACCTACCAAAGAGTATTGGCCTTGTCTATGTATTTCAAAGGATCCATTCATGAACAAGGCGGACAATGTGCACTAACATATAATGTCGAACCTTCTTGGTCTCAAAGATCAAGGCAAGTCAGGTTTTTTCAATAAGCGAATAATTTAGCTTTGCCCCTCCTAATTAGGTAATAAGGGGTATTTTCCTTGCCTTTTCATTTACTTAAGCCAATAAAGCACCTAATGACCATTCTTACACAGCAATGTACAAAATCAAAGGTTAGGCAGGAATTAAAGGTACCAAAATTAGAGGGTTTTGAAAGTAATCCTTAAAGCTTTTGAGAGCATTCTTACATGCTTCATCTCATTCAAAAGGCACATCTTTCTTCACTAATTGATTGAATGGGTGGCATCTTCTAGCCAAATTGGAAATGAACCTTTGAATATTTGCAAGATGCCCTTAAAGGCTTTTCAACTCACAAGTTTTAGGGTCTTAGCATGCCTCGAATAGAATTTATTTTTTATTCATCTACCTCGATTTTGTGATGTCGTAGAGTGAAGATAAAAAATTTTCTTAAAGTGACTCCAAAGACATATTTTATAGAATTCATCTATAATTGGTGTCATCTTAATCAACAAACACATTACGTAATTCACTTAAGTGATGATCCATCTTTCTTGTTTTCACTACTATGTCACCAACCTATCATTCCATCACTCTGTGCAACACATCGTAAAAAATTCTCTGCATTGCATGTTGATAGGTTACACATAATTTTTTTATCCCAAAGGGGATAACCTTGTAACAATTGATTCCTTTTGGAGTATGAAATGCAATAAGCTCCTTATATTTGAATAATATATGTATTTGGTTACAGATCAATGAATCATCCATGAAGGATGGGCTTTATGTCTCGTAGTAGCATCAACCATTAGTTTAATGATAGGTAAAGGAAAATCATCTTCAGGGCATGCATTATTGAGATCAAGAAAATCAATGCATACCCTAAATTTTCCATTCTCCTTTCTCACAAGTACAATGTTGAATATCCATGTCGGATAATTTACCTCTCAAATGGAGTTGGCTTCAACAAGTTTGTTCACTTTTACTTCAATTTTTGGTATGACCTTTGGACGAAAGAGACATTGGGGTTGCTTGATTGGCGGGCATCATATTTAAATATAAGTTGATGGACAATTATTCTTGGATTAAGTATAGACATTTCCGTATTAGTCTATTCAAAGACATCTTTACATTCATTCAGTAATTCGAAATATTGATCTTCCTATAAACCAAGCATTGTGCTCACATATACAAGTGTTGGTGCCTTGGACTCTATGATCGTTGTGGTCATGCTAATAAAGGCCCGGAGAGAATGGTGGTGAAGAAAGGAAAAGAGGAATGGAGGTCATTGCAGAGAACAGTGGGGAGGAGAGGAGAGAGGAGAAAGAGGGTCATCCCCCTTTTACAATTATTAAAAAGGAGACATTGAGGAAGTTATCTTCTTTAGGAATGCATTCATGATTTGTTGAACTGTCTATTGGGGTTTTGCGATGTATCGAATAAGGATCTTTTGGGATTGGGGTTTCCATATCCTCTAAGATTCTCACATGGGTACATTTCTAACTTCACTCCCTTTTATGCTTGTCCAAGACTGCATATCAAGAATGACTTCAGAGCCTTGTAATCACACATTCGATGATTTTAACGTCAAATGTAATGTTCATTATAGCTCATATCATGATTACCTTTGTGCTATCAAGATCCTCATTGTAATTAGTGTGATGGTAATCTATATGTATTGAGTCGAGGATGTTCTTTAGTTTTGAGATTCAATTGTTTTAACTCATCCATAATGGCTTGTCCTCATTCTTAAAAAGTAGGAATTGCTTCTTCAAGTATATCTTCTGATTGGCTAAAATATTCATCTGAGAGTTTTTTTTGCTATAACAGGATTAGATGAAATGATATTCCCTTCTTCGTCAAGTTACTCTCTTTCAATTTTTGTTTCAATCACTTGGTTTATGAACACCACAATTTGTTGCTTGATTGTCAGTGCATCTCCTAATATTACTTTCAAAGTAGCTCACCACTTCATGTAAGAATGGATAGAACTTCGAGGGTCATCCTTCCTCTTTGGTACTTCCTAGTGTTCTTCCACTTTTGTTTTTTTTATTTGTCTTTTCCTTATGCTCAACTTGCCCTTTTATTGAATAGTGTTTGAGGTTGACATTGACCGTCCTAACCCCTCAAGCATTGAAGTGTGAGATGTAGGTATCCTTAGCTTATCAAATATTAATATATGCTGCTTAGTAGGATTCTAGGGTTCTTCCTCAACAACTTCAGCTATTATGTGATTAGTTAAAGTATTTATTCTTGCAATATGCATAGGATTTCTTAATGTAAACCCTAAGCCTCTTCTTCCATGGGGTATAACATGTCCTAACTCAAGCAATTTTTGTTGAGTTTTAGTTAACCTCAAAGATGACACATTAATGACTTCACCCATCTTTCTGAATTCTCTTTATTCATACCCATTATTATCAAAAAACTAATGGATTTTTGGGTCAAACCATCATTTTGAGCATTTCCTAACTTGCATGCATCTATTACTTTCTATTTATATTAACCCCTTTAGTAATCTTCTAGAATGAGGGCAAACAATTTTTGGAGTATCAAGTGTTAATACTAGGAGAACTAGATTGTCATGTAGGGCTTAAGGTCATCCTTGGAGAGAACGGATTTTTCCCTATTGAGTGCCACCACAAATTTAAGTTGCCCTTCTTTACTACAAGCCTTATAAATACAACAAAGTATTGGCATTACCACGAAGTGATTTAAGAATTTCAAATTCGATGTAGTATCATGTGTCCTTTTGCTAATCTTTTTCTCATCAATGATAGGAGAACATTCTTTGTATAGTCTTAGCGATTAAAATCCTTATGACTGGAATTTTCATGACGGCGGCATGGAAATCGATAAAGCTTCTAAAATTCTTTCATCTTCTTAATTGAATTTAGCATCAATAAAGTATGACTTGGGTTCTATGAATAGACTACTTTTATTAACCACAAAATTTTGAACGCCATCATGATAGTACTTAAAACAATAATGTAGAATAGACGGGACTACCCCAATCTCGTGCAACCATGGTTGACCCAAAAGCAAATGATATGAAGTCCTAGCATCAATAACATGAAAATGCACTGAGGATGTTAAGTCGTTAATAATGAGTCTACGATGAATCATACCTATGGCCAGTTGCCCCTCTTAATCAAATCCTTAAATCATGAGTTTCTATAGGTTAAATCATCCTTAGAAATGCATTTCTTTTGTTGTATGAATAAGCAATATGTTAACAAGAAACCTGCAATCAAGCAATATTCATCATATTAGGTCTTTTTTTATCATGAACATGCCATTTGCATAAATAGGCCTATTATAGGAACGAGATCCATGGTATTAGTCCTCATCCAAAAAAGAATTATTACTGTACATGATGAACATTTAGCCTATTTTTTTGATGAGATCTTTTCTCTGTTGCTTTCAGGATCTTCAAGGACTTGGATTAAGGCATGTCAAATTCCTTTTGGAAATAAAAGTGCGGAATGAAGATTTAATTGTGATAGTATCTTGTAAAGTTAAAATAGGAATTTATCCATTCTTCCCTCTTATATTGTGATGGTCTCTTGTCTTAAACTTGTTATTACCTTTGGATGTGTCTTCATGTATTGCACGACATATCACCACGTGTACTTTGCACAATCTCATAAAAAAAATATTTTAAGGCAAAAATTCTCCTAAGGTCATTGATATTGTTGTACTATTTTTCCCTTGGAGGCCTATATATAAGTTATGGCTTTTTTGCTCCTTTTAATCTTTTCCCCTTTCACTTGTCTTTTTCTTAGATTGAAGAAAATGGGTAAATGTTGTCGAGTGACCATAGTCCATCTTTCATCTTCTAATGAGATTATCTCCAATTTAGATAACATAATTTCTTTTGGGTGAAGTACTTAATTTTATGCTTGATTTATTATCAATTCCAACTTGTAATCCTAAACAACGATCAAAAGACTCAAATGAAATTTCACATGATATAGGTGATGCCCCTATGACTTGTTTAAACTTAGGTGAGGTTTCACAAGGGCTATAGAGAGATATCATATCAAATGATCCAAATGTAATGTTAGTAACATTTGTAGTAGCAACATTATTATTCAAGTCAAGATCAATAAACCCTTTCCTTGCTAACTACATGATTATATCTTTAAGAATGAAACATTTTTCAACTGGGTGACTAATTACCTGGTGGTACTAACAATACTTTGGTGGTATTTTCGGCCTCTTTCTTTAGGATGCTTGTATTTAGGGAATTCTATGAAATTTTGGGCTAAGAGAACATCTAGCATCCTTGGGACATCAGAATTAGGAAATAGATACTCCTCCATTTCCTTTAAAGTGAATTTTGGCTTCCCCTTATCTTGATGAACACCTTTTCTTGAAACCTTGATAAGTGACACAATGGTTGCCATGACTTCTTTTGACTTGAGAATTTTACCTCTTTATTTGCATCCCTTTTTTTCTTTCTCATTTTGAAAGTTATTAATGTGTTGCTCTCCATGAGCATTCAAACTAATTAGCTCTATGTCATGAGCTTGAGTTACCAACTCTTTGAAAATTCAAGGTTTTATTCCCTTGAGAATATAATGCAATCCCTAGTGCATTCCCTGTATATAGGTATCAATTACTGAAACTTTAGTAAGCTTATCTCAATAGTTGAGATAGAGATTTCTCCAACGGTTGATATATTCAATAATGAGCCCATCTTTATCTTTTTTTTGTTTATAAGGTTGTATGTTCATACATGCTAAATGCTATGAAAACAATCTAAAAGTTCTCTTTCCAATTGGCCCCAACTATCAATGGGACCTGGTTGGAGATTAGTATACCAATCAAAGGCATTTCCTTGAAAAGAACCTACAAATTGCTTCATCATTTAGTCACTAATGAGTCCCTATATTATTGCATGTTTCTATGAAATGTTTAGTGTATTGTTGAGGGTTACCTTTGCCATCGAATTGTTGGAACCTTGGTGCTTGGTATCCAAGGGTGTGGGCATGTTGTCAATACACTTAATATAGGCTTGGTGTAGATTGTAGATGATTGTGGAATCCATCCAAATTGAGTCACACTGTATTTGTTATCATATTCTAGAGTTGTTGCACAAATTGAAATGCAACCAAAACATGTTGAGTGTGATGTGTACCAATTTGTTCTTATGAGTCCTCACATACAAGGTTCACTTGTGGAATGACCTTAAGTGGGTGGAAAGGTTCTTGGCTAGATCATATACCTTGAGCTTGTTCTAATCTATTCATAAGATAAGCGATTTGGAAATCCTTCTCTTCCACAGTCTTTGTCAGTTTCACCATAGTTATAGTAATTTCAATAAGTTGCCCTTTAATTATGGTAGCCCTACCCATCATGACAGGCATGGTAGAAGAATACCCCAAAGATTTAGAAAATATTTGGTTATAAAACACTTCTTGTGATGATAACAACATTGAAGGTGTTCTGGGCCTCAATCTAGTGCTAAAGTGTTCATCAAAAGATCCATGCATCTCCTTTTGTAGGGGAGCACCATTCGAAACAACATGTCTTGAGGACACACTTTTCTCTCCTATGTTGGCCTTGAGTGCATCCAATGAAATGAACGGTTTTCATTGGGTAGATTTTCCTTGATTCACAAGGAAAGTACTCCCAAATGGTTGAGCAACTCCAACTTTAACCTTTCCATGAGTTACTGGGCCATATAGCTAGTGCTAATAGAAGTCAAGTGAAGGTCATCCAAATCATTTTTCTTACCGCTAGTAGCTATAAAAGACCTTTTCGAGCCATTGATCAATTGATAACTTCAAAATAGGTGTTGCCTTGAAAGAGATGAGAGGAGAGAGTGTCTCATTAGGCATGCTAAAAATTTGTAAACACAACTTTCATGTATAAATTCAAATACAAGAAAAAAGTTGGGATGAATTCAAATAAATTAATTTTTATATATTTTAAGTAAATGGGTTACAAATTCTTTGTATTTCAAACTCTTAGAAAAGTGATAAAACCTATGATTCTCTTTTAATGAAAAAACTCTTGCAAATTTGTGTTGGAGTTGAAGCCAAGAGTTATACGGCATGTTCTCATACTTCAAAAAATGACAAAGATTGCTTCCTTTAATTAATATTTGAAAGTTTAATCAAAAGAAGGATTATTCAAGACTCCAAGAGTGTTATGGCTTTGCTCTTAAAAAAAAAGGTGTGTGTGTGTTTCCTCCTTCTCCAAGTGCCTTTTTAATTCACTTAGCTTCTAACCAAAAATCCCTTTCCTCTTGATGGGAACCCCTATTTATAAATTTCTTGGTTTAATCTCTTCTTTTCCTTGATTGAGGATTTGATACCCTTTTTAGAAAGTAATAGGTTATAATTACTACCATTCTTTGAGAGAATAATTTACCATCCACTATTCCCTCTTCAATAATCGGCTAATTTCTATTTATGAGCATATTTGTCTTGGTTGACTAGAGATTTGATCAGCTCTAATTACCTTTTATAAATAAGAAGATTAGCAATTTGTCATTTATGAAGAGAATGATTTCCAGTCAATTATTCTCTCTTTAATCATTAACTAGATTTCCATTTTTAGGACTTGGGATGGGCTCTAGTTGGATTATTTCAATAAACCTCTAAGACTTGTAATTCTCATTTGAATTTGAATTTGACTTCAAAGTGGATCCACATGGACCCTTCTATTATGCTAATGAATTTGCAATAGCAAAGCCCAAATGTTATGTCTCTTGTGTATATTTGAAAATATGGGGTAGGATCTAAATAGAAAGACCCACATTAAAGCCTATGAGAAAATTTGAGTTTATGGGGGCATGGCCCATTTAGAAGTCTATGAAAATTTTAATATCTTGAGAAAACAAATTCTATATGACTTGTACTTCTCACTCTCAAGTGAACATACAACATTGGAATAGGATTATACATACATGTTAATTCTATTTAGATATAAGCACCATCATAAATTAATCCTTGACTTAACTATATGGGGTCGGCTACATGAATCATGTTTCACTATTTTGCTTTGTTCTGTTCAAGGCTATATACATTGTCAAAATATGGGTGCTTAATTCATTTCTTACTAGTTCCACCCAAGTCCTTTTTGATTATTAGGATCCATTATCATGAAAGTTTAACAAAAAATTTAATGTTGATTTCCAACCTGAAGCAAACCTCCTCCTTTATTTGGGCTTGGAACTAGTAGTGTAAAATCAAATTAGTGGAGTTTGGGTGGATCATAGTGGACCAGGGTAGGTGGATCTGTATTGATCCAAATATAAATAGATCAATTTTGAAGCACCTTAATTGGAAATTGAATTAATCAAATTTTGATAAATGAATAACATTTAGGGCCCTAATAAATTGTCCAATACCCTCCAAAATTTCATCTGTTGCATTTTTTGGTGGCGAAAATGAATGGGGGGTTATTGGATGTGAAGGGGGTATTCTCTATACTAGTGAGTATAAAATCTCTAGGCTTACTTATGTGTCTAGAACGTGAGAAAGGAGTGGTATTTATAGATTTGTAGGGAGGATTCTAGAAGGGAATGAAGGGCTAAGATCGAGAGAATAGGAAGATCAATGGTTGAGGTTTAAAGGGTTTTTGGAGGGAGATTTATTGAGAGAATGGGCTGTCAAGACAGCTTTGGAAGAGATCCT
Source organism: Nelumbo nucifera (assembly GCF_055504915.1). NCBI lineage: Eukaryota > Viridiplantae > Streptophyta > Magnoliopsida > Proteales > Nelumbonaceae > Nelumbo > Nelumbo nucifera. Next base: position 53,985,523 of record NC_142655.1, on the reverse strand, counting down.
CTCAATCAATCAAGACAAAGAGTGAAAGATTTCACCAATTTACCTAAATTGGACATTCCAAGTTTAGGTGATTGGCTCGATTGATTGGAGGCTCCCTACCTGGACAAATCTTGGATTTTTAAGATGTTTCTAGAGGCTAAGAGGAAGCTTTGGTCATGGAATGCCCTAGGTTCGAAGTTATTGTGAAGAGGATTCTAAACAGAGGGCCTAAATCGAGTTTAGCTTCGGGTCTCAAGATTGAGGGGCTAATGGTGTTAGAATTGGACGATCTTGATACCGTCGAACTTGGAATTTTGAATATATATCCATCTATAGGGTTGGATTTCAAATTTTCTGGGGGATAGGATTTAGGATGAGAGATGATCCCAATAGGATGGTCGAAATTGGTTCCGACTTTGGGTCTTGAGATGAAGGGGTAAACAACGTTGGATTTGGGTGATTTTGGTGTTGTCAGACTTGGATTTTTGGGCTCTACGTACATGTGATGTTGGATTTTTAATTTGATGTGAAATGAAGTTTATGATCAAAATGACTCCGATTAGATGACCGGAATTTGTTCTAGTTTCGGGTCTTAGGATGATGAGGTAAACGGTATCGGACTCGGGTGATCTTAGTGCCGTTGGATTTGGATTTTTGGGCTATACATACCTATGGTCTCAGATTTTGGATTCGATGTGAAATGAGGTTGAATTTGGATTTTTGGGCTCTACATACCTATGGTCTCAGATTTTGGATTTTTGGGTTCTACATACCAAATTTACTTTTTGATTATATACATTAATTAATAATTGTTGAATTGGTTGAACTGAATTGCTTATTAATTAAAAATGAAACTCGCCTTCTCTATAGCTAGTTGTAGTGGGTCAGACCTAAAATCGAGTCCCATACCTATGGTCTCAGATTTGGGATCAGGTTGGAAATGAGGTTGGATTTGGATTTATGGGCTCTATATACCTATGGTCTCATATTTTAGATTTTTGAGCTCTACATACCAAATTTACTTTTTGATTATATACATTAATAATTGTTGAATTGGTTGAACTGAATTGCTTATTAATTAAAAATGAAACTCACCTTCTCTATAGCTAGTAGTAGTGGGTCGGACCTAAAATCGAGTCCCATTTTCACCTTGGTTGGGGGACGGTTACCCCGTTGTTGTGTAGCCCATTACCCAAAAAATTAAATTGAAATGCCTATTAATTTGCATTTTAATTTTATTTAATTGATAAAATAGTTATATATAAAAATAAATATATTTAGAGATAAAGTAGATACTCCAATACGTCATTCAAGTAATTGTGTTATTCACATCTTGCTTGGTTGCTTTCTTATACAAATGAATAAACTATTCACTTCAATCAATACAAACCATTATCAAACGGTTCATTGCACCTTAAGAAAAAGCTCCATTAGAAAATTCTGAAAAAATAGCAGGATCATGCTGAATTTTGATGGAAGCACTTACCAGATTAGGTTATCAAATAACTCAGAAAGTCCAAATTAAATAAACTAGATGTAACCATTTCGGATTCAGATATTAGAACCCCATTTGATTGGATTAAGATTGGAGTTCAATGAAAATGTATTATTTGAGATTTAGAGTAAAAAAATTAGAAATATATATATTTTATTTTTACTTATTTTAATGACAAATATCCAAGTCTTTCATATCAGATTTGGTTGGTTGAATGGCTATATTCATCCCTAAAGCAAAATTCTTAATTATAATTAAATTTACAATCACTACTGACCAACCACCCCTGTTAGATACAGCTAACTGTCCTACCCTGTGAGTACATTTCCCATTATATATGTTTTGATACTTTTGTTCAGAGGTTGTACCAGGCGGTCCCATTCACTAAATTGATTGACAAGTTCTATCAATAGAACTGTGACTCTGTTCATCTATTATGTACGATTGGATTATAATGTTAGTCCCAGCAAGCAATAGCCCTAGTTTTCTGCTACACCAAGTTTGGTAAGGGCGGAAGGGAAGAGAGTGACTTAAATTTGTATAATATGAAAGGGGGCAGCTTGACATCTCTTTTGCTAAATTCTTATATTTCTAATTTGTACTTAATTCTCTGATTTTTCTTTTTTTTTATGGGCAAATGGTAGTGTATGAGAGCATTGCTCATTCTTCATCTTAATCTACATCCTTATATGTGCACATTAGAAAAGGGTGGGACCCAAGTACCAAGGTATCTGAATGAACACGTAGCGAAGCCCTGATAACAAATTTGGAAAGGAACTTTCTAGGTCTCCCTTCCTAGCTTTCGAGGGCTTCTATGAGAACTTCCATTGTTCTCTAGAGACTCCCTTGCCCTCTCAGATCTCAAATCCAAAATTTGAACCCTTAGCAACTTTCCCCCAGCCTTCCTTCTTAGTGGCATCTACTATCTTTTAGGTAGTAGACCGCTTATGTGGTTGACTCCATAATACTACAAACTCTACACAAGCTCTTGCTAATAGGAGACATGGGTGGCCAACCCAATCAACACATTCAATCCACCCATTAATTTGTGGGTTGGGTTGGATGTCTTAGAGGTAATGAATCATCAACCTAATGGATTAAATACTTAATGACTTAGGTAGACTGGGTATATCCAAAAAAATGTTTGTTGTAGAAATGTGTATGCATGATGTGATGTATGAAGACCCCTTCGTCTGGAGTAAATTTTGGAGATTAAAAACATGATGTAATGGATAAAGGGAAAAATAAGAAAAACCAACAAGGGCTGGCTCGGTGGTGTGTTAGCTGGTTTGTTCTAGCGTTGACGTGGAATCAAATCCTACAATCAGCATGTAGGGGGGTTAGGCCCGGGGAAGTTATTAATGATGTATAACACCGAATATCAAATGAAATCATTCAAAAGAACCTAGGAAAGACTCCAATAATTGATAAAATAAGAAAATAGATTTACATGATTCAACTGCATGCATTGAAAACCACCAAAAACACCCATGAGAAAAACCACTTACAAGTTTAAGAGATAAAAGAATTAGGATTAGATAAAAAAGGACAATGGGTTAAAGTAATAAAAAATGATTTAAGTACTTATAATTTAAAAATCGATACAACATTATACAAAATGATATGGTGAAATGTTCATTTAACCACCCTATAGAGTTGGGATAATGCTTAGATGATGATGATGGTTGGGCGGATTATGTCATGAGCTACAAACACATAACCATTTGAAATAGTGAGATATTCTCAAGAGGTTGATGTGTACGCCATAGACAAAAAACAGATGGTACTACTTTTGATTGTCATATAGTATATTATCCTTAAAGACAAATTTGGTTGTATCTATGTTGTAGTATAGTGTAAGTTTTGTTTGATGCCAACAATGCCGTGAGATCAAATCAAGGGCATAAGAGAAAACATAAAACAAGAATCATGACAACAAAGAAGAAAGGAAAAACACTTACTTCCTAACACTTGGCAAAGATTGGTGTCATGTGAGGATAACAATATTTATGCTTCCAACCAGAATCTTCCTTTTGGGACTATACCTCCTCCACTGGTGATCCAAGTCACATTGTGGGGTGTGGATATTAGGAAACCCAATTATGCAAACACAATGAAAGCCTAATTTTCTTGTGGGTTCCATTACAACTCACCACCATCATCAAAGCCTTATCTCAACTATATGGGGTCGGTTGTATGAATCTTGTTTCACAATTCTGTTTTGTTTAATGCCATATCCATACGGATGCCATTATGGTTGTAAAATAAAAATTCAAATAATATTAAAAAGAAAAATAATACAAATAGTCCAAGATTTCCAAAATTCTTATCATCATCCAAATTCCAATGTACTTTATGTCATCACCTGTCCTCAATTGGATGTGATTTCTACATGGTTGTCCACCATGGCCCAAAATATGTGACTTAGGTGGTGCCTAAACATTTAATATCTAAAATACATCAAATTTACTTTTTTGCTTTTTATAACCTCTACAATATTCAAAACAAAGAGGTCATTTTAGTCATTATAAACCATATGAAATATGTTTCAATGTATTTCATACATGGGCTATCTCTACCAAAGTAAACCTCTTATTCACTTTTCATAGGCATAGTTCATGCGTACTTGATCATATTCACTTTTCATAGGCATAGACCTCTTATTCTAAAGTTTTTCATATTTCAAACCTAATCATATTAGTGTTATTAAATATAAAGGTGTAAAACGGGTTGTTTGCCCGTGGGCCATCAAGTCTTGGCATGACCCCTTAGGCCGGGTTGGGCCGAGGGTTTTTGGTCCATGGCATGGCCCGCAGCTTGTATGGGCTCATGCTAACATGGCACAACCTAGCATAGCCTGTGCCAATTATAACCATTGAATAATCAAATATTTGGCTTGACTCAGCTAGGCTCGAATCCACTCCTATCTCTAATCAAACACCACCTTAATGATTAACAAACTTTAATGGGTTTAGCATGGTTATTTAATGTGGCCATTGATAGTTTGTTGGGTTGAATTGATTGATCGAAACTCATCCTGAACCCGATCCACCCTTAAAGGCACCTCTTAGTCAAGCCAAAGAAGATATCTTATCATAGATCCACTAAGTGCCTTCATAATGGCAACTTGTAAGGAGGATGCTAATTAGGTAGCTAAAAAGATACGTCTTTATCATAAAATCTATTGAGTGTGATATTACACTAGATGATAATTTGTCCAAATGAGGAGGGAATTTGGATTTGCTCTTCACAGTGCTTTTTATCCCTGCATTGAGCTTGATTTTGTCATTAATGGGAAAATATTCCCAACGCAGGACTGTGAGGTTGGTGTGAGAAATAAATCCCATTTAATGAGGAGGGTAGGGATCATTTTTTTTTCAACTAAAAACCTTTTTATTGGCAATAAGTCTGGGCTCTGGATTAGGTTTTTATAAATTGTCTAACTAGTTATAGTAGTCTAGGGATGGCCATTTCTACCCTACCCGGTGGGTGTCCGCCTCTACCCTCTCTGATAGGGGCTGGTTTTTTTGCTTGAAAGATGGGTTTTGGGGTGGGGATGGATTTTGGGATTCTACAATCTGTACGGTTACAGGTAGGGTACAGTATTAGGCTAAGCTCGACCCTCTCCGGCCCACATATTGTTAGAAATTAACCATATAAGCTTTATTTATTAGGTGTTGAGTTTAATAATATTTTGAATTTTATGTGGAGGATAATTGATATTATGTATTTTTACATATTTTAATCTAATAATTGGAAAATTTGTTGTTTGTTTATGTTATTATACTTATTTATTACTTATATAACAAGAAATAATAGAAAATTAGATGTGAGTCCTAAACCCAACCTGCCCTACCATTGAATATGAAGAGAGTATAGGGTCTGGAAGGGTTTTGCATTTTCATGTGCGAGGAGGATTTAGATTCTCAAAATCCAACCCACTACGGTTTTGGAACAAATACATATTAAGAGGTTTAGAGAGGTGAATTAATAGAATGGTCTAAAATTTACAAAACCCTTCCTGAACCCACCCCATTGCCATCCCTATAAAGCACAGACCTGGGATTAATTCTTACAGTCACTAAAGTTGGGGTTCAGGGTTGCTTCCATTGCATATTCACCTAACCAAAAATTATAAGAAAAAGTCCCAAAAAAACAAGAATAGGACCTATCATTGAACGACTTCAATTTCTAATGAATGATTTCCTTTTCAGAACAAAAAAAAAAAAGAACAAGTGTATGATAAACATAGATTATATCAAAATAATTAAGATGATTAATTAAACTGTAGTTAAATACATCTACCTAATTACCTAATACCGTACCCACTCATGTAATGAGATTGGGTGTTTGGGAAGTAGTTTGGTAAGTAATAAACCCTTGAAGTGGTACAGTCAGATGATTTTGATAAAGTTAAGTGCACATTGTATCCATCATCTTTAATTAATATATGATACACCAATACTTGGTTTCACGTCCAAACAACCGTGTGAACAATTTGGTACATTTGCTTTCCTTTTTGCCATTGTTGCACTCATTCTCTCTTGCCCCGTTCTCTCCCCACTCTTTAATCTCCCTGTTTACCCTTTTTCATGTCTCACTCAACTATAGTACAAATGGAAAAATTTTGAGTACTGTTTGGAAAAAACCCATTGGCATATGTTTGGAATATTCTTGTATATGACAATTATTATGGCTCAGGGGTAAAAGACCATTTTTGCAACCAATATTCTTTTAACCAAAAAGATAAATAAGGAACACATTGGGATAATGTGTCATGGATTGGGGAGGAAGCTCCCAAACATCCCAGGCTGTTTTTTTTCCTCAAATAGCTAAAGTTTTTCCAAGTTCAACACCCTTTTTGGTGGGAAAACTTTGGCAATTTGTAGGAGTGACAAATGGGTGGATTGGGTTGGGTTGGGTGTGGGTTGAGTACCAACCCCACCCATATTGACCCACTAGCCTATTGCCATTAGACCTGTTCATGGGTCGGGCCGGACTCAGACCGGGTTTTTACTCTTCATTAATGGAAATATGTTAGGCCCAAGCCCGAGACCGACCCGACCAACGGACCTACAACTTGGGCCCGAGCCCGGCACTGATAAAAAGCCCGAAGCCCGACCTAATACAAAAAATTAGAATTTTCCCTATTCAATAATCAATATAAATCAGAATTTATTTACATTAAAAAAAGAATATAAACTTAATATAAATTTTGAATTCAACAATCAATATAAATCAGAATTTATCTACATTAAAAAAAGAATATAAATTTTTCACTCAATAATCAATATAAATCAGAATTTATTTACATTAAAAATAGAATATAAAAAAGGGAAAGAGGATGTGGAGAAGAAGGGTTCGGCTGGAAAAAGAAGGGAAAGACGCAAAGAGGTGAAAAAAAGAGGGGTATTCGACTAGGTTTTTAGGTTTAATTATAGGTCGGGCCAGGCTGGGCTCGGGCTGGGCTATTTTGGCAAATCCCGAGCCCGGCTCGAATTTATTGCGAGCCGGGCTTTTTGGCCCGAGGTTAAGCCCGCGGGCCCATATACCTGTTCAAGCCCGTCCGGGGGCGGGGTCGGGCCGTCGGGCTACCCGACCCATGAACAGGTCTAATTGCCACCCATATTTATTGGGTGTTAGTGAGTCACAGCTAGTCCACCTTGACCCTAACCCACCCATATGACCCACTAACCCAATGCAAATATCAAGAAAATATAAATATTATATCAAACAAAAATATAAATATTAAGAAATTACAAAAAATGCAAAAAATAATAAAACCACAAAATTTGACATAAGTTTGCAAAGAATAAAGAACAAAATATTGTAGAGAAAACACAAAATGATAAAAATTGCAGAAAACAAGGAAAATGACAAAATTTTAAAATATATATATTTCAAAAAAGTAGAAATTGCATAAAATACATAAATTGATAAAAATTCAAAATAAATATATATATTTCAACTAAGAAATTGTAGAAAAAAACAAAAAAAATGATAAAAAATCAGAAATTGCATAGAACTCATAAAATGGTAAAATTTTTCAAAAAGTATATATTTCAACAAAAAATAAGAAATTACAAAAAAAATACTAATAATATAAAAAATAAAAAAACATATATTTCAGATAATGCCAAAAATATAGAAAATGATATATATATATATAAACAAAAATGTAAAATTTGCAATAAATGCATCGCTGACATTGTAGTTCCAGTAAGTTTGTATCCAGCCATGCCATCATAGATCTGGCTCAATACCACTGTCTCTAAAGTTACTAGTAATTGTGATGAGAAGAATAATAGGAAGAGGGGAGGAGTAGGATGAGTGGAAAACTATATTTAAAATCGAGATGAGTGGTACCAGCGGTGGTGATGAAAAGAGTAAAAAGAAGATGGGAGGAGGAAGAATAGAAGACTAGATCTGAAATCAAGATCGGTGGTACCGGCCTAGGGCGACGATGAGAAGAATAAGAGGTGAAGGGAGGAGGAGGAGGAGGAGTGTTGGAAGAATGGGTCACTGTAACTTTGGAGGAGAAGCTCTGAGGCGTGTCTGAAGACACTGTCTTTAGAACGTTATTTGCCCCCACTCGGTTTCACTGAGTTTGTTGTTGGGTTACAGGCAAATTCATTCCCAAGATACAACAGAGCCTTGGGCGAGAATCTGCAACCAGCAAAGTTGAAGAATCTCTGAAAAAACCTTCTGTGAAACTGTAGCAGACTGGACTAAGAGAGAAAGAGAAAGTGAATTTCAAAATTGTGGGTTTTTGGAGTCTGGTTCATGCTTCTTAAATAGTTTATGAAGAGGTATGAAGAAAAGGTAGGTGCCGATTTAGAGAATGCACCTTGAATAGTCACAATTTCAAACATTGTGATTGTTTAAAATGTAGTTAACAGTTAATGACTGTTAACTTTGAATTGTGACTCTTGATCACACCCGATCGAATCGTGACCGTTGATCTCATCAATGGTGATCAACACCCGAGCAAAGTGCGCTTCTAAAGCGCCTATTAAAATCAGCTAATTCTAAGGAGTGTAAATCAACTCCTATTAAAATACTGAAAACAAAGCTTATAATTTTCCAATCTGGGACAAGTTCAAAACTGGGTTTTGCAAGAGAAAAGCTAATTTTTCAATCAAGTGTGCAGGTACAATTTCTCATGTAATTGACTAATCAAACCCCTTGGATTTAATCTCTTATGAGATTAAAATCCAACAATCCCCCACATTGATTGATACATAGTTCTCTCTCAATCCAAACTACTATGACACAGTTATGCATACAAAAGGTGTTTATCAACTTAAGCTTCTTGTTAGTATAAATATCTCAGAGCCTTATCAAAATTGTTGGTGGTAAGATCTTAAATCAATTACTCTCAAGACAGACCGTAGACACCTATACACACAAAAATGTCCAATCTCTACAAGAGTTTCAAGTTTTGCTTAGCACTGTTATGGTCATGTGCTTCTTTCTTGGTTTCATGAACAATCCCGAGAGCAAAACCCAAACCCTCATTACAAGCAGCACCACTTCTATGTTCACATAGGTGAAGTTCCACTATGTGTTCCTTTATTTGACACATTTCAAAACTTCATTAAGAGTTTAAGTTAACATCTCATCATAACGGACATCACTGTTTATGTCGTGATGGGAAATTTCTCAAAGTCAGTGCTAACAGTCACATTGTTGTAACTTGTTGTTACCCATTAAACCCAATACTGATGGTTTTTCAGTTCAGGTTAAGTTACCATTACAGGTGACTAAGTAAAGGGTTTTAATCCCATCTCTTTGGTTGTCATTCTTACCAATTCTTTGGCCAAGCCCTTGGTGAGAGCATCAGTCAAGTGTTTACTTGACCTCACATAGGTTATAGTGATGACTCCATCTTCAATCAGTTGCCTAACAAATTCATGTCTCAGACTTATATGTCTGGACTTACCATTGTAGGTACCACTGTAGGCTCTTGACAGAGTTGCTTCACTATCACAGTAAATGGAAATTGGAGGCATAGGACTAGGCCAAAGTTTTATATCCAATAATAAATTTCTAATCCATTCAACCTCTTCCAGTAGCCGCTAAGGCTATGAATTTGGATTCTATGGAAGAGTGAGATATATAAGTTTGCATCTTGGATGCCCAAGAGATCGCACCCCCACCAAAGACAAAAATCCATCCAGAGGTGGACTTGTTATCTCCATTACTGGTAATCCAACTTGCATCACAATAAAACAAGCCAAGTTCTATGGTTCTCTTGAAATACCCAAGAACTCTCCCAATTGTTCTACCAGTATTTTCTACTAGCTTTATACTAGAATCATATGCCGTGCTATATTATTTAAACCCTAATAGAAGTTGTTTTACCCACTAGTGCATAAGTGTCAAAATAATCAATCCCTTCCTTTTGACTAAATCCTTTGGCTACCAATCTAGCCTTAAAAGTTTGTACAGTTTCATCAGTGTTGTATTTTCTTCTAAACACCCATTTACATTTTATTGGTTTTGATCCTAGAGGCAGGTCTAATAGTACCCATGTGTTATTTGACATTATTGAATCCATTTCATCATTTACAACTTCCTTCCAAAAGGCAACATCTCTATAGGTCATGGCCTCATTGTAGGTTTTTTTATCATTTTCAATGTTCAAGACAATGGGTATCTTATTTAAAATCTTCTCTCTAACAGCCTCAACCAAAAATACAATTGACTGAGTAGAGATAAAATCTGAACCTAAGTGTTTCTCTGTTCCTTGTCTTTGACTTCTTCTAGGTCCTATTGTAGGTGTTACAGTTGTGTCATTTCTTCTTTCAGTCTCATTATTATCAACAGGTATTGAGATTTGAGTTTCTCTTTGTAGATTCAAAACACAGTTTATTTTTAAAAATTCAACATCTCTATTTTCAATTATTATGTTGGACTCTAAGTCTAGAATCCTATAGGCCTTGCTATGTTCTGCATATCCAACAAACATACTTCTCTTAGCTCTGAGTCCTCACTTGGTTCTTTTAGATATGCTAAATTATGTTTTCTTCCTGTCCATAATTCATATGGGCATTTGTTATTAACTCTACAAACAATTCTGTTATGTAAATGGCAGGCTGTTAGGAGTGCTTCCCCCCACAGGTTTAAGGGTGCATTAGCTTTTAACAACATGCAGTTTATTCTGTAAGTGTTCTATTTTTCCTTTTAGCTAGGCCATTCTGTTGAGGGGTATAGGGAGCAGAACACTGATGTATTATTCCAAATTCTTCACAGAAAGAATTAAACTCATTTTTAAAATATTTAACACCCCTATCACTTCTAAGGATTTTAATTTTCTTTTCTAGTTGATTTTCAACTTCAGTCTTATATAGTCTAAACATGTCAAAGGCTTCATCCTTAGTTCTCATAAGGTAGACATAGGTGTACCTAGAAAAGTCATATATAAATGTTATGAATTATCTCTTACCTCCTCTAGTTAATACACCATTGAGTTCACAGATGTCATAATGGATTAGTTCTAGAAGTTCACAGATGTCATAATGAATTATCTCTTACCTCCTCAAGTGTGCTAATCTATCATGCCATAAAGAGAAAGAATCAACAATATAAGTAGAAACTTTTCCTTCATTAATACTTAATTTGAACATACCATTACAACCATATCTCTTTCCAACAAACATCACATTCCTGGATAGATTTAGTTTGTCGGATTCAATGACAACTTTGAATCCCCTCTTACAAACAAGATTTACTGAGACCAAGTTCTTTCTAATGTCAGGAACATGGAGAACATTCAGGAGAGTCAGTGTCTTTCCGGAGGTGAAGTTCAACTCTACGTTGCCTCTTACAGCAACTTTGGCACATGTTTGGTTTCCCATCTGTACCTCCTGGCCATCAGTAATTTCTTCATATGTCTTGAACAAGGACTTGTCCTTGCAAATATGAACTGTAGCGCATGAATCAAACCACCATCCAGAAGACAATTCTGCCATGTTGACTTCAGTAATCATGGCCACTAGATTGTTTTCTACCATGTTTGCAGACTTGGTTCCGCCTTTCCGATGTTGGCAGACTCGGGCATAATGCCCCTTCTTTCCACAAAAATAGCAAGATCCTTTCTTATTGTTGCTCTTCTTGAAGTTTTCATCCTTCTTCTTTACTTGCAATGCAGGGTTAGTCTTTTTCGATCCGTTTTCCACAAAATTGACTTTAGAGTTCAGCATACTGGCTAGGGTCTTATCCCTACTGTCTCTAATCCGAGACTCTTCTTTAATATGAAGGTGTTGCTGAATTTGCTCCAAGGTAAGTTCTTCAACCTTATGTAGAAGCTTCTTCTTGTAATCATTCCAAGAAGGTGGAAGTTTGGCAATGATTGCTCCCACTTTGAAAGATTCAAGAATGATGATGTCAAGGGATCGAATTTTGTTGACTATCACCTGTAGTTCATGAACTTGCTCCAATATGAGTTTATGGTCGTTCATGGTGAAGTCAAAGTATTATGCAATAAGATATTTATTCGTACATGCTTCTTGCACCTTGTATTTGGATTCTAGGGCCTTCCAGATTTCTTTTGGAGATGTAAGTTCCTTGTAGAAGTTGTAGAGCCAGTCTGATAAGGCATTCAGTATGTGTCGTCGAAATAGAAGTGAGTCATCTTCTCGTTTTGCTCTTTCCTTCTTTAGTTTTTCTGAGTCTTTATTAGTAGGTTCAGGAAGTGATTGCAGATTCGGGTCCAGCAGATAGTATAGTTTCAATGTGGTCAGAAAGAATATCATCTTGTCTTGCCATCGACTGAAATTTGCTCCATCGAACTAGTCTAGTCGAACATGATCTTGGTTCATCATCTTGATCGAAGTCATGTTTGCTTCCGCCTGCATTGCAGAATAACATTCTAAAATTGTTGGAAGAATGGGGTCACTGTAACTTTGGAGGAGAAGCTCTGAGGCACGTCTGAATACACTGTCTTTAGAACATTATTTGCCCCCACTGAGTTTCACTGAGTTTGCTGTTGGGTTACAGGCAAATTCGTTCCCAGGATACAACAGAGCCTTGGGTGAGAATCTGCAACCAGCAAAGTTAAAGAATCTCCGAAAAACCTTCTGTGAGACTGTAGCAGACTGGACTGAGACAGAGAGAGAGAAAGTGAATTTCGAAATTGTGTGTTTTTTGAGTTTGATTCATGCTTCTTAAATAGTTTATGAAGAGGTATGAAGAAAATGTAGGTGTTGGTTTAGAGAAGGCACCTTGAACAGTCACAATTTCAAACATTGTGATTGTTTAAAAAGTAATTAACAGTTAATGACTGTTAACTTTGATGTGTGCCTCTTGATCACACCCGATCGAATTGTGACCATTGATCTCATCAACGGTGATCAACAGTCAGCATCGCACCAAAACCAAAGCCGCCCTTCACGAGCCACACGGGTGAGCGCAAAGTGCGCCTCTAAAGCGCCTCATTGTGCCGCACACACGCATGCACACGTGTGCATGTGCATTAAGCGGAATCGAACCCCCATACTCTCCTCTACTAATTCTAAGGAGTGTAAATCAGTTCCTATTAAAATACTGAAAACAAAGTTAATAATTTTCCAATGTGGGACAATTTCAAAACTGGGTTTTGCAAGATAAAAACTAATTTTTCAATCAAGTGTGCAGGTGCAATTTCTCGTGTAATTGACCAATCAAACCCATTGGATTTAATCTCTTATGAGATTAAAATCCAACAAGGAGGAGGAAGAGCATATGAAAATTGAGATTGGTGGTACCAAGGGCGACAATATTAGTGGTACTGGTGGCGATAAAATCAGTAGTACTAGTCGCTGTAGTAATAGCCATCGAGAGTTTTTCAAATTTCTCTCTTCTTAATCGAGAAGCTTTTCTTTAACATTTGAGCCTCAAATCCTAAATCACAAGAGAATGTTCAACCCAATGGGTACCCTCAACCTAACCCCACCCTATCTCTTTTTCCTTGACCCAAATGGGTCACTTGACCCATATTGACCCTTAACTGAAGTAGGTGGGTCAAATGGGTTGGGTTCAAAATTACCACCCACTGTTTGGGAGCTTCCTATGCATGACAATTTACCCCACTTAGTCCCTTGCATGTCTTATTGGCTAAAATAACATTAGGGGCCAATATTCTTTTACTTCACACCCATGGCAACATGTCATGTGCAAGTAGCCCCGACCCTAAGCATCTTGGGCTGTTGTTTTACAAACAGACAAAGTTTTTTTCCCTTTTGATATTCCTTTCCACTTAAAGCCTTCTCAATTTTCACTGTTTTCATTCTCTCTCTCTCTCATTGTCATGATCATACAACACTTGCCAACAAGGTGAAACATATCCAATGGGTCTACATTCTCTAAATTAAATAAGCAATTTAGGTTGCTGCATTGATAGAAACTCCTCTTACCTTTTCTTTTTCTACCCCTTTCTTAATGTTGTAGAAAAGGAGAAATGATGCTAATGGATGTATTTATTTATCTTATGTATTGTAATGAGACAAATTCGCAGATATCCCATGCATATAAATATAAATAAAACTTCATATACTTTTTATGTAAATGATCTATTTTGTATAGATAATAATTATATGTTTGTATATTTGATCTATTTTCATATAATTTTTATTTAATTTATGATGTTGTTTATCTTCTTATATAAATTTTATTTTGTATTTAGAACATTACACGTTGACCCATTTGATTTTTTAAGCCTGTCCATTTGATTCAAATGGTTGTACTACAAACCTTCAACTTATTTGTTTCATGTTAATATGATGATATATAATATTAAATATGTATTATGACATCATTTATTTATTTTTATATAATATTTATTTTACTTATACTATCATGAATAGACCTATTTGACTTGGATAATTGAATCCTATGCTACAAGAATAGAACTTGACTTAAGACCCAAATGCTCAGTGGGTCATAATTTTACCAATATACTAGATGGTTAGCCCATTCAACCATGGAAACCATTATTTAACCAAGACCAAGAAAGGATTTTAGTCATTGGTTCAATTATCATGATTTTATCATTTAATCAAATGGTTAGCCTATTCAACTTGTGATAATTGTGATTTACCTAGCCTAATATAAATTCGATCAAAATGATAAATTTTTTTTATATTTACGTAAGTTTATTTTGTATGACGAAGCAAACTCAAGTTAATATAATCTAAAAAAATAAATTTAACTTTTCATATATAATTTTATTTCATAAGCACAAGTTAAGTTGTGATTATTTTTTCAAGTTCAATTTTTTTGCCTTTTATTTGTAATACTAGTGGGGACCTGTGTGATGCATGAGATTTGTTGAGTTAAAGATAAACAATAGAAACTTGTAAAAGTATATAATTGTTTTATATAATAATTAATAATCATTTATATTTTATATAATGATTTTAATAATTTTTTTATGATACAAAAATAACAATAATTAATTTTAGATAGGGTTGTTTATCAAACTTAGGGATGACAATTTTCCACATTTTCTTAATTCCCGTGGGGATCTACCCCAAATTGAACGGGGATGGGGATGATTTTCCCCCTACGAGGACGGAGATGGGGAAATTTTCATCCCCATTGGCAGGGGTGGGGTGGGGTGGGGATGGAGAGAGCACTCCCTACTCCACGGGGACCCCAATCCCCACCCCATGGGATCTCCGCTAATATATTTATATATATGCATATGTTTATATATGTATATATGTACACATGCATCTATATGTTAATATTTTTAAAAATATGGTTGAATATGTTTGATTCTTTTCTAATAGGATTGAAAATTTTAATAATTTTATTTTTATTTTTTAAATAAAATAAAAATCAAAAACATAATGGTTGGCATTATAAAAAATAACGGGGAGTGGGGATCCCCATGGAGACGAGGGTGGGGATAACTTTGTCCCTATTAACAGGGATGGGTATACTCGCGGGGATGGGGATGGGGAGAGGCTCCTCGTCCCCACCCTTTCCCATTGTCATTTTTAATCAAACTAATGAAACTAACCAACCCGATTTCTAGTATTTCCAATTGTCTTTGATTCAATAATTTTCCAACCCGACTAGGTTGAATCAATTTAGGAAGATTTTTTTGGGGAAAATAGAATTTCTAATTGGTAGTTTCAAAAATGACATGAATTAAAAAAATAAAAAATTTCAAACTAAGGAGAAAAATTCCTATACTTCCTTATATTAACATATATCTAATTTTTATTAATGGTATCTAAAGATTTGAGTTTGAATATCATAATGTATCCAATTTAGATATGTCCTTATTCAATTTGATAAATATCCAAATCTAATCAATTATATAAAATATAAAATATTTAAATATTTTAGGTAATTCATATATATTGAATTATTTAAATAATTTATATACTTTATATACTTTATATAATTTAAATATTTATACTATGTGTGTGTGTATATAGGATCTAAAAAAGTAAACCCTCCAATATGTTTCTAAGAACTTTAATTTCTCTTTTTGGGGGAAGTGGCAAAAGTGAGTGAGTGAGTGAGAGAGAGAGAATTTGAATTTTAGGCATGGGATGGCTACATAAATCTTGTTTCAACATTGTGTTTTGTATTGATTATTAAGCATGAAATCAAAATTCTAGGCATTGTATTGATTCTTTATAAATGAAAGTATGAAAACACGAAAAATAAGAATTTGAATTTATTTTGAGTTATTTTATATTTTTAAAAATGAAATAAAAGTATAAAAAACCAGAAGTAGACCCTTGAAATACTTCATATTTTTTAAAGTGTATACCAACTACAACTGTGGTATTTAAAATCCCCCACACATAACAGTATATATGAATACTATGTAACATTTGATAGTTCTTATTAATTGTTTGGACTTGTGGCAACATATATAGATGTCATATGTCATTTATATATAATATTTATTATTAATTATTTAGTTATGATTTACAAGGCAATATATGGATGCTATGTGACATTTGACATGTAAGATGTATACTGTTATATGTTGTAACATATTATTGTATTCAAACATGATGTTTTACTTTTACTTTGAAAACGTAATTTGAAAGCATGTTTTACTAACAAATTTTGTAGCATAAATAAAAGCACATAAGCATGTTCTATGCTTTTATACTTTTTGAAAGCACAAAATTAGAACTTTGTTTAAACAATCTTATACTTTGAGTTTATATTTTAAGTAACACTAAAAAATTAGATGTTTTTCTACAAAATGAAGTCATCAATACATTAACTTTTCGAAAGATATGATGTGATATGATGTGATATAACATATTTTACATGTGATATAATCATACATTCTACATGGTGTAAGCATTTATGTGCTACATGGCATAATCATATGTGTAAAAAGCTTGTTATAATTATACTATTGTAAAAGCCATTAACTAAACAATTTTCATAATATAAATACAATGTAATAACTTAAATAATTGTTCTTACTTTCATGTTTAGCTGAAAATTATATAAGCAAAAGTTTATACAAATATAACCTTTATTTTGATAAACAAATAAAAAATGTTTTTTTCTAAATTTAGTAAGTTTGGTTTCATTCTTTTGTTTTTTGGAAAAATGTTTTATTCAAAATAAACATCAATTTACATCTCCCATGTGATGATATTAAAATGAAAATGAAGAATAATTGATTAAGACATTATATACACTTTGTAGTAAATTTTTCCATTATATGTGCTACAACATTTAATGCTCTAGAAAAATGGGATATATGCTTTAGCCCCCACAGTGATTAGGTGCTATGTGCCAAACTTAATAAGTGGGTTAGTAGAGTTGCTAATAAAGTTCACATGAGGTTCATTGGAATATAATGTAGAGACCTTATCTTTCCATAGTTTGAATCCATGCCAAGGATTAAAGTATCAATATTAGGTATCGTATCGATACAATGTGGAAACACATGGATATACTAGGAAAATACATACAAATTTCTTAAATACATTAATAACATTAAATTTAATATCAAAATAGTATATAAATAAATAAAAATGTAAATATTATGGATATATATGAATAAATATATTATGATTAATGTACTAGGATGCATAATTTTATTTTTAGTGCATTAATCAAGAGTTCAAGACACTAAACACATGCACCTATTATATTTTAATTATTGTATCAATTGTTTTTAATTTTTTAACATTAAGAAAAGTCAACTAAATATTAAATTTTCAAGTGCAAATTAAAATATCAATTAAAAGTTTATAAAAATATAATCTTAACTTAAAATATATCAAATTTGTTAAAATTTCTAAGATACATATCATATACAAAGTCATAGTTTTTAATTACTAAAATAATTATTTCATTATTAATATATTTATTTCTATAAATTTTATGAAATAAAAAATCATTTTTTGAAATAAATGTATATTAATGGATTTGATAGATGCAATTTAATATTATTTTCTTCAATACTTTGTATACAATATTTTTATTTTTTTGTAAATAATAAATATATTGTTATTACATGTTAATGTAAATTAATATATTAGTTAATAACTAGTAAAAGTATATGAAATTTTTAAGATTTATATCATGTATAAATTTATAAATTTTAAGTATTAAAATAATTATTCTATTATTAATATTTTATTTGTACAAATTTCTTGATATTAAAATAATCTTTTTTATATAAATGTGGATGTGATACATTATTTATTCTATTAGTTTATAAAATACTATTTTTAAATATTATTTTTTTACTTTTTAGTTAGAGTTGTTAAATATAAATATATTATTTTTATTTAAATTACATGTGAACACAAAAACTTAATAAAATTTATTTGATTTCACTTTATATCACAAAATGAAGCGTGGCTTAGTGGTTTAGAATCGCAGCAGGTTCTAAATGTGTTAGGTGATCTACATCCGAATCACCTCATTGTATTGTATTGATATTTAAATCCTTAACACATGCTACATTAATACAAGGGATGTCTTACAACCTACTCGACATCGTGTGGTTAGGCAAATAGACACATGACTGAACTGATGAAGAAGATGTTTTGTAGTTTGCAATTAGATTTTTTAATACACAACAAAGGTTCTTTTTGATCCACTAATAGAATATTCCTACTTAAATTATTGTAAATTGATTTGAGTAAATTATTTGACAATGCCTAATCAAATGTTTTACTAAGACCCTACTTATTGTGGTTTAGGCCTTGCAAATATTGAATACAAATTGGGTCCAACTCTAATCTTGACGACAAGTATTACACAATTATATGGGTGTATATATTTTTTTAATTTATTCTATTTGTTATTAATTATGTGATTAAGTTAATATTTTAGTGGTTAAAACCAATGACCATATAGTATGGGTAGGGGTGAAACTTGGGCAATTTTAGGCTGAACACATATTTAAACTTGAATGAGCTTGGACCCAATGTTGTGTAAATTCTCTATTTTTTGGGGTAAGCATATAATTCCATTAAGCAAATTAACAAAGGAACTACAAAGATACTATAAAGTAACAACAAATTGCTTGCAAAGGCTAGTGACCTATGACAACAAAAATAAAAAAAAAGAAAATAAAGTGGGCAAATCTCTCAAAGATGGTCTCCCAACCACATCGTCGGGGGAGCAAATGGATGGTCTCCATCTCTCTCTCTCTCTCTCTCACTCTTTGTTGATAACTGGTGGCCATGCTACTTGTGAAAGTGGGCAAATCTCTCATATGCAAAAACCAGTGCTAAGGGCGTGGCCTACCTACCACTCTCTCTCTCTCTCTCTCTCTCTCGCATTCTCTTATTTTTCTCTTTCTTTTTTTCATCTTCTCATAGTTTTCATCCCCCTGTCACCACTGAACCAGTAGTGGTGACTTCAGCTGGCCCAATTCACCATCTTCAAGCTCGCAATACCGAACGGAGCTGGTGGCGAACCTTGTTCTACTCTCCCATCTCTTTCTTCTTCTTCTTCCTCTTCTTCTTCTTCTTCTTCTTCTTCCTCTTCTTCTTCTTCTCTCTCTCTCTTCCTTTCTTCCATCTTCTTCCTCCTCTTTCTCTCTTCTTCCTCTCCTTCCCCTCGTCATCGGTGACGTTTGGTGATTTCTCACCATTTTCTTGGCAGTGTTCCACCACCGCCGCTATTTCAAGAAATATCAAAACCCACTATTAACAAAGGTTCTGCAAATGGCATTGTTCCCTTCACCCTTTTCGTCGCTCCTCCACAAAACTTTGGAATCGAGCATCTTAGAAGACCAAACAAAGAATCGAAGGACAGATCTTCTAGTGGAGCTCGAAGAAGGACAGATCTACAGAATAGTGTCGCAGCTTCATAATCAAAGAGGAAAGATGCTTTGAAGGTGAAGAAAAAATAGATGGTTCATATGTTTGCTAGTCTTTCCCAGTCAACTGGATGGCCTTTTTGTCATTGTTGTGGTTAGGAACTAGTTTGGAAAGAAAAAGCGGTCTTTTCTAGTCAACCGGTGTTCCTCTTGCTGCCTGTTAATCTAGAGTATGTGGGAGTCAAGATGGGGGTCGATGTTGATACAAGCTCACATTAATGGCCTCAGGTTGGGTTTGATCACTGATGATCGAGGAGGCCCTTCTTGGTTTAGTTTTTCACAAGAGTTAGGAAGGTTGAGGTGACTATGATAAAAATACAATCTCTAGTTGTATTTCGATGAGGATTAAATGAGGAAAGTAACAAGCGGGGTGAGTGATAATAGTATAGGCTCTTCTTGGTTTAGTTCATCTACAAGACTAAGATTTGTAGGTGTGGTGGAAGAGCGGATAACTATTTTAGCACCCATTCCTAGTCATCGGAGAACAGGGGACAAAGAGGGAATCAATCAAGTGGATTGTGAAGAGGAAGGGAGTATAGGGGGATGAGGAAGATGATAAGAAATGGATAGAAGACTAAGGGGAAAAATGAAGAGGGTAATATTGGGTTTAAAAAAAGTTATGCATCACATGGTGTCATGTGTGTAAGATTTTGACGAAACATTAATGGACGCTAACGACAGGGGTTGAACTAGTCAATTTTCAGACACAATAGGGTGGTGTAAGACAATAGTTAAACAATAAGGATATAGATAGTCAATTGGCTAAATAGTAGGGGTAGTTTAAGGAATTTTATGACCAATAAAATGAAAGGAACCCTAGCAAAATTTAAAATGTCCTTAATCAAAAAGATATATCAAAGTGCAAGTAGTCTAATTTAATGATTACTTTAGGCTAGTTCGTCTTAATCACCAACAATAGACTTTCTTTCAAAGCAATGGCTTCAACTTAGGAAGGCAAGGTAGCATTACTAAGTACAAAAGAAACTGTCACATAGTTACCAAAATGATTTCTACATATTACATTAAAACTGTCACCCTACTTAGGAGGTAACCAAAGATTGCATCCTAAAGGATTGCAAGCTATTGGTCTAGATTGGGAGCATCCTTGAGATCTTTGGTAGAAAATCATCACCCTCTCCTTGAATACTCGATCAACATTGAACACAAATGACACAAAAGCTATGTTATCACTTAGCACTTTGAAAAAACCAAAAAAAGCTCCTACTCTTGCATATAAACCATAAACAAATGGCAAAATTGGCCAAAAGCTCTATAGCTACATCCTTGACTCCTTGTTGTGTATTTTTCCTACAACATGACATCTAGTAGTTGAGCTAGCTAGTAAAAGAAGAAAAACCATTAATAGCATCCATTCTTAAGGACAACATACTACCAAACTAGGTATCTTTTTTCATGATCACACTGAAAGATTTCTTGTGGTTCTTTAACTAATTATAGCAGAAATTAAAACCTAGCAAGAATCTTGGTGAAACTGAGATCATGCCCATGGAGGTGCACAAAACCTTACTTCAAAAAAATTAACTACATACCTTTTATGCAAATTCAATTTCTTTGAAGCATATCCACAACAAGCTTGGTTCCAACTATAGTCTCGCTAATGTTTGGCCTTCAAGGTTGGTCCACAATAGGTAAAGCTCTCATCGACACTAGAAAAATACAATCTAACTAGTGGAGAGGATAGAGGGTTTGGCGGCTCCAAGAATGTGCTAGCAATCTTCATAGGATTTGGGTTTAGTAGATATTAGTGTTCTCTAAACCTAGGGCTGTCCCTTTGCCTATCTTATATAGCTTATGCTCATTTTTTAATTAGGAGAAGACTTATTTCATAAGTTTCCCTTAATTATAATTAATCTCATAATATTTACAATTAGGTCCCTCCACTCAAAC
Organism: Nelumbo nucifera; assembly: GCF_055504915.1. NCBI lineage: Eukaryota > Viridiplantae > Streptophyta > Magnoliopsida > Proteales > Nelumbonaceae > Nelumbo > Nelumbo nucifera. Next base: position 53,963,828 of record NC_142655.1, on the reverse strand, counting down.
TCCTCTTAATGAGAACACCTTCCTTCATACTTTATTTGATTTTGCCCCTTAATGTGTGTGACCTCTTGGGTTCAATGCTATTAGGCAATGGAAAATGATGAACTCTTTTATTTCTCTCTTAAATGTGAATAATCAACCATTATTTATAGGGGTTTCACAAACCGTGAGTGACACCTAGCGGTATGTCATGGCTACCCTAACAACTTGAATTTTGCACTTTGAACCTTTTCATCCTTAGTTACCATGCAATCAAACCTTGATAGCTTAATCATATGTTCTACTAAATTGATGATGCTTCATATAACAACACTTAGAACTCTTTCCATATACCATACTGCCTTTGCCAAAGACTTTTTGAGTTTTACCAATTTCAACTGCATAAGACATTCTCTCTCCTCATGAAGACTGCTAGGTTCCTTGTTGTGCATTCATATACCTCTATGTATAAGAAACTACACCTGGCATGTACATACTTAAATTCCTTGGTTGAGGCATAAGTGTTTACACAATCAAACTATAATGCCTCATACACAAGATGTCCATGATGCCTTAGGTATGAGGATTATCTGTATGATTGGGAAGATAAAAACAATTATTGACTAATGATTCCATGTAATTACTCTATTATTGTCATGTTCAGTGAATTAAGATGCATCACCCCATAAGACAAGCACAATATGTGCTGGTTTATCTAGACTATAACAGCCCTCTTGGTAGTTTTATAACTAGGAAATATTTTAGGATCTTTGTACCAATAGAAAACATCTGTCAGATTCTTAACATACTTAAGAATATGTTTGCTTGACCAAGATACTATGAACTATTCATGTAAGCATAAAAATTATACTCATGAGTGAGGAATGCCTAAGAACATTATTAAATGTCATATGAATAGTACAAGATTGTCCTTTATAGTGTCATTAAATTGGTTTTAGGGCATACACAACCAACAATACAAGAAAAGAACGTGACAAATATTATCAACACCATAAACATTACAAATAGGATTTAAGGAATATGTTGTCAAGAAAGTATTTGTTTTACCACTATAGCATTATGACAATACTTCCAAAAGAAAGCTTTAATTTTTTATTAATAGGGAGAAACTGTAGGGTTTTTCAATGTACCTTTAACATCAGCCCCAAGTTATTTATGTGGGAGTTAGAACTAGTGTCCTACTTTTTTACTAAATTGATTTATTGGATTTTCTCAACAACCTCATGAGGGAACAAACTAGAGAGTCTTTTTACATCCCATATTCTCTTTCCTTGCATGATAAGGCCACTCATCCATATTAGACCATTCAGTCCCACCCTAGGCCCCATAGGCTTGAAGCTCGAAAAGGAAGGAATCCAAGGAGAAGTCCAAATCCTCAAATCCCCTTATTTAACAACTCTTTGGTTGCTAACAAACCTTTCCATTCCGATGAACTTTCCTTCAGAAGTCTATCATCAATAAAGGCTTTCCCATGAAAGTATCTACCTTTTATTGTTGCTACCCATAGGGTATCCTGAACTGTACATAACCTTAAAACAAGCTTTGCTAGTAAAGCTAAGTTGAAGAGATGGGTATCACTAAAACCAATACCACCATCACATTATTTTTGCATATTTTTTACTAGTTGACCCAATTTATTTCCTTTTTCTCCGTAGAACTACCCCACTAGAACATTCTTTGCTAGCTTACAAATTTTCCTTGGAATGAGGAAATAAGACATTATATATGTTGCAAGTACTTGACTTGCACCACTATCCCGTAATTGAGAATTTCATAAAGCATGAACATGGATGCCAATGGGTTGGGTTTGATACAATTTTGCCTTCATCCTAACCTGACCCTCCAATGCTTTCACTTAAACTTGACATCATCAAGCCCAACTTAATAACATGTAATTTCTGAAACCCATTCCAACTCTATAGGGTTCAACACTTTAACCCAATTATGAGCCATGTCGCCAGAGGCCTCTCGAGCCTCCAGGATATGCTCCCAGACTCCCCCTAAGCTCAAGGGAGCATCACCATCTTGGTTGTCGTCCCTGTGGTAGGTATGGTGTGGGTACCTAGACATGGCTGATGGCGATTGGGACTCACCAGAGTAGAAGGAACGAAGCGGATTGAGAAACTTGAGCAGACTAAGCGAAGTACACGACCTCAGAATCCAAAGCAAGATAGCGTGGACGAAGGTAGGGCTGAGGGGGGGCACCCCATTTATAGCCCTCGCCCTCTCAAACCGATGGCCCGGATCAAAGCAGATCCAACAGTCTGTGGGCGCCCTGACCACATGCCTTCTAAAAACCGAAGGCGATTGGCGGTACGTCTTCTGTGATTAAGGTAGTCGCAGAAGCACGACATTCAGAATTAAAGGCCACCTCAGCACGTTTTCGGAACCCGAAAAGTCAGAGAAGTCAGAATATCTCTTGATTCCCGCAAATACATTTATTGAAGACAGTCAATCAAGTTTTGAATTTCGGTCAAATCAGTTCATCACGCTTCATAAACTCCCCGCGCTAAGGCGACACTCTTAGCCTGAGAGGTGGGGGCAATTGATGAAGGATGATTCGAACCGATCTATGAAATAGCGACACGTGGACGCCGACTCGACGTAAGCGACAGCTCAGCATCGTGTTCCAATACGGTTAAGTGATAGGCCCATAAAGCAGCCCGCTACATGGTAGCGAGGTAAAAGAGGGGCTCGCCACAATGCGAGCTCCGAGCTCCCCGAGCTACCTCAAGGAATAGTCCGAGGCAAACTTTAACTTACAATCTAAGAAAGCTAGCTCGCCCGAGCTCCCGAACAAGGCAAATTATCTGAGGACCAATTCTACTAAGGGTACTTCTGAGGTATTCAAAGCACGTTGCGGAGTAGCTCGCGAATGGGCCGCACAAGCTTTCCTCAGGAAGCTTCTAGTTAATAAGCCGTACCTATCAGACTGGGCCACGTCCCTAACTGACGGCGCAGTCCCTATCCTTTCGCCAGTGTGCGCCCACGTCTCTCAGTAGGCGGAGGCGTGCCTGTCACTTTGGGGATGTGTCACTCGCCCGAGTAAGGAGTACGTCCCAACGGCCACCTGTGCAGCCCTGGCAAGTAACGGGTGCGGCAGGGACCCAGTGGCAGTTATGCCCGATCCCGCAAGAGCACTCCTATAAGAGCCCCCCAGGGCAGAAGTGAAAGGCTCTCTTGAGACCTCTAATCTCGGGAATATAGTGATAAGGCGCGACCTCCACTCTTAGCTTTCGTTTTCTCTCTTTACTCCCCATACATAGTACTAACCTAAGCATTGGAGTATTCCCATCGGGCTAATCCCCGGGAATCCTTCCTTCCATCTTCTCAGGTGCCGGTCGTTGCCAGCGAGGAGCCAGTCAGCCGCCAGCTAGGAGTGCCCGGATCACACCACATCATTTGGCGCCATCTGTGGGAAACGCTTCAAAAGGCCTTCCCCTTTAAATTCTCAGTTACTTCTTCTTCCTTAAACACAACTCAACGCTCATAGCTTCCCCTAGCAACGTCGGACGAAGCATAGAAATTGGTAACTCCGCAGAGCAACCCCAGTCTCCTACTGTTTGTATCGGGCAGTTCACCGTCCCCCACTTAGCGGACGGAATTCCCAACTTGAACGTGCCTCTCACAATGGCACCTATCGTCGCCCCACTCCCCGCTACAGTCGGAACAACGTTCACTGAACCCTCAGTTGTGCCCCCAGCGGCCAGCCCGAACCAGCTGGAGGACCTGATGCAGTGCATGTGGGCCATGCAAGCTCAAATGCAACAGTTCCAGCAACATCAGCTCTATCAACAGCACGTGCTGCACCAGGTCTCCCAGTACCAGTACTAGCAGCTGTTCCCCCAGCTGCCCCAACCTCAGCTTCAACAGCCTCAGCACCTGGCCCCGCAGCAAGCCAGATCTCGCCGCCAGAGCGAGCACTCCGGCCGAGGAGAACCCCCCAAAATCCCCCAAAAAACCAGACCTCCCCCCTTGGCAGACAAGAGAGACCGGCTACCCCAACCTTGCCGCGGGCGGATAGGCCAGGGGGACCCCGGCTAAGCAAGTCAACGTCGCCTCGACAGTCGAAGTTCGGAACCCCGATCCTCGAAAATCGGTTTGAGATCCTGGCAACAGACTCTAAGCAGGCCCCTTCTGTCCGCAGCCATCACCAACAGACCGGGCTGCTCCCAGTGCAAACCATTCTGGACAGCGCGGAGGTGGGCAGCACTAACGCCGAGCCCACCAAGAAGCAGAGACGTCGCAACCGAGCTCGCCGATCTGTCACCCGCGATTTGCCCAAGCTCATGGGCAAAGAAGAGGTAGGCTCGGCCGAAGCTAAGGTTCCCCTCCTCTCGATTTCGTCCCCCCTGTCCTCCGAACTCTTGGCAGTCCCAATGCCCAAGGATTTCAAGCTTCCCCCTCTTGACAAGTATGACGGGTCGTTCGACCCGAATGATCATGTAGACGCCTTTCAGTCACAGATGCACCTGGCGCGAGCCAGTGAGTCATGCATGTGCGTGGCCTTCTCCACTACCTTCAGGGGGGCAGCACGCACGTGGTACCGGAACTTGGCGCCTGGATCGATAAGAAGTTGGGCGCAGTTCGCACAAGCCTTCACGTCCCACTTTGTCACCAGCAAGCGGTGACCGCGGACTGAAGAAAGCATCTTCAACGTAGCCCAAAGAGAAGGAGAGTTCATCCGAAGTTATATTAAGCGGTTCAACGACGCTTGTATGCAGATACCGCGCTTGGACCCTGCCGTACGCCTAACAACGGCCAAGAAAGGCGTGAAGAACAAGGAGTTCAAGTGGCACATGGTCGTCAACCAACCCGCGACCACGGTCACAGTACCGAGAGTTGTAAAAACCTTTGCGATGAGATAGAGGAGCTCATCCGTCGCGGATATTTGAGAAACTTTGTACAAAATAATAATAATAATAATAATAATAATAATAATAATAATAATAATAATAATAATAATAATAATAATAGCAGTAATAGAATAGGTCGGCAAGGAAAGCACGACAAAGACACCCCCGAGTCCAGCAGCAGGCCGACCGAACAATCGCAGAGGCAACCTCCAGAGGAGAGACTAGTTTGGGGGACCATTCACATGATAGTGGGAGGCTCAATCGTTGCGGGTTGCACTTCGGCGGCAGCTCGGATGTCGGTTCGTGAGGTCACCCGGGAGGAGCAGAACCCCCCGAAGCGGCCGAGAACGGAAGAGCCAATTTTCTTCACAGAGGACGATGCGCGAGGAGTCCATTATCCCCACGACGATGCGCTCGTAATAAAGCTGAGAATCAACGACTTTGAGGTTAGGCGTATACTCGTCGAATCGGGCAGCTCAGTCGACATACTCTTCAAAGCTGCATTTGACCAGCTCCAGTTGTAGAGAAGCGACCTGAAGCCCACAGACACTCCTTTGGTAGGCTTCAGCGTAGAAGAAGTCCGCCCCTTGAGAAAATAATAGTACCTGTAGAGATCGGCACATGGCCTTGCGTGGTCAAGTTCAAACACAACTTCCTAGTGGTAGCGACCCCCTCTCCCTTCAATGCCATAGTAGGTCGACCCATCACTCACGTCCTACGGGCGGTGGTCTCCACCTACCACTTGGCTATGAAGTTCCCAACAGACTTTGGTGTGGGGGTAGCGTGGGGCGACCAGCTCAAGTCCCACAAGTGCTACGTTGCCGCCCTAAAGGGGAAAACCAAGGTGGCCGATAATCTTGAACTGGAACGACCCACGGAGCAAGGTGAAGAACGAGCTGTGCCCACGAAAGAAACAGTCATGGTCCTGACCTCAACAGCAGACCCAGCTCGGACGCTCCAGATCGGCGCTTCCGTCCAGGAGCCCCTACGATCCGAACTGGTAAGATTTTTATTTCAAAACTTAGATATTTTTGCATGGTCCGCGGCAGAAATGCCTGGCATAGACCCCGAACTCATAACTCACAAGTTGAACACTGATCCTGTAGTTAGGCCCGTTAGACAGAAGAAACGCAACCTAGCCCCAGAACGATGGAAAGCGGTCGACAAGGAAGTCGAGAAGCTCCTCGTAGCGGACTTCATAAGAGAAGTCCAATACCCGAGCTGGGTAGCCAACCCCGTCTTGGTAAAGAAGGCCAACGGCAAGTGGCGCATGTGCGTCGACTACACCGACCTGAACCGGGCTTGCTTGAAAGACTGCTTCCCACTCCCCCGAATTGACCGTTTGGTGGACGCGACCTCAGGGCATGAGTTGCTATGTTTCTTGGACGCAAATTCAGGCTATAACCAGATCAAGATGGACCTGGCAGACGAAGAAAAGACTGCCTTCATCACGGAGTTCGACCTATACTGCTACAAGGTTATGCCCATTGGGTTGAAAAACGCAGGGGCAACCTTTCAGAGGCTTGTAAATAAATTATTTGCACCGTTAATCGGCAGAAAAGTAGAATGCTATGTGGACGACATGGTTGTCAAAACTCAATTCTCACATGAATTAATACAAGGCTTGCATTCTGTTTTTGAAATTTTGCGTAAGTTTAATATGAGATTGAACCCAAATAAGTGCGTGTTCGGTGTAACCTCGGGTAAGTTCCTAGGATTCGTCGTTAACCGGTGCGGCATTAAAGCTAACCCAGGTAAGGTTAAGGCCATCTTAGACATGAAACCACCTCGGAAACCGAAGGAGGTTTAGAGGTTGAACGGCCGCATAGCCGCCCTAAGCCGTTTCATGTCTAAGTCGGTGGGCCGCTGCCTGCCGTTCTTCAAGGCAATAAAGGGCAAAGGGTTTGAGTGGACCCAAGATTGCCAGTTCGCGTTCGACGAGCTCAAGGAATACCTTACTAGCGTGCCGACCCTAACCCGGCCCGACGAGGGCGATGTTTTAGAACTCTACCTCTCAGCAGGCGACAAGGTGGTTAGTTCGGTACTAATAAAGGAAGTAGATTGGGTCCAACGACCCATCTATTATGTTAGTAAAGTATTGCAGGGAGTAGAAACAAGATACCCGGAGATGGAAAAGCTAGTATACGCATTGATAACTGTAGCTCGGAAGCTTCGCCCATACTTTCAAGCTCATACTATTATCGTCCTTACCGACAAACCTCTGAGGCAAGTATTGTTTAAGCCCAAGGTCTCTGGTCGATTGACGAAGTGGGCCATTGAGCTCAGCGAGTACGACCTCCAGTACAAGCCGTGAACTGCCATTAAGGCCCAAGCCTTAGCAGATTTCATAGCCGAATGCACATTCAACTCCGAGGTTGCCAGGCCGGTTGAGCGCGAGGCTCCCACCTCGGGTGAGCCCGAAGCTCCCGGGTCGGTCGAGTCCGAACCTCGCGAAGTAGTAGCCAGTGTGGCACCTCTCCTAGCTTGGCCAACCGCGAGCTGGGATGAGGAGCCCTGGATCCTTCATGTAGATGGCTCCTCGAACCAATAGGGCAGCGGTGCCGGAATAGTTTTGCACGGCCCAAGCGGCATGAAACTGGAGTACGCGCTACGCTTCGAGTTTGAGGCGTCTAACAATGAAGCAGAGTACGAGGCATTGATAACTGGACTAGCCTTAGCCAGAGAAGTAAAAGCCAAGCACATCGTTATTTGCAGTGACTCGCAGCTCGTGGTCAACCATGTCACGGGCGAGTATGAAGCTCGCGAGCCGACCATGGTCACCTACTTAGCCAAAGTCAGAGAGGCCCTGCTCAACTTCCAGTCACACTTTATCAGACAGATCCCTAGGTCGGAGAACGCCGAGGCCGATGCCCTGTCCAAGTTAGCCAACACTAGCGACATCACCACGAGAACCGTATACATAGAGGACATGTCTCGGCCTAGCATTCTCGAGGGGAGGGGGGGCAGAGGAGGTCGCTCCCGTCGTTCAAGCAGAGCCGAGTTGGATTGACCCACTCATGAACTTCTTGTTGCACGGGACCCTCCCTGCAGAGCGCAATGCAACCAGAAGGGTGCAACGTCAAGCAGCCAAATCTGTCATAGTAGACGAGCGGCTATACAAGAGATCCTACACACTCCCCTATTTGCGTTGCTTGCGACTTACTGAAACTGAAATCGTACTCCGCGACATTCATGAAGGTCTATGCGGCAGACACTTGGGGGCAGGGCCCTCGCCCAGAAAGCGCTTCGACAAGGGTATTACTAGCCAACGATGAAGGCAAATGCCATTGAACTCGTTAGAAAATGTGATAAATGCCAGAGACACGCCAATGTTCACCACCAACCCGCTGCCGACCTCAAATACCTCACCAGTCTGTGGCCTTTTGCATAGTGGGGCATTGATCTACTCGGGCTATTCCCGCCAGCAACGGGTGGAAGAAAGTTCTTAGTGGTAGCAGTGGACTATTTTACTAAGTGGGTAGAAGCCGAACCCCTCGTAGCAATAACAACCCGACACGTCCAAAACTTCTTTTGGAAGAACATCGTATGCCGCTTCGGATTACCTCGGGTAATGATCTCCGACAACGACAAACAGTAAAAGGACATCAAATTTCAAGACTGGTGCCGAGACATGGGGATTCAACAAAACTTTACTTCAGTCGCGCACCCTCAGGCAAATGGTCAGGCAGAAGTCACGAACAGAGCCATCCTCCGCGGACTAAAGGCACGACTGGATCGAGCTAAAGGATTGTGGGCAGATGAACTACCCAGTGTTCTATGGGCCTACCGGACCACGGAGAAAACCGCCACGGGAGAAACACCTTTCAATCTCACCTATGGCACCGAAGCAGTGATCCCCGCGGAGATCGAAGTACCTACGTTGCACCTGGAAGCATACAACGACCAAACAAACAAAGATGAGCTACGCACCAACCTCGACCTACTCGACGAAGTGAGGGACATCGCGTACATTAGGACCATGGCCTACCAGCAGAGTGTAGCTCGATACTACAACGCCAGGGTCAAGAAGCGGAACCTCCGCATTGGCGACTTAGCCCTCCGTAAAGTTATGGTACCTGAACCCGGCACTGGCAAACTCGGGCCCAGCTGGCAAGGCCCTTACCGAGTGAAACGAGTGCTCAGGGAAGGAACGTACGAGCTCGAGATCCTCGAAGGGGAACAAGTACCTCGAGCATGGAATATCGTCAATCTGAGGCAATATTATCTATAAGAAGCAAGAGTGGACTACGGGTCCCTCCCTAAGCCTAAGGGCCAAAACACCGAGCTAACATGACCTCGGTACAAGAAAACCCCAATCGCCACTTTGGCGTGGGAGAATCCAAGAGCGGACTACGGGTCCCTCCCTAAGCCTAAGGGCCAAAACACCGAGTTAAAATGACCTCGGTACAAGAAAACCCCAATCGCCACTTCGGCGTAGGAGAATCCAAGAGCGGACTACGGGTCCCTCCCTAAGCCCAAGGGCCAAAACACCGAGCTAAAAAAGACCTCGGCGTGAAGAAAGTTGCCTCAATGAAGAAGGCAAAGTATGAAAAATCAAAGGCGTAAGCAGCTCGGGTTTAAACCATGCGAAGCATAGCTCGTTTCGATATGTCGGTCGAGCTAAGGAATAACCAACCAGTGCTTAGTTCGGACGTACGTAGTAATCACTTCGCGGTATGCCGCGGAAACCCTAAACATGACAGATGGGGAGAATGCCTACCGAAGAGCCCTACTTTGGGTAGGTAACTTCAAAAAACCACAAATGATGAGATCGTTTTAGCAAAAATAAAAGGAGTTCATCATACCCAAAAGAAGGGAGAAAATTTTCATTCTACAAAAAAAAAAAAAAAACACAACAAACAATAAACAGCAAGCAAACGTAGTGAAAAGAAAATAACAAATGCAGCAACCGAGCTAAGCAGCCCGGGAAAGGTTCAATCATCACAGGGCACAACTACCCAACAGGAAAAAACTGGTGAAAGACCAGGTTTACGGCACCCGGAAGCCACAGAAGCCCAGAGAAACGCCACCTCAAGGATCTGCCTCCTCATCCTCCGGAGAGTCAGGCTCCTCGTCCGCTTGGTCTACTGTCTCAGGGGACAGACCCTTCATGGTAATGCCGTCGAGGTTAAGTCCGGAGAACTTCTTCCGAACTAGCCACCGGCAAAGCTTGAACCCTGAGTGGTACGAACCCGAGCCATACTCCGCCTGGAGGTCATGAAACTCCTGGGAGTCTTTAAAATCCCAAACCGCTTTCTCTCACTTAGCCTTCACCATCTGGTCAAAGTTTCGGGTCCGATTCAGAAGAGTAGACTCTAGTTCCCACACCTGTTGCCTGAGGAGCTCCCTCTCTCCCGCCATCCTCGACGATTTCTCCCTGTAGCGTGCGCTCTCTTCAGTAAGCCGAGCGATTTGAGCCTCCTGGTCATGAACGAGTAGCTCCTGAGACTCGCTCCCCTTGCGGGTATGATGGAGCTCGCCCCGGATCCGGTAGAGCTCGACCTGGAGCTTCTGGTTGGCTACACGCCGGTCGAGGGCGTCGATGCGATGGATGCGCGTCTGGAGAGCCATGGCATGGATGGCAGAGTTTACCTATCAGCGAAAACAAAAGATCAGAAGACCGCGGAAAAGGGAAGAACAAGAGAGAAAAAAGGGGGCCACTTACCACCATGCAGTGAGCAGAGACGAACGCAGAAAGATCCCCGGACTCCATATTTCCCCACTGAGCAACTTCATCGTTGGTGATTGCCTTCCGACTCCTTCGACGAGCTACTAGATAATCATTTACCCCCTCTCAGTTCCCCACTGGAAATCGAGGGTAGGGTCAGGGCTGAAGGGGGTTAAAGGGCACCTTCCCCGGTTGAGGGAGCTCGCTTCCCCCAGGGTTGATCCCACTAGTCCCCTCAGGAGGGGGCGTCGGGACCTCGGGTGGAGAAGGCAGGACTGGCTCGGTAGACCTGAACTCGGTGCTTCCTGAAGGAGGAGTCTGGTCGGGGCGTGTCCTCTTCACCTGGCGTCTCTGGCTGCCCGAGAGTAGGTGGCGCGAATCGGCACTAGACATGATGGCTGCCAAAAGACCACAAGATATTAGTCCAACAGGAAGCAAAATGCATGTGTACACAAGTCACAAGACACTACGCGACCTAAAAGACCGACTTACCCGGGCTCAAGCTTACCTGCACGAGCTTCTCCTCTGCCAAGTAGTCCGAGCAGAGGAAGCCTATCGATGCCTAGGACAGCATCGTTTTCTGAATCTTAGGGTTCAGCTCAGCCCCCAGGTCCTGGATAGTACACCTCCAAGAGGTGGGAAAGGGCCACCCCTCAGGGTTACGGGCCACAAAGTAGTCCCGCTTCCAGGCGGAAATCTTATTCGGCAGCTCGTATAAGAGCCTGTAGCCGCGACGGGGGGAGAGGTAATAAAAGCGCTTCTCCGGAGGAACCCTAGAAGCAGCATTCTTTATACAAAGGATAGAGGCAAAAACATCAAGGTCCAAGGGGAGGCAGTACTCGTGGCATAGGGATATAGTCCCAACCATGTTTCGAACAGCGTTAGGGTGAAGCTGGTCAATGGTGACGTTGAAGTGGTTCAGCACCTCCACTATCAAGGGGTGCAGGGGAAGACGCGGGACAGCCTTGAGTTGTTCCTGGAAAATCACTATGTCATTGGGACTATGCTCCCAAGGAAAGTTGCCAGTGGGGAGGCTGTAAATCAGGTCCCCGGGAAGGCGAAAATGACGGATTAGAGACCTGAGTCTCTCCGCTGTCATTAAAGAAGGGCCAAAGGTATCGGGCTCCCTCCCTCTAGAAGTGGATGCCATGTCACCAGAGGCCTCCCGAGCCTCCAGGATATGCTCCCAGACTCCCCCTGAGCTCAAGGGAGCATCACCATCTTAGCTGTCGTCCCTGTGGTAGGTATGGTGTGGTTACCCAGACATGGCTGATGGTGATTGGGACTCACCAGAGTAGAAGGAATGAAGCGGATTGAGAAACTTGAGCAGACTAAGCGAAGTACGCGACCTCAGAATCCAAAGCAAGATAGCGTGGACGAAGGTAGGGCCGTGGGGGGGCACCCCATTTATAGCCCTTGCCCTCTCAAACCGATGGCCCAGATCAAAGCAGATCCAACGGTCCGTGGGAGCCCTGACCGCACGCCTTCTAAAAACCGAAGGCGATTGGCGGCACGTCTTCCACGATTAAGGTAGTCGCAGCAGCACGACATTCGGAATTAAAGGCCACCTCAGCACGTTTTCAGAACCTGAAAAGTCAAAGAAGTCAGAATATTTCTTGATTCTCGCAAATACATTTGTTGAAGACAGTCAATCAAGTTTTGAATTTTGGTCAAATCAGTCCATCACGCTTCATAAACTCCCTACGCTAAGGCGGCACTCTTAGCCCGAGTAGTGGGGGGCAATTGATGAAGGATGATTCGACCCGATCTATGAAATAGCGACACGTGGACGCCGACTCGGCGTAAGCGACAGCTCAGCATCGTGTTCCGATACGGTTAAGTGATAGGCCCATAAAGCAGCCCGCTACGTGGTAGCGAGGTAAAAGAGGGGCTCGCCACAATGCGAGCTCCGAGTTCCCCGAGCTACCTCAAGGGATATTCCGAGGCAAACTTTAACTTACAATCTAAGAAAGCTAGCTCGCCCGAGCTCCCGAACATGGCAAATTATCTGAGGACCAATTCTACTAAGGGTACTTCTGAGGTATTCAAAGCTCGTTGCGGAGTAGCTCGCGAATGGGCTGCACAAGCTTTCCTCAAGAAGCTTCTAGTTAATAAGTCGTACCTATCAGACTGGGCCACGTCCCTAACTGACGGCGCAGTCCCTGTCCTTTCGCCAGTGTGCGCCCATGTCTCTCAGTAGGCGGAGGCGTGCCTGTCACTTTGGGGATGTGTCACTCGCCCGAGTAAGGAGTACGTCCCAACGGCCACCTGCGCAGCCCTGGCAAGTAGCGGGTGTGGCAGGGACCCAGTGGCAGTTATGCCCGATCCCGCAAGAGCACTCCTATAAGAGCCCCCCAAGGCAGAAGAGAAAGGCTCTCTTGAGACCTCTAATCTCGGGAATATAGTGATAAGGTGCGACCTCCACTCTTAGCTTTCGTTTTCTCTCTTTCCTCCCCATACACAGTATTAACTTAAGCATTGGAGTATTCCCATCGGGCTAATCCCCGGGAATCCTTCCTTCCATCTTCTCAGGTGCCGGTCGTTGCCAGCGAGGAGCCAGTCAGCCGCCAGGTAGGAGTGCCCGGATCGTGCCACATCAAAACTTATTTAGAGTAAGCATTAAATCCATAACCCAACCCTGCGGTTGAATAACATTGATCTTAAAATGATGCTATGGTTGGGTCAAGTTGGTTTTACCAATTTTCTTGATCTATTGACATCCCTAGTGATGGATATGAGGGATAGACCTAGGGGTGATTAATTATGGGCCCAGTTGGGCTTAGGAAGGTTCAAAAATTTTGATGCAATATGCCCCATACTGAGCATATTGGGTTATATTGGGAGATTAGTGATACAAAATAGTTTTTAATAATATCAAAACACTTGATATACACATTTTCGTGCATATCAAGTATATTGATACTTTGAACCTTGTGGCTTAGTATCTATATTAAGGCCTATAACTCAGGCCTAGGCCTAGGTTTACATGCTCTTTGGGCCATTGCTAAGCTTCTAGGCATATAACTTTAAATATATTATGTTAAATAGATAATATTTTATATTATAAAACATTTGATATACTTTATATAATAGAAATATTATAGGGAAAACTTCACTTAGGTGGGGGTATTTGAAGTTTTGAATCGTTGTAAGTGTATGGTGGAGTTAAAATTTTTAAGATGGATTTTCAGTGAGGTTTTCCCAATATTATATATATGATAAAATATAAAATAACACATATATACATATACATCTTGTGGGCTAGTGGAGAAAATCTAGGCTAGAAATGATTCTCCGTAATTTACTTGTGGAATTGCCGGCTTTCATGGTATATGACTAGTGGGCCTCTTGTTCACCCAAAATATTGACACAATATGCCCGATATTTGATGTATCATATTGGTGTATGAAGGCATTGGCAACGGGTAAGGGTGGACACAATATTGTTCAGGACCTATGGTGTCAGTTATGATTGTCACTAAAAGTAATAAAGGTGACCATAACTATCGCTAAAGGTGGAAAAGTAAAATGTTATAATAAGATAATTTTGTTATAAATGATTTTAATTGAAGGATATATCTATAATATCTAGCAATGATCTGTTAAACTCATTTGTCTAAGAATAAACGATTTCTTAATTGTCTAAGAAAAACTAAAAATTGAGAAAAATAATTTATTTTATATATTCTAAATGATTTTCATGGTAAAAGAGAGCTATAAGGTGGATCTATTGATGATATATCAAACTCATTAATCCAACAACAATTTTATGGGTCTTGTAATGATTTTTAAAAGATTGGAAGCTCAAACATTATTTGATGTTTAAATATTCTAAATTCTCGGTAATGTTGATGCAATGTATCTATCCATATAAATTATTAAAATGTGCATTTCTTATGTATTTATACCTTATTCATGGTTATATAATCATTGGATTTATTGTTATTGATGTATTTGTGGAATTTGTTTCCACAATATCCATGCACACTCAAAAGTATATTCAAAAGTATATTGTTATTGATGTTTTTGAATCTTGATGAATACCCACAACTAATCTCTGCTAACCTCTATTTACCTACTAGTTTTGACATTTTAATGGGTATTTGGGTCTGAACTCCAAAACCCTTTGCTCGAATCGACCCACCCCGACCAATGGTACTAGGACTCTAGGAGAGTAGGGATGTCAACAGGTTGGGTTTGGCACGTGTTTTCCTCAACCCTAACTTGACCCTATAGTGCCTCAACATGAACCCGACCTGACCTACCTTATAAATACATAATTTTCAAACCCGATTCGACCCTATAGGGTTTAACTCGATATCGACCCTGCATGACTCATAGCATTTCAATTGTATTTTTTTTAACACGTTTTGAAGACCTAAAATTCATTAATTTAAATTAGAAAATTGTTTTATAGAATCTAAGATATCACTTTTTCCATTTAAAAAAAGAAAAAAATTAAAACCAACATATAAATAAATCTTAAATTTTAAAACTATAGAGTTAGAAGTCAAAAACTTATAAAAATACTTTGTATATATACAAAATATCATGACCCAGCGGGGTGGGTTAGTCAAAACCTAAACCCAATTCGGATTGAGGAATCAAAACCTTAACTCGACCCTAAAACCAAACAACGACCTCACCTAACCGTGTACAAGCAATCCATTCTCCACCAAACAACAATATTTAATTTGGCGGACATGGTTTTAGGTCAATGATCTCTCTCTTATAGTCTTTTCCATTTTTGTTCCTCCTTTCGTTCAAACTTTTTTTAATGCGGGTCTGAATCTTCTAATTTTTTATTTTCTGACCCGTTTTTATTTCCCATCGTCCGGGTTTGGATCGTACGGAGGATCTACTCGCTTAGGACAGGATCTAGCTGAAGTCGTCCAATTGGAATCTGATGCATTCTAGAGTCATCTGATTGTATGATCGGAGTCTTTTTATCTCCATCCTTGATCTGGGCCCTTGAAGGGGGACCATGATTGTGGTCGCTGCAGCTTCCAAACAGAAACCCACGTTCTTCTGGGCCCCATGAGAACGGCGAGCCGATTGTCCACGTCCATTAAATAGGAATCTAACGAACTGCATTTTGTTGTATCATATTCTCCATTCTATTCCAATCTGACGAATAGTAATTCTCTAACAAATTTCGCGCACCCGGGATTCGATCTCAAGTAGGGCCCATCGAATTTTGAGAATAAAATTAAAAATAAATCCAGCAAAAATTTCCATCTGAATGTTTAGCGAAAAATAATTAAAAAAGCTACAGTAGAGATAGAAGAGAAAGAGAGAGTTCGGCTTCGTTGGTTGTTGCTTTCAGAGATGAGAGAACGCAACCTATTCATTCCCCTTCAACTGCTTATATTTCTGGATTAAAAGAACTAAATTTTTATTCTTTTTTTCTTCTGGGTTTTGTATCAACCGATCATTTGGGTTTTCTGGATCGAAGATGGGGGGTTCAGGGGGAGAGAACTCAAGGAGGAAACTAATGGAAGAAGTATCGGGAGTGGCCGAGCTGGTTAGGGAGTTGCAGGATTCAGCTTCATCTCTAATCTCCAAGACGTTCAACGAAGAACAAGCTCTCCGCCAGCGAACTCTCACGCTGGATTCCAATATTAAGAAACTCCGTTCCTCGATCGATTCTGCCGTCAAGAAATCCTTACTCGATCCTAAGGAAGCTGAGAAGGTAAGATTTCCTCTTTTTTCAGTTTCCCTTTCGTGCTTCATGCAGTATAGGTTGCTTGCGCTATACTGTTCTTAGGGTTTCCGCTGTTATTGTAGCTTATGTTTGTCTTGCACTGTTCATGCATTCGATTTGGGGTGCTTTATAAGCTTTTTGAATCCATAATTCTGTTTTCGTGTCTAGTTGTTAGATTGGCTAATTTGGTTCTTCTGTGGTTGTGTTAAGCTGGGAGAAGAATTAGACAGAGCGAGATGCATTCTAACTGATGGGGACGCGTCTTTCTTTCTTCCTAGCAAAGCTAAAGGTGCTTTTACTTTTCTGTTAGTTCAATTTCTTCTCCTGGGTCTTTACCAGAAAAAGAAAAAAATTATTCTTCTTGGGCCAGTGGCATTGATTTCCTGTTTAACTTTTAATTAGCGATGTGGTTTTGGTTAGTGGTGTGAAATTCGTTAGTGACATACAGGTACTTTCCTGAAGATGTTTCTTGGTCCTGTCAATGTACGTGCTAATGGGAAAGACGTCCAATTGAAAGTAAAAGAGGAGTATAATAGTTACAGGGTATGCTTCTTGTATCCCTATTCACTTTTCCACATTTTCATGTTTTTTTTTTCTAATTTCTATTGTGGAAGTGTTTTTTATCTACACATAAATATTCCCTTTGATTGGTTGGGGAGGGGGCAAAAGAGATAAAATAGAAGTGGGTAAACTTCCATCAATTCTGTTTTTCTGGGGTTCGCTGATTTAGTTTCAGAGCACATAAATGTGATATTTGTGCTTGCAAACTATGGGTTATGAATGCTGGCCTTCCAATTGTTTCTTCATATGCCTGGAGAGACTATGGTGTCTTTGCTCATTCTTTGACTAGAAGTATTATACATGGGAAGGCATTTTTATTGGGATTTTCTTTCATAAATTATTGTATTCTTCATATCTTATATTTCCTAATATATCTTGAGTTCCTATGTGAACTGAACGGTGCCATATGTGAATTCAGAGAAACTTATGAATTAATTGGGGTATCAATATGAGCTTTGCTCTTGGATTATTCAAAAATTGAGTAATGTTTTGAAAATTGTAGTCATAGGGAAAGTTGGGTGGAGTCAAATTGTAAGTTGTATTGGAAATTGTGAAATAATCTTTTTTTACAAACTTGTAAAAAATAAAAAAAGGTTCATCATTAATGTGTTAATCAATCAGGTGGAATTTATCAAAATTCACGGGTGGGCTTTGATTGGTCAAAACTCTTCCGGTACCATGTCTTTTTGGCATCATAGATTTTCCCAATTAAAAATAGATAGATAAATTAAAAATCTAGATAAATATAAAAAAGTGTTTTACCCTATTTTTAATCCATATATACAATATATGCACCTAAAACAATAGAGTTTACCACTTGTACACTATCAATTTAGACTTGAAGGTCAAATAATCAATATACAATGACTCTTTAACCTACATATGATGGAAAATCAACTCAATCTCTGGTCTTGAATAACTAAATAAATTTTTTTTTTTCTAGTAAGGGCTTTATCCACTGACAAAACTAAATGGAAACAAAGAAATGACAAAGTAGAAAACTAATTCTTAATTGTAACGGTTTGAATTGCATGAATCGTATAAATCGCAAGATTCAGGAATCAAATCGTAAGATTGAAACAAAATCATATTATTTTTGCAGAAAAGGATTTATACATAAGATTCTAATTGAAGCCCTTGGGATTCATGATTCAAATGATGAATCGTATTGTAAGTCATAAGACTATGACAACACTGTTGGGCTTGACACAGTATTATCTTCTGTGAGCAGGATAGAACTGCCTTTATGTTCCTTCTCTTCCCATCAATACTACTATTTTTAAGGTCTTGGTTCTGGAATGGATGCTTGCCAACTTTGCCAGTTCAGCTGTACCAGGTACAAAATGTCTTCAAGGTGTTCTGCATTTCAAATGGAATTCTATCTAAGTCAGGCATTTTATGAAGTTAATATTGAAAATATCTTCTTCAGGCCTGGCTATTGTTTCTCTACACAAGTTTGGCTTTGCGAGAGAACATATTAAGGGTGAACGGAAGTGATATTCGTCCATGGTAATTGTAATCACTCTTTAATGCCTGCTGAATTTCCTGTTTGTTACTTTTCATCAACAAGATTGTTTCTTGTGTTTCCTTCTCTTTTTTGTCAACAAAATTATCTGTTGTACTTCCTTTCCTGAGCTTCTTGGACGTGTTTCTGGAGTATTGTCTTCTGTTACTAGTTTATTGTTTTTATCTTTTTTAAAATTATCAGCTCAATAGAAAAACAACAGCAAGAATATTGGATAACCAAGAAAGAATATAGACCAAATGAGGCTGTTCAGATGGACTGGCAAGACCAGGAATTGGTCAATAGGTAAAGGATGAAGTTGAGAAACATTCTGTTCAAATGCATTGAAGCACAATGGCATTATCAGAAAAAAAAGAAATGGTTTGATGCAAGTTGAAGCAAAGTTTTAAAATTCTGAGGCGTGATGTGAGGCATTCCACTACCTGGAGGCATGAGGCGTAAGTCTCCTGAGTGCAAGGGGGCATAAGCCTCCTCAAGAGAAGGATTATTTATTTTCTTTTCTTTCTTTCAATTTTGAGGCATACCAGATATGTATGTGTCATGCAGAAGGTGTTTGAGTTTCAGGCATATGCCTCAGAGGCATCTACACCTCCAGCATACCTCAAACACCTATTAAAACATTGGTTGAAAGCTTTAAAATGATACATGGAAGGACAGAAATGTGAGTTGGAATGAGTAATGGCAAAGAACAAAAGGGCATAGTTATAAAAATTGGATTGACCCAACAGGTTGACTTGGAAAACTTGTAACGTGGCTACCTTCACAGTTCAGTCTGACCAGATATTGCTTGAAACCTGGAATGAGCAAGATGACCTGTATAGAATTTATGTGACCTATAAACCATGGTTTTGGATGAAGTGCTTAAGTTTTGCATATATTTTTAGACTTTTATTTTGTTGGAAATGGAAATATTAAACTTAATATTGTTATTCAAGATTCAGACAAGATTTTAAATATCGATAGTCTGATATGCCATGTATCAAGGCACTTTACATTTATTTATTTTTTCAAACCTTTTCAGGGGGATTGGTATAAGGCCTGTCTACCCCCCGAAACAGGCATGGTTTTAAAACCAGACCGGATGGTCGGACCGGAAAACCGGGAACCAATCACCTGACCGGTTCCATTTTACCCCAGAACCATCTTTTGGCCAAAAACTGTTGATTTGGTCAGCAAACCACTGACACTGGCGGTTGAACCGTTTGAACCGTCCAATGGTTTTTGGTCATTTTTAATTTTTTTGTCACAACGGGCCGTCCGTTCGGTTTGAACGATTGGACCGTTCGACCCGGGAACTGGACTCCTGAATGGTTTTTTGTCCAGTTCGGTTTTAAAAACCTTGGAAACAGGTTAAAACCCAAGACACCCATTATTTTCTGTATTGGTGACCCACTGATATGATACAAATCAGCCGAACGTTGCGTAATTTTAATCCTTGGATTCAGGTAAAAAATTGTTCAATCTAAGTATCATATTTTTATAATTTATTCATTCAATTATTTTTGGGAGAATGACGGGTTCATCCCAGGGTCAGAATTTTTAGGCCCAAAATACAGTTGGGGTACGTGCCAGCTCAGAATTGATGCCAATTCACGGGCGGGCATTGGTGTATAGAGTGGGGGTTTTCGACATTTTGAATGTTTATAGATCTGCAGTGGAATTCAGAAATCTGCATTGGGCCTGTCTGTACTTTTCCGATGATTTTTTTCTGTCTTTGTTGACTGAAGCTTTGCAGAGACTGAGGCTACATTTGGTTGGCAAGAGTATATAAGAAAGTGAAAGAAAAGAGAAGCAAAGAAAATGAAAGAAAATCTTTATTTTCTGTAATATGCTTAGTTATCAAGCAAAAGTAACTGTTACAAAAAAAATCAACATTTAAAAGGAACTTTTTAGAAACAACAATATATTTTTTTATTAGTAAGAATTGATGATATTTTGTTGTGGACCTACAAACTTTCCCAGACTAACCATAACACTTGTTTTGCAGATTTATTAAGAAAGTTTCTAAATTCTCTCTCTCTCTCTCTCTCACACACACACACACACACTTTCTGGGCAATCAACATAGCCTTAGGAGAGGAGGGAAATAAAAGGAACAAAGTTAGAAGGGTGGGATGTTAGAGTCTTTGGTGTGAGGTTCATTGAGTAAGATTGCAATTATACTAATATTTGATTTTCACAACAAGAAAGGGGAATGAGGGAATAAATGGATGAAATGGGTCCATGGAAGCTGGAATCAGGCCACAAAGCCCACAGCTTCTTAGTTAGGGGTGGACAGAATGCAGGAGAGTCAGCACCAAACCATAGATTTGTAGGAATATTTCAGCTTCATTCATTTATTAATTGCTCAAAAGAATGTTTACATGGTTTGATATGGAAAATTGAGAATTCTTTTTTGAGACCTACCATATATTTATTTTCCTAAGTAATGAGGCTAAAGAAATGCTTGCTAGAGAATGAATCTTCTAAATCCTTCAAATATTCAGAAAATCTTGAGGGTCCAGTTAAATACTTGAGAAGATTTGGCTATAAGAATCTTGATAAGATTTGGTTGAGAGTGTACCTTTTGAATATCACATGGGGTCCTGACAGCAATTAACTTCTTGGGCTTGTTGTAAAGGATTCAATGTTTTGGGCCTCTGGAGAAACTCACATTTATTGGGCTTTGGTTTTCTGAATACATCATTTTTATGAAATTCTGATTATTGACCCATCAAGTAGCGAGAAACGATTTAAGGACCCATAGTTTACAAATGGATATGGACTCATGTTGTGGGCTTTCGGAGCAACTCACACATTTACTGGGCATGTACTTGCCAAGTACATCAGATTTGTGAAATCTTGTCACATATTTGATTACTGGCCCATCAGCTAGTCAGTGTTTTTGCAAATTGGTTCTTTGTTTCAGAGGAGATGGAGGTCTGTGGTTGTTTTCAGGTTTGGGAGTCTAGGGAGTGGTGACATGGTTTCAAGAAGAGTTTGGTTTAAGATTTTGGTTAAGTTTTTGTTAATGTGTTTAGTTGAAATTGTGGTTTAGGTGGTCATCTTCTTTCTCTCAGGTGATAAGATATCACCCTTCTTATGTACTCTCCTTTTTCTTTTTAATGAATTTCTATTTTCCTTTCAAAAAAAAGTGCAAAGGGCTTTTTGCACCTGAGGCATAAGGCACAAGGTAAGGTTCACACCTTTTTGAAGAAAGATGCAAAAATTTCAAAAATTTCAAAAAAAATACCAACAAAGAAAAATCAAAATGCAAAAAAATCAAAATTAATTAAAAAGTATTAAAAATAGTATTAATAGAAAATGCACACCTTAATTTTAAACTAATTTTTTAAAAAGCCTATTGGTTCAAAATAAAACACATAACTATAACATATAAATCATATTCAAGCACTCAATGATTCAAGCATGTGAAACTTTCAATCTCTTTTTTTTCTTTCCCAATCGCATTACTTCAAATAGCTAATGTTATGTTAAACATCTCACGTTCCTAATTCTATGAGCCACCTTTGTACCAAGCTTCTTGAGACAAGCCAAACAAGCCTATGATAGGGTCTTACATTCTTAATCCATACATAAAATATTGGTTTTATAATTTTAATTATAGTTCCTTATCTTTTAAAAATGTTTTGCATTAAGAAGAATGGATGGACAACATTAACAAAGGGGTGGGTGGGTGGGGTGTTTTCGGAGCTTCAGTGAGTGAGTGAGCATGGACTTGTTTGGGCTTGCCTCAAACAATTCAAGGAGCTATAGTTAAAATTATAAAACCAATTTTTTATTTACAGATTAAGAATTTAAGACCCTAGCATGGACTTGTTTGGGCTTGCCTCAAGGGGCTTGGTCAGGCTCAGGGGGTCCAAAAGGCGCATGCCTGAACTGAAGTGTAAGGCGCACCAAGTATGTGCCTTTTCAAAAGGGCTGCAAATGGGCCAGGCATGGTGAAGGCCTTAAAATACATCTCAGGGATGCCTTTTAAATTACTACAGTTAGTGAGTAGTGAAACTCCCATAGTTTAACAATGGATATGGCACCAAATAGAATGGAATGGTGGAACAATATTCATGTATCCATCCCCAACAACTGGTGTATGAAATTGTTCTATAATATATAGATAAGCATGTCCATTGACCAATCGGCCGGACCTGAATTGACATGTGGTCATTGCTGAAGCAGTGAGCCAGGGACTAGTCACCTTTCCTGGTGAATGTCCAGAAAGGTCAAAAACCAACATCAGCAAAAGATTATAATTTTCTTATTTTATTGAATTTGATTGAACTGGAGGAAGTTTATCTCAAACTGAAAAAGAACTTCACAAATAATGCTGAAATCAGATGGTTAAAGGCCATTTGGTTGTATAAGTTTGGACATAAGAATGTATTAGTCAGGACCTTATAAAGTAGGTCCTGAGCAATTTTTGAATTATGAGGGCCTTGGACCCATGTACAGGTCCCCTGTCCTGAGATCCAAGATTCTCCCATGCTTGGAGTCCTTGGATGACAATATTGATTATACATGATTAAAGCAAATATACTAGATAGTAGTAAACTTTTTTAGCATGTATGATGCATGAACTATATGGTGTTGGAGGGGTATGGGGTCTAGACTAGCTAATGGTGGGACAAATAACAGGGGTGATGTGTCCTTTTTTTTTTTTTAAGAAAAGGTGGCTGCATGGCTCAAATAAAAGAAAGGGATAAGCCTGCTTGGTGAAAGGGGTGATGATTGATCAGCCTAACTGCTAGTAAACTATGCTAAGCAGGGTGAATATCTTAGGGAATAATTGGATTCTGTTTTGGATCTCAAAAACAAAACAGAATTACTCAAAACAGGAGAATAGAATGTACCAACATGGTAACCAGAAATTCCAAACCTTAAAACATAAATTTGAAAAAAAGGCAAAGTTATTGCTAAAACAGAATTAATCAAGACAACAAAAATGCCTCCTATCTAGAAGATCCAGAGAAACTCTGAGATAATTGGAATCTTCAAATCCAAATAATTCTGAGGTGGCCTTTGGCAAGACAAGATTAAAGAGGAACCAACTATTTAGAGGGGTGGCTTCCCAAGGTGGAAGTCTGTAATGTGAATTCGAAACTTTGAACAGTTTTAAACAAGGGGGGTGGTAAGACTAGCCAAATTGTATTGACATTTTCAAGCTGTACATCATTTTTTATCCATATCTCCATAGCTTTGTATAGGGCAAACAGCTCCAAGGCTGACTTACAACTTGAGTTCAACAAGAATTCGGATTAGCTGAACGCGATGGCTGTTCACGGGGCTGTGGAACCAATGGTGAAGTTACACGGCAGTAATAAATTCATGGGCCCCATTGTGAAAGGTGTGGGTCTCATGTATTTTATTACTGGTGTGTAACCTTATAATTGGTTCCACAGCCCGCTGAACAGCCATTGCATTCAGCTAAAACTTGCTCGTTCAACAATGCATTACATTTCCATCATAATTCCTAGGCCTCGTGCTATAAACCAGGGTGCAAAGGGTTGAAAATATTTTTGTATATTCCCAATGTACAGATCCTTGGTGTACATGGGTGCTGGTGTATCAACAATACTTTACTTTCTTTGAAAAATAGAAATCTTGTCACAGAGTCATCAGCTATCTGTAAATGAGCATTAACTTGCCCAATTGATGTCTGAATTGCACAATCTTGATCAGTTGATCTTGTTGGATAGGTAGTTGAATATGCTATGGCACCAAAATTAGGGCTTGTTTTGTTGGGAAGTACATCTGAAGATCACTCTTGTGAAACTTTGTCAAAAAGGTGGCCTAGTTGGTAATCTAAATGAATGAACATAAATATGTAATTTTCTCTAATCTAACTAAATAAGTGTAATGATTTTACTGATAAAAAAGGAGGCCTAGTTGGTATATCTGACCTCACAAGCACTTTCTTTGTAATGCAAGTGGGGAATCTATACTACTTATCTCCTGAAGTTTGCTTCCAGCATTTGGGTTCACTCTTCGGTGGTCCCATCCTGGAGATATAGAGGCCCTATTGAAGCATTCTTTTTTCAACCCAAGAAAGAAAAGGGGAAAAGTTTGTATGGAGATGCACTATGGCAGCTGTTCTTTGATCACTCTGGGAACAAAGGCATAATAGAATATTCTATGGAAAAAGGAATTCTAAGGGGGCTGTCATTTGAAAAGAATTATTGATTCGAATGGTGAATTGGGTCAAGACTTGGGAAATTGTTTTTGAGAGTGATATAATTATAGGATGGCAGTATGTGGCAAACTCTTCTACTTCCAATTTTAAAGTGATGAGAGATTGGGTCCCACCTGCCTTGAATCAAGTGAAACTCAATTTGATCGCTGCAGTATTGGAAGTGCAGGAGACATATAGGTAAGCGTGGTTCTGCAGGATTGAATCTATGCAAGAGACTGAAATCAAAGGATTGAAACTATGCAAAAGATTGAACCTGTGCAATGCAGTAATAGAAGATGACTATAGAACAGTGGTTGGATGGCTGAAGAATGGAATCCAAGGAACCTGGCAGCATTGGCAAACTTTAAGACACGCAAAACAGATCGCCAAGGAAATTGAGGTGTCATGGGTATGGATTCATAGGGCAGCTAATAGAATAGCTGATTTACTTGCTAGACAAGGGGATTACAGGGAAAAGTTATTTTGGTGGGTTACCATGTACATTCGATCTAGGGCTGTTACTTTTTGTAATGGGCTGTCAAGCATGAGAAGGCGGGTCCAAGTCCGAGAGTTGCCACTTTGTGAAAAAAAATTCCAAAGGTTAGGACCATATCCAGTCCACCCCGTCCAAGACCCTACATAGCTGGGACCAACATTGGGTGATGGCCTCTTACTATGTAGATTAATCTGTAAAGAACAAATATGGGGTTAGGTATTTCTGGTACCTTGGTTCAATAGTTCATAACAAGGGAGAGATTGAGGAGGATGTCACCCAAAGAATTAGAGCAGGATGAGCAAAATGGAGGGGTCATCTGGACTTTTATGTGATGGGCGAATACCACTTATAGATTAAAAGGAAAATTCTATAGAACAGTTGTAAGGTCAGCTATGTTGTATGGAGTGGAGCGTTGGGCAGTCAAAAAACATGTCCAGAAAATGAATGTGGCAGAAATGCGAATGCTAAGATGGATAAGTGGAAAAGCTAGAAAGGATAGGATTAGGAATGAAGTTAGCCATAGGAACCTAGGAGTAGCTCCAATAGGTGATAAAATGAGAGAGAGAGTAGACAAAGATGGTTTGGGTATGTACATAGAAGACCACTAACTGCACCACTTAGAAGAAGTGAAGGGGGTAGAGGAGATCGGGGTAGACCAAAAAGGACATGGGTAGAAGTAGTAAGAAATGATTTAAGGACTAATAATTTAACAGTGGATATGGCTTTAAATAGAATGGATTGGCAAAATGGGATTCATGTAGCTGATCTCATTATAGTTGGGATAAGGCTTGGATGATGATGATGAATCATTGTAAATATTCTTTTCCCTCAACCAATAAAATTTTGGATAAACTACAACACCTACCCTGTAGTTAGGGGTCATGACACTTGGCCCCCTGAATTTCTGGATTCCAGCACTTTGTCCTGATTAGTTAATGGGCTGACTGCAACACCCATTATATGGCTGACACCCATTCTGAGAATAAGGCCATAAGGCCAAGTCCAAGAGTGAGTTGATCTCTCAAATCAACTATCACTGTATTTTGTGGGCTTCCAGCTCAGACCAGTTCAGAGGAATCAATGTAAACGATCTTAACAGGAATGCTGTTAATTTCCTGTTCTCCTCCCCATCCTCCCCACCCATCTCCAGGGGTCCATTTCTCAGAAGGGAAGGAGCTTGGACTCTAAGCATTGATGGAAGTGCCTCAGGTAACTCTGGTGTTGCTGGCATTGGAGGAGTTTTAAGAGATGAAAATGGGAACATCTGCTGGGTGTACAGTGAACTGATTGGTATAGCTGATTCTACCAAGGCTGAAGTGATGGCTGCACTTACAGGGATCTGCTTAATCAACAGACTGGGTATTCAGAACCTCTCCATTGAAGGCGACTCAGCAGATACCATAAAATGGTTAGGAAAGCAGGAAGCTAGACCGTGGAGACTCAATCTAGCAGAGGCAAGGGACTTATTGGCTTCTATGAATGTAAATCTGTTATGGATTCCAAGGGATTTAAATGCTATTGCAGATGGCTTAGCAAAACTGGGTGCTATTTTAGAGACCTTGTAGCTTGTACTGTGATAGAGTTCCTCCTGTGTAATCTTTAGGGGTCTGACCCCTGTTTTGTATTTGTACACCTCTCTCTTATTTTAAGGAATTCAGTTAACTTTTCCCAAAAAAAGAAAAAATCTTCTACTGACTGGGTTATTGTCTTTCCAAATGGTTGCCAAAGAAGATGCTGAAGTACCTATGGGTAAATCCAAACATGAAGATCAACCAACTTGTTTAAGGCATTGAAGATGAACTGCTCATTCAGCAGCACTTCTACACAGAGCGTGCGTTGCTACTAACCTTTGTTGAGAGAAACTTGAGCAATACATGTAAGAGTTAAGAAATATCAGGCTTTATGGGCTGAGCTTTAAAAATATCACAATTAGCAATTGTTTTGAAAACAGAAAAGGAAAGGCGTTTTGGTGTCCTAGATTCAGGACTAGGAGTCCTCTTTTGGATAGAGAAATGGGGTTACTACTTAGTAAGCTTTGTGTAGAAGGTATCTCTTGTGAAGATTCAGATTCTAGATGGTGGAAGGAATAAAGAAATGGTCATTTCACTAAAAGTATCAATCTGTAATGCTCTCATCCATAATCAGGTAGGTTGTGCTGCTCTTTATGGTATTTGGGGCAATCCAATACCACCTAGGGTGGAGGATTTGCTTACCTTACAGTTAAAAAAAAAGAGATGGTGGAAGGAATAAAGAAATGGTCATTTCACTAAAATTATCAATTTGTAATGCTTTCATCCATATTCAGGTAGATTATGGTGCTCTTTGTGGTATTTGGAGCAATCGAATACCACCTAGGGTGGAGGATTTTGCTTGGCTAGTGGATTTGGATGGCGTTCTTACAATAGATCATTTGAAGAGAATGGATTTTCATTTGCCTAGTGTATGCTATGTGTATAACGGTTATGAAGAAGATGCTAAGCATCTCTTTCTTTCTTGCAGCATAGCCAAGTTTTTTTTGGGTTTTTCTTCTTGCTATTTAGAAGACAACTATGTTTAACTGAGATCATAGTTGTCAAGGTGGCACCTTGGTGGGTGGGTACCTAGACGACAAGGCACCCATGGAAGGTTGCCTCACTTAAGCGTCATACATGGTGCTATAAAGCATTTTGTATTCTTTATATTTTGAGATTTATAAAATGTTGGGATTCTGGACTTTTCCTTGATTAAAGTGCCTTTATTTTTAAATTTGGCTCCTCTTATTTGGGGAAAGAAAACTTAATTTGAACTACTACATTTCAATGCATTATACTCTCTCATTAACTCCTATAATTTTTTTTTGATCAATCATTAACTCCTATATTTAAGGTGTTAACTTTCATTCTCTCTCATTAACTCTTATATTTAAAGCATTTTTGTTTCTTAGAATTGAATTTCACAAACTTAACTCTAGTCTCTATACCCCATAATTTTAATGGTATGAAATCCAATGTTTTTAAAACCAGGTTGAAAATGAAACCGTTTTTTTTTTTTGTTTGGGTGGTGGGCCTGTGGTTTAACTGTTTGTTTAGATGATGGGTCAACCAATGATGTCATAATTAAATAATAAAAATATAAATATATAAAAAATTACAAGAAATTTGTAGAAAAAGTTTGGGTACATCTCTAAAATTATATATTCATCATACTAAACCAAAAATAACTGTGACAAAAATAAGAGCAATGCAAAAAAATTAGAAAAAAGAGAAGTAATATCTGACACATGATCCATTGATTGGGTCAAATGGTTTAATGGTTCAACTGGTTGGGTCACTAGGTTGTTGATCAAGTCAACAATTCTTTGTAGGCAAGTATTTTGGTGGTGAAATGGACCCAAAATCCTCATTGGTTGATGAGCCAACTAGTTTGACTATGTTGAGTCCCCAACCCAAATGGCACCTCAGGCCCATTCCACTAACCAGCCCGGGGACCAGCCCACACTGCCGATAGAAGCCGACGGGGAGCACAACACGATGAATAAAGCCAAACGCCTACCCATTCGTTTTCTCTACACAAGGAGGACACGTCAGCCATGATCATTTCCATGCACATGTCGTGACTTCCTTGTAAACTTTATAAATATCTGAGAATAAACGAAGAGGGCAGACCTGGTTTATTGCATTCTCTTCTTCTTCTCTCATTAGGAGGTTAGGTCTCCCTTGAAGAGACCTTTTCAGTGGGTAGTATCCCATCAAGTTGGTATCAGAGCTGCCGTCTGGAGAGAGATGATGAACACGAGATCCTCAACAATGGAGGGTCGAATCGACAATATCAAAGAAGAGCTTCACAAGGTGTTTAGGGAGCTGAAAGATTTGAAGGATTCCATTTTGGTAGTAGCCAGCCAGTTCCAGAGGTCGTCCCAATCCAACCTACGCGAAGGGGATAACGAAGGTTCCAGCCACTCCGGCCACTCGCACGCAAGTTCTGGATTCAGAAGGATGGCCAAGTTAGTGTTTCCCACGTTCTCAGGTGAGGATCCTATTTCTTGGATATTTAGAGAAGAAAGATTCTTTGAGATAAACGAAATTACGGGACATCAGCATGTATCAATGGCTTCAATCCATTTGGAAGGGGAGGCCATCTAGTGGCTCCAATGGTATTGACGTTCTAACCCTCAGATTGGGTGGACATAATTTACAGAAGCCATCTATCACCATTTTGGACCATCAGGGCTTGAGAACTTTGATGAATCTCTGTCGAGACAAACAAATGGGGACAGCGAGGGAGTATCAGAACGAGTTTGAGAGGTTGGCTTCTTGGGTTTACGGGTGGCATGAATCGGCGTTGGTGGGAGCCTTCTTAGGGGGTTTGAAGGATGAGATCCGATATGAAGTAAAGGCTCTGCAACCAGTCACCGTAAATGTGGCGGCCCACTTAGCCCGCCTGCATGAAGAAAGACTGAACAAGCTTAGGCAGGTACTAAACTGGCCTTGGCCAGACCAATCCTCAAGACTCCCTCGACCAAAATTGATCCGGGTTTAACCAGGCCGGTTGGGCCGAATGGTTTACCCCTTAGGCGTCTCTCATGGGCAGAGATGCAGTCACGTCGCGAATGTAGGCTCCGCTATAATTGTGATGAAAAATTCGAACCCGGGCACTGATGCAAGAAACCCCAACTTTTCTTATTAGAGCCGGAGGACCATGAAGAGGAGGATCCCGCAGTTGAAGACGGGAACCCGGAAGTTGATGAAGAATCTTCGGAGCAGGGGCCGGAGATCTCCCTCCATGCCCTGATTGGCATTTCCTCACCTCGTACCATGAGGCTTAGAGCAGTGATCGGAGGTAGTTCGGTGGCTATATTGGTGGATAGCGGGAGCTCTCTAAATTTTGTGGCAGAGCAGCTAGCTGATCAGCTCCATTTAGCAGTGGAACCCATACCAGCTTTCTCTGTCCATGTAGCCAATGGACACAAACTCAGTTGTGATGGGGTTTGAAAAGCAGTGAAGATCAAGGTGCAAGGGCACACACTCCAAGCCGACCTTCACCCGTTGAAGTTAAGGGGGCCTGATGTGATTTTGGGCCTCCAGTGGCTTCGACAGTTGGGCCTAGTGACTTGTGATTGGGCCCGTCTGACCATGACCTTCACAGTAGACGGGTAGAGTTGCACTCTCCAAGGCCTCGACCTGGGGCCCCCATTGCAAGAAGAATTCAGCCTAACAATCAAGCCAAGCCACCATTCCTCCCCACCTGTCATTCTCTATTTGGGAGGCAACCCAGTGGGGCCCACACTCAACCTTCCAATAGGTTTAGTAGGCCCAGGAGGGGATTCCACAGAGTTATCTATACTGCTGCAGGCTTACCAAGATATTTTCCAAGAGCCCATGGACCTTCCCCCGAAACGGGACCAAGACCATAAGATTTCCCCCTTGCCAGGGGCAGGTCCGACCAATGTGAAACCATATCATTATCCCCATTTTCAGAAGTCTGAAATTGAGAACATTGTAGCTGATTTGAAGAAAAAGGGCATGATACAACCCAGCTCCAACCCTTTTTCCTCACCCGTCCTGTTGGTAAAAAAGAAAGACGACACGTGGAGATTTTGTGTGGACTACCGGGCCTTGAACTGTATCACGGTGAAGGACAAATTTCCCATACCAGTTATCGACGAGTTGTTGGATGAATTAGGTGCTGCTACAGTGTTTTCCAAATTAGACCTGAGGGCCGGGTACCACCAGATCTGGGTCCACCTGGAGGATGTGTGAAAGACGACATTCCGGACTCACGATGGGTACTATGAATTCCTGGTTATGCCCTTCGGGCTAACCAACGCTCCGTCCACTTTTCAGGCTCTAATGAATGATATATTTCGGCCCTACCTCAGACGGTTCATCCTGGTATTTTTCAATGACATTTGGGTGTATAGTGACAGTTGGGAATCTCATCTACAGCATCTGAAAGTTTCTTTGGAGGTCTTGAGGCAGCATCGGCTTTACGCCAAGAGAGACAAATGCCTATTCGGCTAGAGGGAGGTGCACTACCTAGGCCATATTGTCTCTCACCAGGTTAGAGCTGACCCTGATAAGATTGCAACCGTGGTTAGCTGGCCCATTCCAGATTCTATACGGGCTCTTAGGGGGTTCCTGGGCCTAACCGGTTACTACAGACGGTTTATAAAGAACTATGACCTGATAGCCAGCCCACTGACCCAGCTACTCAAAAAGAATGCATTTCGTTGGGATGCCCAGGCCCAAGCCACATTCCAGGCTCTCAAACAGGCCCTGTCCACACCACCCACTCTCGCCTTTACCGGATTTTTCTCAAGAGTTCGTAGTAGAGTGTGATGCATCTAAGTCGGGGGTGGGAGCAATCCTTATGAAACAGGGAAGACCCATTGCCTACTTCAGTAAAGCATTGTCTACCCAGGCCCAACTGAAATCTACCTATGATAAAGAGTCGATGGCGGTTGTCCTCTTGGTATTGAAGTGGCGATCTTATCTGTTGGGCCACTCCTTTGTCATCCGTACTGATTACCAAAGCCTCAAGCACCTATTAGAACAGCCAGTGCACAGCCCAGATCAACAGAAGTGGCTGTATAAATTGTTGGGGTTTGACCACAGGGTGGAGTACAAACCCGGCGCAATGAACAAGGCAGCGGACACTCTGTCCCACAGCCATGAAGTGTCCATGTTGGGCGTCTTCTGTCCCAATTTTCCTATCTTGGCCAAGCTCAAAGAAGAAGCCCACCTGGATGAAACAATTCAGAAGCTTGTTCAGAGACTCAAAGCATATCCCGCTACAGTCCCAGGGTTCCACCTAGTGGGGCCAGATCTGTTCTTTAAAGGGCGCCTAGTGATTACAGCCAAATCAAAGTTTCTTTCGGAGTTACTTCAGTTATTTCACTGCTCTACCTTGGGTGGCCATTCAGGAATACTCCGGACCTACTGCAGGGTAAGCCAAAACTTATTTTGGTCAGGGATGAAGAAGGCCATCCAGCAGTTTGTAGCAGAATGCCCTACTTGCCAATGCTACAAATCTGATCATCAAACTCCGTCAGGGTTGCTGCAGCCCCTTCCAATTCCGACACAGGTATGGGAAGATATCACCATGGATTTTATCACGAGACTTCCAACGTCCATGGGTAAATCAGTGATCATGGTAGTAGTGGACAGATTAACCAAATACAACCATTTTGTTGGGCTGATGCACCCATATACAGCGGCCCAGGTAGCAAACACCTTTGTGAAGGAGGTGACCCGACTTCATGGCACCCCTGGTCCATTGTGACAGATAGGGATCCGGCTTTCATGAGCCACTTCTGGACTGAATATTTCAAAGCCTAGGGGACTCAAATGAACCACACCACCAGTTACCACCCACAAGCCGACAATCAATCTGAAGTTGTTAACAGGAGTTTGGAAACTTATTTAAGGTGCTTCATGGGGGAAAGGCCTAAACAGTGGATGCTTTGGCTACCATGGGCCTAGTTGTAGTACAATACCACTTATCATTCATTGCTGGGGATGAGCCCATTTAAGGCACTATATGGGAGGGGACCATCCCTGATACTTCCCTATGAAACTGGTTCTACAGCAGCGGTGGAAGTTGAAGAAAAACTACAACAGAGAGATGAAGTCCTGAAGTCTCTAAAGGAGCATTTGACCCGGTCCCAACAGCAGATGAAGGCCCAGTATGACAAGAAGCACATGCTAGTGATTTACCAGGAAGGGGAGTTTGTGTTCTTGAAACTTCAGCCCTACCGCCAAGTGTCAGTAGCACGTAGGAAGTGACCTAAATTTGCACCTCGTTTTTTGGGCCTTTTCGAATAGTGGGCCGAGTAGGGGAGGTGGCATACAGATTGGACCTTCCTCCATCCCCTCGCATCCACCCCATTTTCCATGTCTCCCTACTAAAGAAGAGCATAGGACTCAGGTGGATGCTAGCCCCACATTGCCTGAGTTCGATGAGGAGGGATGTCTGCAGCCTGAGCCAATGGTGGTTCGAGATCTAAGGTGGTAAAAAGGGGTAAAACAGTTCACAAGAAAGCTTTGGTGGTTTGGAAGCACTTGCTCGAGGAGGATGCATCCTGGGAGGACTGCGACAATCTCAAGAAGATGTTTCCGGGCTTCAACCTTGAGGACAAGGTTGTTTTGAAGGAGGGGCGAGTTGTTGAGGCCCCAACCCAAATGGCACCTCAGGTCCATTCCACTAACCAGCCCGTGGACCAGCCCACACTGCCGATAGAAGCCCACGAGGAGCACAACACGATGAAGAAATCCAAGCGCCCACCCATTCGTTTTCTGTACACAAGGACACATCAGCCATGATCATTTCCATGCACATGCCGTGACTTCCTTGTAAACTTTATAAATATCTGAGAATAAACGAAGAGGGCAGACCTGGTTTATTGCATTCTCTTCTTCTTCTCTCATTAGGATTTAGGAGGTTAGGTCTCCCTCGAAGAGACCTTTGCGGTGGGCAGTATCCCATCAGACTGTGGCTGATTTGATCATGGATAAAAACAAATTGGAACTGCATTTCCCTTTGAGTGATGGGTCAACAATTCTACCATTTGAGTCAAGCAAGTCAACCTTTGGTGCCTTAGATTAAAATTAAATAATGAAATAAAAACATAGAAAAATTGGGCATGTCTCTAATGTTATATATTCATCATAAATGTTCAAAATGTACGGCATAAGCCTTCCGAACACAAGGAGGCATAAGCCTCCTTAAGAGGAGGGGAGTCAAGAGGAAGAAGGAAGAGGAAGGGGGGATTTATTAAGTTAAATCTTGATGGGAGTAGTGAAGGTAACCTATACTCCTCAGGTGTATGGGGTGTTTTCAGAGATGAGAAAGGGAAGGTGATAGCAATGTATTCTTGCCCCATTGGGGTTGGGGACTCTCTCTTAGAGCTGAAACCTTTGCTGTTCTGGAGGGTATTAGAAAGAGTAAGGAACTGAAAATATAGAAATTAATTATTGAAGGGGACTCTAAGTTGGTGGTAAGCTGGTTAAAGAAGGGAGGAGGTCTTTGGAAGTTTACTAATGAATGAAAGGAAATCAAATGGCTAACTAGGGGCATGGACACTATTTTGTGAAGGAGCGGACATCAATAGGATTAGAAACCTAAAGCTCACCATACAACTCTTCGAGCAAATGTCAAACCTTAGAGTAAATTTTGAGAAGAGTTGTATAATTGGAGTCAATATGGGCAAGGGGGAGGCTTGTAAATGTGCAGACATTCTGGGGTGTGTAGTTTCCAATTGGCCCTTAAACTACCTTGGTTTACCATTGGGAGATCATCCTCAGCAAGGTGAATTTTGGGCCCCTGTTGTGGAGAGGTTTGAAAAAGGACTTGCCAAATGGAAGAAGAATTATTTATCTCTCGGTGGGAGGATCACTTTGATAAGGTCTACTCTTGGCA
Source organism: Nelumbo nucifera (assembly GCF_055504915.1). Classification (NCBI taxonomy): domain Eukaryota; kingdom Viridiplantae; phylum Streptophyta; class Magnoliopsida; order Proteales; family Nelumbonaceae; genus Nelumbo; species Nelumbo nucifera. The sequence continues at coordinate 53,929,460 of NC_142655.1, read as the reverse complement.
ACGTTCCTGTCTATTTCCTTTCAGTTTTTATGATTTCGGCTAAGGTGGCTAGTAGGCTGGAAAAACTAATGAGAGACTTTCTTTGGGAGCTAGGAGCGGAGAAGAAGGACCATAGGGTCAGATGGGATGTGGTATGTATGCAAGAAGGATGGGGGTTTGGGAATTGGGAATATAAGGGTAGGAATTTAACACTGTTGGGGAAATGGCTGTGGAGATTCTCATTGGAGAAAGAAAGACTGTGGGCTAAGATAGTGGAAAGTATACATGGGGTGGCAGGCAATGGATGGGACTCTGGGATCTTAGCAAGGACTACAAGAGCTTCTCCTTGGAAAGCTATTCAAGCCATCTTGCCCTTGTTCTATCCTTGGGTCAGGTATGAATTACACTCAGGTAGCCTCATTAAATTCTGGGAACATGTATGGGTTGGGAACTCCTCTTTGAAAGATCAATTTCCAAGCCTCTTTGCTATCTCTACCCTTAAAAATGAACCAATTTCCTCATTTCTTGTTCCTTCTAATTCTCCTTCTGGGTTCGGTTGGAATTTGAACTTGAGATGAGATGTCAGGGACAAAGAGTTAGCATGCATTACAGCCTTATTATCCATTCTGGAAGGGATCTTCATTGAGCCATCGAAGTCAGATGGTAGAATATGGACACTCACTCCCTCGGGCTCCTATTCCTGTGCCTCTTTCTTCAAGGCCCTTCTATCCCCTTCTCCTATTGGAATGTCTTTTCTTGTTAAAGAAGTATTGGTGTCGACCTATTCCTCCAAAGGTTGGGTGCTTCTGTTGGGAAGCCTTTCTGGAAAGAGTTAATACAGGGGATCTACTTCAAAGAAAAAGACCCAATAATTGCTTGTCTCCTCACTGGTGTGTTCTTTGTAAATCTGATGGTGAGTCTGGATATCACTTATTAATTTCTGTTAAAGTCATTTGGGAATGGTTTACTTCTTTGTTTGGTTGCAGGTGGACTCCCCCTTCGGATGTGCAAAGCTTATTTACTTCCATGCCTAACAGGTTAACCAAGAGGGCCAAGATCATGTGGAGATGTGGTAGGGTTGCAGTGTGTTGGACTGTTTGGTAGGAGAGAAATTTAAGGGTATTTTCTGATGAGGAGAGAAGCCCAGAAGTAATTTTGGAAACTATTCACATTAGGGTGATTCACTGGTTAAAAACTTTGTAGCTGTTTGTAGTATTCTCAGTTGATGAGATGGCCAGAAAGTGGAAGGAGATTACCGAGTTAGGCTCAATCAGGAAGACCTCAAATTCCTGCTGGACACCTCCACCTCATGGATTTACCAAATTGAATTTTGATGGCAGCAACATGGGTAATCCAAGGCCCTCCGAAGTTGGGGGAGTAAAGATGTAAATCAATCCTTTAATATCAAGATTAAACTTAGTGATTAGCAGAATAAAACATGTCTGACTAACTGTACAAGAGAAGAAGATGGCGAAGAGAAGAGGTAAGAGAAGGAGTCGAATCATTCTCCACTCTCCTCTAACCCTATTTTATTAAGATCTAAAAATTTGATGATGACAAGAATGCCCTTAAGTGGGCGGCCAGCTTGGCAGTTACATAAAGAAAAATAAAACAAGAATAAATAATAGGCCCATTAAGTGTGGCCCATCAACATAAAATAAAAGATATTACAAGAGAGGCTGTTAGGGCCCATTCGGCCCAGTCTCTTTACACTTCCCCTCAAGCTGAGCATAGATGTCAATCATGCCCAGCTTGCTTATATAGTGTGTCAATTTCCCCCTTGGAACTCCCTTGGTCAAGATATCAGCCCAGTTACTCTTCCGATGTGATGAATGGTAAACAAACTTCTCCTGAAGAGACTCTTTCCCTTATGAAATGCCTATCAACCTCAATGTGCTTAGTTCTGTCATGTTGAACAGGATTATGTGCAATGTTGATAGCAGCTTGGTTGTCACAATAGAGCATCATTGGTTTCTCGTAGTCCACCCCCAATTCCTCTAGAAGGGATCATAGCCATAGTAATTCTGACACACCATGAGCCATTGCCTTGTATTCTGCTTCAGCTGAGGATCTAGCAACTACTGATTGTTTCTTACTCCTCCAAGACACAATATTCCCAGCAACCAGAGCACAATAACCAGAGGTGGACTTTCTGTCATCAATACGTTCTGCCCAATCTGCATTAGTAAAGGCTTCCATCTTCATGTGACCATGCTTAGCAAATAGAATACCTTTCCCTGGAGTACCTTTCAAGTAGGACAGAACCCTTTCTGTAATAGCTAGATGAGTATCTCTGGGAGAATGCATAAACTGACTAATAACACTTACTGCATAGGAAATATCTGGCTGAGTCATGCAAAGGTATAACAACTTCCCAAGCAGTCTCTGAAACATTCCCTTATCAGGCAAAGGTTCACCGTCTGTGGTAGAAAGCTTATGATTAGGATCAATGGGAGTGGAGATAGGTTTAGCTCCAAGTTTACCAGTTTCAGCAAGAAGATCAAGGACATATTTGTGCTGAGATATGAAGATACCATCCTTAGATCGAGCAACTTCAATACCCAAGAAATACCGAAGATCTCCCAAGTCTTTGATTTCAAATTCAGAGTTGGGAAATCCTTTTAGTTTACTGGCCTCTTCAATGTCATTACCCGTGACCACAATGTCATCAACATAAACAATCAAGAAGGTCACCAGAGAGTCATTTCTCTTCAAGAATAGTGTATGATCAGATTGTGTTTGAATGTAGCCGAAGGGGACAAGAGCAGCCCGAAATCTCTCAAACCAAGCCCGAGGAGATTGTTTGAGACCATAAATAGATTTGTGTAGTTTACACACCTTGCCTTTCATTTCTTTCCCATACACTCCTGGAGGTAGAGACATATAGACCTCTTCATGCAGGTCTCCATTCAAGAAGGCATTTTTAACGTCAAATTGGTGTAGGGGCCAATCAAAAGTAGCTGCTAGAGAAAGTAAAACCTTGATTGAAGTCATCTTAGCTACAGGAGCAAATGTCTCAAGATAGTCAATGCCATACATTTGGGTGTAACCCTTAACAACCAATCGAGCCTTGAACCTCTCAACGTAGCCATCAGAGTGATACTTAATGGTAAACACCCATTTACAACCCACTGGTTCCTTTCCTTCCAGCAAGTCCACAATATCCCAGGTATGGTTCTTATGCAATGCATCAAGTTCAGTCATCATAGCATCCCTCCACTCAACTTGAGATAATGCTTTCGGTACAGACCTGGGTATCACATGGGAAGAAACATATACAAGAAAGTAGTAGGAAGGGGAGAGAAGGTTGTACGATAAGTATTTGGAGATACAGTGGGCTGTACACTTCTGCTTGCCCTTGCGAAGAGCAATAGGAAGGTCAAGGTCTGGGACAGTCAGAGATGGGTCAGTAGAGGGCTGACCTGTTTCCTCAAGAATGATGGGAGTGGCAAGATGCTTTTCTGAAGGAGTGGAAACAACCTGCACATGTCTGAATCTCTGCCTTTGGTACCACCTTTGGAGAGCAGGAGTAGAAGGAGGAGGAGGAGGAGCAGGGATATCAAAGGTAGGTCCAGTGGAAGAGGTGGACACCCCATGATCGGACTCACAAGGGATGGGAAGAGGAACAACTGGAGACATAGCAAAGGGCTCACCAGATTTCTCCCCCTCAGGAGGAATACTAAAGAAGGGAGTCAACTCGGCAAAGGTGACATCCCGAGATACAAAGCGGGTGCCATGAACTGGATCAAAACAGCAATAACCCTTATGTGTGGAAGCATATCCCAGAAACACACACTTATGAGCCTTAGGTTCAAACTTGTGCCTTTGGTGACTATGAATATGCACATAGCAAGTACATCCAAACACACGGAGAAGAAGAGAAAAGAGATCCTCATCCGGGAAGAGAAGGCTAAAAGGAGTTTTAAAGCCAAGGACCCGGGAGGGCATACGGTTGATCAGAAAGGTAGCAGTAAGAACATCTCCCCAAAACTTTACAGGAACATGGGATGCAAACAAGAGGGATCTGGCAACCTCAACCACATGCCTTTTCTTTCTTTCCGTTACCCCGTTTTGTTGTGGAGTATAGGAACAAGAACTTTGATGAATAATCCCAAAAGTTTCAAGATAGGTGGAGCGGGTTCTCTCAAAATACTCCTTAGCATTGTCAGAGCTTAATATTTTGATACGAGTATTAAACTGGGTGAGGATGAGTTCATGAAAATTTTTCACAATAGCCGGTACTTCATCCCTGGATTTCATGAGATAAATCCAAGTGTAATGCGAGTAATCATAAAAAAAAAGGATAAAGTACTTGTAACCCCCCATGGTTGGCATGTGATATGGCCCCCACACATCAGAGTGAACAATATGGAAAGGAGAAAGTGATCTTTTATTGCTAATTGAATAGGAATGTCTACAATGCTTTGCCAACTCACATGATTCACAATGAAGACTCGATAAAGACACTCCTTTAAACATATCTGGGAACAGATGACTCAAAGCAGAAAAAGACAAGTGACCAAACCGAAAATGACATAATAAAATTTTGTTAACAAATTCTGACACAACTGACTCTAAGGCAGCTCCATGAGGTGGTCCCAAAGCTTGATCCGGTGTGTCTAGCAAGTATATTCCGTTCGCCTCATGGCCACTCTCAATCATCCTCTGAGACTGTAGGTCCTGAAAAACACAATGAGTGGGAAAGAAGGTTATGCTGCAATTCATGGACTTTGTTAAGCTACTAACAGATAAGAGGTTTGTGTTAAGCTTAGGGACATGAAGAACAAAAGATAAGAACAGGGTGTCAGAGGTCTTTATATCACCTTTACCAGAGATGGGGGAAAGGGACCCATCGGTAAGGGATATTTTCTTTCCCAGAGAGAAGGTGATATGAGCAAAAAAGGTTAGATAGACTGGTCATATGGTCTGATGCACCAGAATCGATAATCCAAGGGATTTTATGATTACCTGAAATTGAAGCATGATTTGCAGAAGCACGAGTACCTGAGTGAGCAAAAGCCGATGAAGATGATGTACTGTTGGAAGGGTGAACTGAAGAAACTATAGCTTTCAGGTGATTTAGGAGCCTCCCATACTTCTCAAAAGCCAGCTTCATTGTAGCCAACTGCTCAATGGTTGATTTCTCCTCACTCTCCTTACTTCCCCCTTTAGGTATTGTAGCAGCATTAGCAGTCTTGGGTTTTCCCACCTGACTGCCCTTCTTAGGGTTATTATTGTTCTTAAACCCATCAGGGAGAAGTCCAGGATGAAGCTTCTAGCAGGTGTCCTTTGTATGCCGTGGTTTCTTGCAATATTCACACACCTGCTCTCTTTTCTCAATAGGGCCCTTTGGTTTCATTCCCGCATGTGCAAAATGTTCTGTAGGTGGACTCTGCAACTGAACTTGCCGCCTACTCTCCTCACTACTTATCATAGCATATGTTTGTGAAAGAGAAACCTCATCCCTGGCCAAAATATTCTATCTGATAATATCAAACTCAGGGTTGAGTCCAGTGAGAAACTCAAACACCCTATTTCTCTCCACCAGTTTTCTATACATTTCAGCATCCTTTTTACTCTCCCATACCACTGTCTCCATAACATCAATTTCCTGCCATAGGGATTTTAGTATAGAGTAGTAGATTGCTACACTCTTCTCCCCTTGTCTCGGGTTTTTCACATCACTTTTCAATTTGTACGCTCTGGCTACATTTAGTTTCTGTGAATAGGTCTCAGTTACACTGTCCCATATCTCCTTAGCCGAAGACATCCAGAGATAGTTTTGGCTTATATGGGGTTGCATAGAGTTGACTAACCATCGTATAACAGTATAGTTCTCTTGCATCCATTTTTCAAATTCAGGGTCTGTCTCTTCGGGTTTCACCTTACTGCTTGTGAGATACCCGAGTTTTCTTCTACTACAAACATAGATTTTTATAGACTGTGCCCAAGCAAGATAGTTCATCCCATCTAGCTTAATTGTGGTAACATCAGTCAAAACGGAATCTACCGACACCTGCTTGAACTCACTTCCGTATGTCTCCATTAATCAAACGGAAATCAAAGAACATAAATTTTGATTATGTAAACTTACTTGAAGTCAAACCAGAACTCGGGTGCTTGAAAAACTAGGGTTTTGCTCCATCCAGCAGATGAGAGGAAGAGAGAAGATGCTGTCGCACTTACCAGACTAACCCAAACTCTTCCAAACCTGAACCGCCCTCCTTTAGCAGTCACAAGACACCTTCCTAGCATAGAGCGCCACACCCGAGCTTCACCTTTCCTAGTAACCTCGAAAATCTCTAATCGGCTAGGGTTTCGGGCAGCAGTAGAACAACATCACTTGGCAAAATCTAGCCAGAACTAAACTCTCCAAACCCTTCTACCAACTAGGCAAGTGATTCTCTATACTATAGAGAACCTCTCTCTCCATACACTCTCTTGATTTTAGAGTGTACAGGAACGAAGAAAAAGAAGGAAGAGGAACTAAACCCGCTCTAATACCAAGATGTAAATCAGTCATTTAATATCAAGATTAAGCTTAGTGATTAGCATAATAAAACAGGTCTGAATAACTGTACAAGAGAAGAAGATGGCGAAGAGAAGAGGTAAGAGAAGAAGGTGTCGAATCATTCTCCATTCTCCTCTAACCCTATTTTATTAAGATCTAAAAATTTGATGATGACAAGAATGCCCTTAAGTGGGCGGCCAGCTTGGCAGTTACATAAAGAAAAATAAAACAAGAATAAATAACAGGCCCATTAAGTGTGGCCCATCAACATAAAATAAAAGATATTACAAGAGAGGCTGTTAGGGCCCATTCGGCCCAGTCTCTTTACAAGTAACAAGGGATGAAAATGGGAACCTGCTAGCTATGTATTCTGGTCCAATTGGGGTGGGTGATTCTTTGAGGGCTGAGATCCTAGATGCTCTTGAAGGGATTCAAAAGGCTAAGGAAATGAACTGTAAAAAACTGATCATAGAAGGTGATTCTGAAATTGTAGTAAATTGGCTAAAAGAGGACAGTTCTACACTGGAAATACAGCAACGAAAAGAGGAACTTCAAGTGGCTCACCAAGGATATTGAAATTCGTTGTACATGGATAGTGAGAAGTGCTAATGCAGTGGCAGATGGTCTAGCTAGGCAAGGGGTGAACAGAAACTCAATGTTTTGGGCTGTTTCGTAATTGTTTCATGAATTCGGGTTTATAGGGTATTTGGGGGTTAAGAGTTTTTAGCTCCTTACCTTGTAATTTAGCTTTTCCTTCTTATTAATAAAATTCACTGTTACTGATAAAAAAAAAAAAAAACTAGGGGGGTGGACATCCAATTTTAGTGGGTGAAAAGAACAGAAAATGCTTTTGTAGATGCTTTGGCAAAGCAGGGGGTGGGAAGGGATCAATTGTATTGGGCTGTATTGTGAAATGTTGTTTCACTCTCTTGTAGAGAGTTAAGCCTTTTTAACCCTCTGGATTGCTGTACCCGTTTCTTATAATTCTAATGAAATTCTTTTATTGATAAAAAAAAAAGATGGAAATGAGTCAATAGTTCAACTGGTTAAATCATTGAGTGAGTGACCAAGGCAATAAGTTCTCTCTCTCTCTCTCTGCAAAAAAAGTGGTTTTTGAGGTGAGACGGACCTTGAAATCTTGCCAGGTGATAGGTCAACTGGTCAGACTGTTTGGGTGACAAGTAGGAAGATTTCAAGCTGGGTCCCTAGGTTAAAAGGAAACAAATCCATCACTACACCATTTTTTGAATACTTATTTGTTAAATGTTTATTGATAAGGACAATGAATCATTATTATTGTTGTTGTTGTTGCTATTATCTGAAATTTTCATGTGATAATGCATGTGCACATTTAATAGTAACAATAAAATAGACATTATTGCACTAAAATATTCATTTTGTGGGTTATATGCTAGTTTCTTTTTATTATTTTCTTATTTGTTGGGGTTCAACCAACACACGTCAGTTCATGCTGTTTCGGACCTTTTAAGACTTCAAAACCTAAACTAAAAAGCAAGGAAGAACTTAAAATTTTGGTCAATTTGCACTCTTTCTTTTCTTCTTTTACTAGGGCAAAAACATATATTTTCTGAATTTTCTTTCTTCTTTTTTCATTTCATGAATATGTTGGTTTTCTAGTACTGAACCAATGCATTAAACACTGCTAGCTTTTACTGACATGTCTATCCAAAAAGTCAGACCTTTATCTTGGGTGAAAGTAATGGAAGACGTTGATAATCACATAACTCTTGGACATGTGCAAGATTAAATGAACTAGTAAACATGTATGTGCTATTGATGATTTAATGGGAGTGTTATTATAAAAAAAAAAAAAACAAAGTAAACATGTACGTGCAAATGCACGTGACAGTATCTTTAAGACAAAACTATTTACAATTTATGGGCAGTTTTTGAACAGTTATAAGTGGGCAGTTTTTGGAGTGAGAGTAAAGGACATATATGCCCTTTTTATGCCTGTTGTATGTTGCTTAGATAAGGGGTAAAAATGTCTAATGAAAAGTCCAGAAAATGGGGCTATTCGCTCTTTTATTAATAGTATAGATATAGATATGTGAATCTTTGTTCCTACTCATATAAGTAGGTTTGGCACTCTGTTGTGAAATTAATATTACGTTATTTTCCTAAATATGATGTACACATCTGATTTTCCCCAAGTTTTTTAGGTATCACTACTACATGCATTTAATCAATTTTGGAGACTCGTGACTATAATTTACTTTTGAATTTGGAGCCATAGACTTCCATCTTTTATTGGCGTAGGAACAGTGTTCTGAATATGGGAAGGCTCCCTTTTGTTCCTTGAAAGCATTGATTGCTTAAATAAAGTAAGGGAAATAAATAATTCTTTCTTTCAGTGCATACTTGGAATTGCCCCAAGTACATACTTGGAATTACTGTTATCTGTTCCCCTGACAACCCGGGTTGTGAACATAGATACTTTGGACTTATTCTGATATTCTGATGCAGGTGGATATACCATCACTACTGTGCTATGGCAATGGCGCTCATCAGTCTCACATGGGAGATAAAAGGGCAACCTGATTGTGCCGAAAAGCAGGTTATTCTGTCCCATTATTTGCTGGTTTATTTTTCATGTTTTGTTGCAATCCTAACCCTTGAATTATATGCAGAGAGGGATAAATCTGTTCCTTCAATGGGCTATAATGCAAGGAGTCGCCATGCTCTTGCAAAATAGATATCAACGCCAGAGACTATATACTCGTATTGCATTGGGAAAGGTGCAATTTAACAACTAGTTGCTATAGTAACAAATTTTATAGATGCTGATATCATTATTTATTCAACCCACCATTCTTTCATGGTGGATCAAATATTTGTGAAGTACTAAATTATGGGCTTTTGGTAGCTATGGATCTCATTCGATAAAGATTTGGTCCTTGATATTTTTATCTTTGATTTCTTTGGAACTCTTTTTTTCCTCCTTTTATTTACGCTAGTACCTGCTAGGATGGTTTTGGTGACATACTTGGCATAATATTGTCTATCTAAGGCTCATATTATAGATATATGTGACATTTTATTTGCAGGCTAGAAGAATGGATGTGGTATGGGGAGAAACTGCTGGTGTTGAAGGTCAATTATGGCTGTTATGCCCCATACTGTTCATTTTGCAGGTAGTTTGAGCTGCATGTTACTTCAACAAATTCCCATATTGATAGTCATTTAGATGATCTGTTTTTTTTTTTTTTTAAACTTTAAATTTAACTTTTTGTGTTTTCATCATTTGTGTGAAATGTCTCGAGGGTGAAGGAACACCGATTAGGGTTGCAAGTTGGGTTGGACATTTGTTAAATTTTAAATGGGCCTGAACCCTAACCCGAGCATGATGTAGTTGAAATTCTTAAAAATTGGGCAGCCTGACTTGCCAGCCCTGACACTTATAATGTAGTATTAGTTTTATGAGGCATTCCCAACTTCAATCTAGAGATCTAGCAGGTGAAAATTGTTTTGGAAATAGTAAATATGGTGGTATAAAAATACCATGTAAAGGTACTATTTTAACATAGTTGAATTATAGTTTCATTTGTTGGGTTTTGAATACTTGATGTCAGGGCTTTGAAGCATACGTTGGATCATTGCTCTTGCGGACTGCACTGGTTGGCGTTGTTTCCGAGTGGCAGGCAAGAATTACTCGTGATTTCGTTTTGGTTTTATGCCATGTCCACCAACAAGCTTCGATCTATTGTTTCTCAGTAAAGTTTTAATTGATACAAACTTTGCATATGGCAGGTTGTTGTTTGCGGAATCCTTCTAATTCTGATGGCAGTTGGAAACTTTGCAAATACGGTGCAAACACTTATGGCAAAGTCAAGGGTTAAAGCGAAAATGAAGAAAAGTAAAAGCAAGCAAGAACTAAATCATGGGTCCTCTCCAAGGAATTTGAAATTGTAAAGATACCAAGTAGAATCCTATAAATGGTCATGAGTTATTTATGGAGCTTCATATTTGGTTTTTGTTGGAATGTATTCTGGGTTTTCTACGTGCTTTCCTGCAGCTACTGTTGTCTCTTCATCTCTCTTCTCTAGATACATGACCGTAAGATAAGAGTTTAAATGTGATCCAGTTTTGAGTTCAATCTATGAATATGGCTTTGTGGCTGTCCTGGTATAAGACTTCGGTGAAGAAGTCTGGTCGATTCAGTGAAGAAGTCTGAATGATCAAGGAATCTTCCATATGTTGAATTGGTCTAATTGGTTTGCATGCCCCTTACTGTTTCTTTTTCCTTCACACAGGCTAAACCGGAGCCAAAAAAAAGAAAAAGAAAAAGGGCTTACGCAAGTCAGAATAAAACGAATATCAAAACTTCCAATACTGAATAATTATTTGTGAGAAAGGAGGTTAAAGCTTATTTGGTTTGATAGAAAATTAGATAGGCAGAAGGTTGAAATAAAATTCTTTGAGGCTTGGTTTGTTTGCAGCGGGAGTTTCATTTGCACTGGTGTGGATGCATGGAAATTGGAAGTGCAAATGGGTTGTGTAAATTTTGGTTTACTTTTGCTTTAGGTTTGACATTGTTTTATATCTTTGTGAGAAGTAAAATGAGGTGATCCCCATTTCGTGTGCGGTATGACAAAGAAGAAAGATAATAGCAGGGTTATTTGTTTAGGCTGTGTTTGGTTGCAATGAAAATAAGTTTGCACTGCCACTGATGCAAAACCATGATAGTGCAAATGATTTGAGTGTAAATTCTGATATATTTTTGTTTTAAATTTTGGTTTATTTTGTTTGATTGCAGTAAAAATGAACAAAGTCAAGATCTGAAGCAGAATAAAGTAAAACCCAAAACAAAATTAAACAAGAGTGTGCATTTTTTACATTCTAATATCAACTCTTAAAAATACTATAGGGAAGACGTTCCTTTTTTTTAATGTTAAACATTTTCCCCCTTATTTTCCATTTGCTTCACACCTTTATTGTTTGAATCTACTTCCCAAAAATTGAGAACTATACTTCCACATTTTTTTGATAAATAACTTCAAATTTTATTAAAACTCAAGGTAATAAAACATTACAAGCATCCCTAGAGAGCACAAGATGCTACCTCTCTATATTAAAACAAAAGAAATATCTAATGGTTTAAAACAAAATATAATTCCACATTTTTTCCATCCCATCTTATGACATCCTATAAACGAAACATGGGAAGAGAAGAGAATATTCTTTTCCATCCTATCCTACAAATCAAACAAAGCTTGATATAAAAGATGGTTGGTAGTTTCAGCCTCAATTGAGCACCACAGGCAATTTCCCTTCTCCAAAACCATAGCCCTTGAGCCCTACTAGTAAGAATGTAAATTAAACCAGTGTTTTTGAACTGCCGTTGATTTGGATGGTAGGCCATTTGGTCCAGGAATTGTCTAGGCAACTGGTTCCATTTTACCCTAAACCGGGTCCGTGGCCAAAAGCCGTTGAATTTGTCAGTGAGCCACTGATCTGGGTGGTCAAATCATTGATCCGTTCAATAATTTTTGGCCTTTTTTTTATTTGAACTGTTTTTTTTTATTTATTTTTTAGTTGGAACGAGTCCGTTCAAACTGTCGACCCATTCGACCTGTTCATCAACAGTTTTGGCTGTTTCTTATTCTATTTTTTTTTTTAAATTTTTTTAGTTGGAACATGCCTCCATTTGAACCGAATAGCCTAAATGTTGACCCAAAAATCGGGTGGCCAGAATGGTTCCGATTCTTTAAAACCTTGAATTAAACCATTAGATATTTCTTTGAAGCAGCCGTCCATGTCAAGAAAGCAATCTTTTTGTTTGAGGTAGTTTCAGCCTTCAACTGAAAAGAAACTTCAACTGTCCCTTGACCACACCTTCCTACCTTCTTGATCAAGATACTGATGGCTTCAAGCTCTAAATTTTCTGCAATGACTTGGACATAAAGTTCAATTTCCCAATTGTTGAGATTTCTTCCAAGATGAGGATTCCATATAATTGCATTATTTTGGTTGTGTTTGGTATAATTACTATTTCTAGTTGAAACATTTTGTATTGATCAATACAATTAATTGGTAAGAAATATGTATTGTCACTTCAACCAGAAAAATGCTGGATTTGATCACTGATGTTTGTAAAAACAAGATTTATAGTTTTTTTTAAGCTTAGAATTAAATTTGTATTGATTAACCCAAAATGTTTTAAGGTAGAAAAAAAAAAGCCAAATTATACACTTGAGTCCAAGTCTGTTAAAACTAAGGTTACAGTGAGGGTAAAATTACAAATATGCCCATGTTCAAGTTGAAACGCCATTTGGTCCATTTCTTTTTTTGATGAGTCTGTTTTTTAACAGGATTTTACTATTATTTTGTTGCCCTCAAAGCATCTTATGTTTTTTCTACATTGCACCCTACTCTTGCGGTCTTTTCAGTTGTAGGTAAGGAGGTAATGTCATAAATAGGGTGCAGAATGGATCTTCGAAAAAGTACTACTAACACAAGGTTCAACTTACTAAAGCACACAGTGCAACCGACAGAAGCATAGGATTTGGATCCAAAGGTCTGATAATTGGATAAATGGTGTTGCTACTGTTATATATAGTGCATAAACAGAGATATATACTTCAATTCCTTCTTGATAGGTGATATAACTTGTTTTACATACTTTTCCTTCTTTCTTTCAAACCATGAACATTCAACAGTCTTCACAGTTGAGCAGCAATAAAACATGATAAACTACAAACAAGTTTCTGTCTAGCAACCAATCCCAAAATAGCCACATTTATAAACCCTTGGCCTTTATTGATGGAGACCCTCAGTGAGAGGCTCACCTGATCAGTCTGGAGTTTGGACAAACAGATGGGGTTGTGTATATAATACAAAATACAAATAGTAGCTAGTAATCCATTGATGATCATGAGCTGGTGACTTATGAAGCTGAAGCAGGAGAAGAAGATGGGTTGAAAGCTTCTTGTTCTGCACAGCTGAGTACTTCATGGGGTCCTGCCTGCTCTCGGCCAACACCCATCAGGTCAAGGTAATACAAGTAGTGTGAGATGATGTTGTTCATGGAGTCCTCATCCCCCTGCCCACAAACCAGATCTCCATAGAGCACGTTTATGGTAGACCCAAAACCAGGGACCCTCTTGGCCAAGGTGTCATTCTTGGTGGGCTTCCAGTTGCCGACGAAGACGTCGTGGGCGGAGGGTTGCTTCTTCTTCATTGGGGTCATCCACCTCCATATGGCAGCTTGGAAGGCAAGGGTGGCATTGTTCTCAATGTACTCAGGATGGCTCAGCAAGTCCACCTTCAAGGCTTCACCAATGGTGCCATAGTTGTAGTTCCAGTAGATGGGCAAGGCCCCCCGGCCGTAGTACTCAACACCAGGGGTGCATGGGTACACATAATCTGTGGAATCACAGTAAGACTGGCTTGGGCTCATTTCATGGTTGTAGCACAGACCCCAGGCCAATGGCCCGCCTGTAGCCACTCCATAACCACCTAACAATAATACAACATTCAATACAGTCAGAATTGCATCCATTTCCCATTCCCATTTCCCATTTCCCATTTCCAACCAAACAGATAATTAAATAGATCTACAAGACCCAATAGTCATTATTCAGTCCATCCCCAACCTTTAAATATCAATATGTATTGTAGTGTATCATGTGCTGCTTTGTATTTAGGCTGTGTTTGAATTGTAGGAAAGAGTAGGGAAAGGTAGGAAACCTTCACAAACTTTATATAAGTTTCCCTACCTTTTCCTTCAAACCAAACATAGCCTTTTCCCCTGTTGGAAAGTGTGGGATTTGTGGAAATGAACTTTCATAATTTTTTGGTCCATCATCTCATATAAATTTTACCCTTCTCCCAAGTGGGTAAATCACTCACCCATAAAAGGAGGAAAATTGGCCAAATTATGTGGGACCAAAATGATTCATTGATTAATGTAAAGTTTGGGAGTACTTATTTGAAAAATAAGTGCTTATTCTAAAAAGCACTTATTTCAAACAGGGGTAATATAGATATTTTTAAAATGATATGGTGGACCAAAATAGGCCAGAAAGAAAGTGATCACTTAAAAATAAGCCAAAAATTTGGGTTTTTAATTTTGAATAAGTGCTTATTCTTAGGAAAAAACAATTATTCGGACTTATTTCCTAAACACAAATAAGCACTTATTGGTGTAGTCTTGGTCCAAAATAAATTAAACCAAAAAATATTAAATATCATTAATAAATTAAACCAAGAATATTCAGAATATTATGTGTTATTAATAAAACAAATAAAAATTAATGTCATAAATAACTTTTTCAGTCTTTAATAAACATATAACATGCATATAAATTTTCTATGTAAAAATAACCAATAAAAAATGTAAAAGCTTAAATATTAATTATCAGATGGGTTATGATGGGATCATATTGAATTGGAAAGAGGTGGATCCATATTTGATCCTGGAATTCAGAGAATTTTAATCAGATTGAATTTGAACACAAATTTATTAAGATATATGTATACCATTTGCAATCCTACACCAAATCCATGCATTAACAGATTTTATAAAAAAAAAAGGAAAAAAGAAAAACCTCTAATATTTATTGGTCTAAGCTTTTTATTTCCGTCTAAAATAGCTTCAACATTAGCTAACCGGTCCTAATTGGATCTGGTTCTTGTGGACCCAACATAAGCAAACCGGCTACACTACACCTTACCTTACCAAGTGCATCGTACAGCACAAATCTGGACCATTGCATGGGGGACCCACTTAGACAAACAGATCAATGATCCAGATCTATGGTGTATGATGCACCTTCTTCGTTCCAAAACTTCAACGAATGGAATGGAAGGAAGCCAAAGGGATGAGATGCTTACATGACGTTTTGCTGCCAACATGGCCAAGGAAAGCAGCCACCTCCTTCATCTGCATGAGCTTGCCGCCGGTGGTGCCGAAGCCGTGGGGTTGGTAGAGGGCGGAGGCGGTGATAAAGGAATGGTAGTCCCAGAAGCCGACGGCGTGCGCGACGGGAGAGTTTCTCTTTGCGAAGAGATCCTCGAACTGGTAGGTCTGGAAGAAATCCGATATGGTTTGGTTGCAGCAGTAGACGGAGTTCTTGCACTCCCACCCCTTAGTGCACACCTTATTCTTCCCCTTGGCCGGAGACGGCGACGGCGACTCTCCGTTGACACTCCCGCACAATACCATCAGCACCACCACCGCTGCCATAGTTGCTGTTACGGTGGCTTGCTGTTGGCTCCCCATTGACGAGAATCTTAACAGTAGCGAGCCCCAAGAAGAAGAAAAAGAAGAGAAGATTGAAAGAATGCTGAAGCTTTACGAGTTAGAGTTGAGGTGGAGCTGAACCATAAATAAAGACAACGGAGAGAGAGGGAGAGAGAGAGAGGTGAGAGAAAGCGAAGTGATAACTCACGAATAAACGACGGGAACTTGGAAATGACAGTGGACCTGATGAGTTGGTGTAGTAGCTTTGTTTTGACTTTTCTTGCTGCCAAAGAAAAGGGAAAACAATTGTAAAGGGTAATTTACATATGGCGACAGGGGAGTGAATTTCGATTGGGTCCCCACATACCCAACAGTACATGTGCATTGCGGAGATGTTCTTAATTCACGATTGGGATATGCTATGGGGCCTGGCCCATACATGGTTAGCCTATGGTGTGAAGAATGTGTAGTGTGTTCTCTGTGTCCTCGGATCTCCTCCTACCCACAGGACACACTATAGATGTACATTGGGAATATTATATTTTCGGTGTTTACATGTTAGCATTCATAGCCCATAGCGAATGTTCCAGTATACAACTCAAGGTTTTTAAAACCGAACTGGACAAACAATTGGCCAGAGTCCGGTTCTTCGGTCCAATGGTCCGATCGTTTGAATTGAATGGATGGCTTGTTCTGATAAAAAATAAAAATAATAAAAAATGATTAAAACCAAATCAATGATTTTTGGAAAAATAATGGTTTTTGGGTAAAATGGAACCAGTCAGACCGGTTTTTAGTTTTCTGGTCCAACCATCTAGCCTAGTCCAGTTTTGAAAACCATGGTATAATTATAGTGGGTAGGAGATTCGGATTTATTCTATACATGTGGGGAACCATTTGCTAAAAGCCTGGTTTTTGAATCCTAGCTTATTGGCTTGCACAGTCAGATTATTCAGCTCAAAAACCATGCAGGCAACCAGTTCCAATTTACCTTTGAGTTGTTCCTTTGCCAAAAACTATTGATTTGATCAGTGATCTGCTAATCCAGGTAATCAAACTGTTGACCTGTTTGACCTAGATAATAGTTTTTGGCTATTTTTTATTTTAATTAATTTTTCTTTTTTTTTTTTTAAATTACAACAAACAATTCACATGATTTTGAAAAATGGATCGGAGATGGAACCATTTTGGCCACCAATTCCTGGGTTAAATGGTCTGATCATTTGGTCTTAACCCTAGATTGAACAGTTTTGGAGTCCAAAACCGAACCTAGACTCATGATCGGTTTGGTTCCTGGGTCAGTTGGTCTGACTGTCCAATCTGGTCCAATTTTCAAAACGATGCCATCCATTCAAACCGGATGGTGGAACTACTTACCCGAAAATCGATGTCCAAAATAGATTTTGCTACCCATTCTAGCCATAAAAATCTCCAGCCTGGAACATCTTCTCAAGAGCCATCCAGGCAAACGGTTCTGTTTCACCCTCAACTTGGTCCTTGGCCAAAAACTGTTGGTTCAGTCAATGACCCGCTGACTTAGGCATTTTTAGGCTATTTTTTATTTTAATTATTGTTTTATTTTTTAGTTAGAATGGGCTGCTTCCAATTGGACGGTTGAACCATTGACTAAAAAACCCCATTGACTCATAAACCAGTGGCCTAAAACGGTTCATTTATAGGTCGATTTTAAAACCTTATTATAAAGTACAGATATAAAAACAAAGTTTAAGGCATTCTCAAGATTGTTTATTTTCTTCTTCTTCTTCTTTTTAGACCTGACCATAAACCATCCCCCCTCCAAACTTGGTAGCTACGGGGCTTGATATCAAATCTCTGTTTGAACAGGCCAGAAACCGTACCAATCAGTTGATAGGGATTTTAGCCAATTTATTATCACAAAATGGTCTCATAAAATAATATATAGAGGTAGTTTAAGCTTTTAATAATATATATTAAGGTTTTTAAAATTGAACCAGTTAGGGGTTCGGTTCCCAGGTTGAATGGTCCGACCATTCGAACTAAATGGACAACCTGTTTTGACAAAAAATAAAAAACCATCAAAACTGTTGAACAATTTGAACTGCTCAGGTCAGGTCAGCAAATTGCTGACCAAATCAATAAATTTTGAGAAATAACAGTTCTGGGGTATATTTCAATATTACAATATCAATAAATCAAATTTAACACGGAATCTAGCAAAAAAAAAAAAAAAGTTTAACATACATGGTCAACCCTAAACCGAACCTGACTCAAAACCAATTAAGACTGATAATGACCTTAACACGTTAGGGCCAGGTTAATACCGACCCTCTATACTGATTTTTTCTTCCTTCATGGCAGGGTATCCTAATTTCAATCTTCAATGGAATGGACTGTCAAAAAAGAAAAAAAAATCCTATAAAACAGGCCCATAATAATAAAAATATGGGTAAATTATTTACAAGTCCACTTGGGGTTTTTGGTCAAATACTAAGACCTCCCCTAAAATTTATTCATTAATTATGAGCCCAGGCAATTTGGGGTTTACTTATTCATTACACCCTCCACTTACGATTTGGGATCAACTGCTAATAAAACACTTTCTAATACCCTCCCAACATTATCTGACACCACATGGATCCCAATCTCATACTGAGATGTGTGGTGTTAGATCATGTTGAGAGAGTGTTGGAATGTCTTTTGTTGGAAACGGGATCTGATCCTCACACATAGGTGCCTTACAGACACATCCATCGTGCATTGGGAACATCTCCCATGAATAATAACTTATAAGTATGGGAGATGTTAGGATGTGTGTGTAAGGTCGGTGTGAGGAGCAGATCCGGTCTCCTTTTATTTGTAGGTTATCTTGACTCTCCTTTTACATCAGCTTTAGTGTTTACATATGACATTTAAGACTTTTTAAAAGTTCATTTTTTCCTTTGATGCTCAGTTTACAAATACAAATGTATAGAGTATAAAATTTTATATTTTGTATTGTTTTCTATACATTTGCATTGTACATATTTGTATTTGTATTCCTTCCAAACTAAGCCTTTAGTACAAATACAAATATGTAGAGTGCAAAACCTTGTATTTACTGAGCCTATAAGGCTCCATTTGTTTGTGATACAAATGCCGAACCGGGGTATTTATGTACCCCGGTTCTCGTTTGTTTGATATATAAAAATGTAATGATTGTCATATCAAAAATGTATTTTCTGACACTTTGGTATTCTGAGAATAGAGCATTATTATACCTATTTTTTGGATACAATTTTGTGTTCTTTAGATAATTAACTTTTTGATAGTTGGAGCATTTAATGATGGGTCCACACTTTTCATGAATTTCAAACAAACAAGATGAGTGCCAAAACGGTTTAAAATGTGAACCATGTTTGCATTTATGAACAAAAAAAAAGATAAATATGCAATACACATATTTGTGTTTGCATTGCAACCAAACACAGTCAGACTCAGTTTGAAAAAAGTACAAATATAAATATATAGAGTGCAAAACCTTATATTTTATATTATTTTGTATGTATTTATATCGTACATATTTGTATTTGTACTCCTTCCAAATACAAATATGTACAGTACATCAAGGTAATTGTCTACTGTTTTTTTTCTTTTGCGGCACTGCAACATATATCTTTATCTATACGGCAGAAATAATTCTATTAAATATATAGGGATTTAATTATAAGTTTATAACCTATTTTATTTTATTTTTATCTTTAAAATGTTTGTATTTATGAATTTTCTTAGTGTTTTAGTAATTGATTTCTATTAATTATTCTCTTCAAAAATATATGAAAGTTTTAGGAGTTTATCTCAAATCTTTTCCACACCTGGCCATCTTTTGGGTTACAATTACATTCTACTTAAAACGAAGTTGAAATTTTGTAAAATCAAAATCGTGGCTCCATCTTTTTCTTTAGGCTAGTTTGTTTGCAATGCAATTTTATTTGCATCAGTGCGAAAGTATGGGAGCACAAATGAATTGATACAAAATTTGATTTATTTTTATTTGTTTGCACTGCAAATGAAGTAAAACTCAAAGCTAGGGGTGTCCATAAAAACCAAAAACTGAATTGAACCAAGAAATTGAACTGGAAAATGCACTTAATTGAACCGATCGTTTTGGTTCTGGTTTGGTATTTTTGAAAAACCAAAGGATCGGTTTGATTTTCGATTAACTTAGAAAAAAACCGACGGTTAACCAAATCGATATAAATATTTATATGTATATTATATATATTTAATATATGTCACATATTTTCTATATATTATATATAAATATATATGTATAATCTATTTATAAATATTATATACTTTTATAAATATAGAAATATATTATATATCATTTATTATTTATATATAATATTATACATATATTTAGATAATATATATTGTAAATCTAAAAAATTGAAAAACCGATCGAAGAACCAAACTGGTCAAAAACCAAAACCAATCCACCGGTTAACCGGTGGCACCGATTCGGAGAAATAAAAAACCGGTAGGACCGATTCGGTTTGAAAAAAATCATTTATAGTTTAGTTCCATGGACACCCCTACTCAAAGCATAATATGCCTAAAGCAAAAGCAAACCAACATTTACACTCTTTGAATTTGTATTTCCATTCATATTACATGGAATCTTGGCACAGTTTGAAAAGAGTGCAAATATAATAAGGGTCTGTTTGGGAGGGTCAAACCTTTAGTCAAGCTGCTTTCACTGAATTGTTTTGGAGAATCCATTAAAAGAGGCTTCAATGAAAAGCCCTTTTTGGGTTGAAGGGCTGCACCTGCAAATTTGGATCTTTTGAAATTTTGACCAAACATTGTTTATATGCTGTTCGGGTGGAGTCCAGCAAACATTGCTTATTGCGCTTATATTATCAAACCCTTGATTTGTATTTGCATAAAATGCCCTAGGTGGTTGGTTTACGTGATAGGTGAGGCCCATGATAGTAACACTTCTTTAGGTTTGTTGTTTGGTCACATCTAAGGATTCTTTTGGGTGTCCCAGATGAGTCCCACAATTGCAGTGCTGGGTATATTTTGGAAAATCTCTCCCTCTCTATTGATTTGCACAAGTATTATTTAGGCTGTTTTTGGTTGCAATGCAAACAGATTTGTACTAATGCAAAACTATGGCAGTGCAAATGATTTGAATGTAAATTCTGACTTATTTTTGTTTTAAATTTTATTTTATTTTGTTTAATTACAGTATAAAAGAAGTAAATTAAGACATGAAGCAGAATAAAATAAAACCCAAAACAAAATTAAACGAGAATTTACATTTTTACATTTGCACTCCTATGCATTTGTACTAGTACAAATAAAATTGTACATCAACCAAACACAGCCTAAAAGTATTCTTTGGGGCACAATTTTGTAGCCGTTGTTGACCAGGAAGTCAGACTGTTTGGCTCGGAAAACCGGTTAGGGTATGTTTCATTTCAGCACCTAACAGTTATTTTCCCTAAAACTGTTGAATTAGTGAGTGACCAACTAACTGGGACCAGTTTGACCTAGACAATAGTTTTTGGACCAATTTTTATTTTATTTATTTTTTGTATTTTTAATTTAAAAACATCACAAACTGATCCATTTGGACTGAACAGTCGAACCACTAACCTGAAGCTCAATGACTGAGTCCAGTTTCAGGTGGGTTTTTAAAACATTACATTTAAGAATTCATATCTGCGCCCCGCAAATGCTCCACAGCATATCCTACCCATGTATTGAGAATATTTTCCACTGACAACTTTGAGAGATGTTTCTAATGCATGCTGAAATGTGTATATGGGGCACAAATGTGATCTATACTTTTAGGTGTCCCAGATAAGACACCCCCTCCCCCAGTGAGCATAACTAAAACGGAAAACTACAGATAGCCCTTTGCAGATTTCCGAATTCTATTGCAGACATAAATATTCGAAATGTCAAATACCCCCATTCTATACATCAACGCCCGCCCACAAATTGGCATAAAATCCAAGTTGGCATCTACTCCAATTGTACTTTAAAAATTCTAACCCTGTGATGGACCGTCATTCTCCCCTAACTAAAAGTTTCTCTCTCACTCTCTCTTTCTCTCCCAACCAGATGCGACCCACAATTTGCAATGCTAGGTACAACTTGGAAAACATATCGTTGGTAGAATAATCTCTCTCCCTCTCTCTAATTTACACAAGGGATTCTTTTTGGGTGTCATCTGATGGAGCCCATAATTGCATTGCTGGGTATAACTAGGAAAACGTATTGTTGGTAGAATATCAGAACCAACCATTTGATAATCATTTCTAACTAATAGAGGTCCCGCCTGAAGTCAGCTTGAATGGTCATATTAGTCTTAACCATCTGATTTTATGAGTTTCCTTTTAGACTTATCTCCAGCCATTTACAGCAAAAGTGTACAGGTATTGAGTTATTGATTATTGGCCCCAAGCCATCTCTATGACAAGGAAATTCGATGTGATTAATGGTGACTTCCAGTCTTCTCATGGTAATAATGGGGCATGTGGTTCAATGTGTCTTCAGAACCAAACATTTGTCTAATGCTTGTTATCATCATGACATTAATGAATTAATATATATATTTGGCCCCATGGGGCTACACAACCAGGGTAGTCAATCCCCCAAGTGTAGGTGGGAATCCTAGTGCAGGTGGGATTCGATCCTAATTAGGGGTACAACTTGGACATGCCTTAATGTTTAATTTTATACGGGTTGGGTTTAGATTTTCATTCCCCGGATTATGTTTAGGATCAAAAGTTTAGGCTTTTTTAATTACCAGACTAGGTTTAAGCTTAGTTTTTGGGCAATTCGAATCAATCCCGCCTGAACCTAGACCGACCTTACCCCAATCCAAGCCTGGCCCAACTATATACATAGATGCATGCATATATAGTCACATTATTTGCATGCATATATATATGTATACATTAACATATACATTTATGTTAAATTTTAGTATGGGCTGATTGACCAATCCAATCTCGGCTTGGATCCGAATCCACTCTGAGGGCATCAAATTTTAATGCAAGTTGGGCTTCGAGTTGGACAAGTTGGGTTTAACATCTGGTTCTAGCTGATTTGGGCCTTAAACCCAATTCTTAGGGTTGAGCCTACATTGATCTTAAACCCGGCCCAGCCTGCACCCCTAATCCTGATTCTAAGTCTCTACTACAACCAGCCGGAGACCTTACTGACCAGTTGACGACTTTCACATCTTAGTGAATTAGACTTCCTTCTTTCCTTTTGTAGTTTAAGCATCGAGATTAGATAAACTATACAAGAGAAAACTCAAAAGAAGAAATGATCTGTTGCGAGTTGAAGGGGCTAAAAAGTTTAGGAATAGGATAAAATGGACATAAATAGAAGTAGTAAAAAATAAAAAATAATTCATGTATCCATAGTCTATCAATGAATATGACATTAAATAAAATAGAATGATGAAAAAGGATTCACGTACTCAATCCCATTTAATTGGGTTAAGTTTTGGATGATTAAGGGCTAACATATTCTTACCTGATGTAAAATTTGCAATTTTTGTTTCATTTGCACCCATATCAATGCAAATTTTGTATCTAAAAATTTGCTTCCTAGCTACCTTCACACAAATTAATAACTTTCCTTGCACCTCAATTTTCTTTTATATAAATTGGGGACCCATCATTTTACTTCTTAAAAAACAAAACAAGGTAAAATCTGAAGCAAAAGTAACGGGGATTTACACTTGGCCTATTTGCACTCCTATGCGTTGTAGACAAACGGAACCTAGCCTTTAGTGTCCATTAAGTTTGCAAATTGGTCTGAAGAGACTGGTTTGAATAATTAACACTGCATCTGCACTGTGCCCTTCTAATTTTGGCAAATTCTCAATCTGAACCCACCCAAATTGAACCCTAACGTCAGCTGATAATTCTGTTAGCTTGCAAGAAGCAAATTTCAATATGTGAACCTGTAGGTTAATAAAATGTTACCAATTAAGCTTCTGAATCATTTCAAGTCAGTATAAATGTCATTGAATATGTTGGATGTAGGGGTGTCAATAGACCGTTTTGGGCGGATTGAATAACTAGTAAGACATTGAATTGGACCTGATCCATCCGTAATAGATTTATATTGGATTGGGTCAGATTGAATTAATATCTGGATCAGGTTTGGGTTTGAACTAATTTAAATTAAAGCCAATTTGAACAGATTGGACAGTCAAAACATTGAATTGTATGGATCCAAAATGGTCCATAGTATTTATCAGATCGGATTAGACCTGATCCATCTGTAATGGACTTATATTGGATCAGATCGGATTAGACCAAATCCAGTCCAATTGACACCCTAAGTTGAATGAAAGTGAAATTACCATGAGATCCTGAGGTCTAGAAACTAACATGAGAATTGTAACTTCCAACTGGTTGTTGCTTAAATTGAGAGTACTCAACAGTGACAAGGATGCCTTGGAGAAATCTCTGGGTGGACCAGTCAGTGGGTTGATATTGTGGGAGAGCTGTTGATGTCCATTACGATGCACAAGAGAAGATGAATTGCTTTTGTTCCTTTAGAGAGTGAACATTAGTGTAGGAATGGAAACGGGGTGAGCACCATACTCCCCATCCTCCTCTCAACTTTGAAATAAATCTCCATCCTTGATTCGGATTTCCACCGGGGAATTCACTCCCCAACCCTATTTCCATCTCCAGTTGGGTATCATATTAATCCCCATACCTGCCTTGTCCCCGCCAAGGCAACCTCCATCTCCTAGACCTTGGGTTGGGGAAGCTAGGTACCCAGCGGGGACGAGAAAAATTGCCATCTCTGATACACTGTGAGTGAACAGGTTTTCCTGAACATGACTCCAAATGGACACATAATAGAAGGATAGATAATCATAGTCCATATACAAGAAGCTCTAGGGTAACATCTCCATTTGAGCAATATTAATAATTTAGCACATGCATTTGCACGTGTAAAATTTTTCTTCATATTAATTATTTGAATTTTAGATATATCATAATTAAGATATAAATTGAAAATTAACAAAAGTAACAATATGATTAAAAATAAACTTAAATGTTTGTAGTAAATATGCAAGTGCATTGCACATAAAAATTTTAAATTACTATAACGATTATTATTATTATTAAATTGTGTATTCCATTTTTATCATAAATAAAAAAATTAATTTAACAAATTATTTTTATTTAATATGATGAATATATAACATTAAAAACGTTCCCAAATGTTTTCAACAAAATTCTGTATTTCTTCATTTTTTGCATTCTATCTTTTTTTTAAATATTCTTTATTCAATTATGGCATCATGAGTTTCTTTTGAAAAGTTTGGATCATTGACTCACCATCTAAATAAGAAAATAGTTTTGCTTTCAAATAAGTTTTAAATTATATGTTTTATCTACACTATATAAATAATTTTTACTTATTACACTTAATTTTTGTTTGACATAATTAATATATATTTTTTATATATTCTTTTCATTACTTGTACTTTTTTTACTTTTTAAAGATTTATTATTTAACTATCATATCATTGATTAATCCATTTGAACCAAACCACTAACCCACCACCCAAAAGGGAAAATAGTTTGATTTATAGGTTGATATTAAATTTTGTATTACATTTTCATCATTGATAAAAGTATAATACTCATTTTTGTTCAATATAATGAATGTATAATATTAGAGATATACCCAATATTTTATTTTTTTATAAATATATAACATTAGATATGTGCTCAAAATTTTCTCTTTTTTTTTTTTATTTTTATGATTCTTTGTATTTTTTTTTTATTTTATTATTTGACTATGGCATCATTTCGTTTCTAGGTTGATTTTAAATTTGACATTTACTTCCAGTATTAATAAACATACTTCTTACATTTCATACTTATTTTTGTTTAGTATAACAAATATATTGACAAAAATTCTTTTTATTTTCTTGTATTGTATATTTTATTTTTTATAATTTTTATTAATTAATTATGACATTATTTATCAACCCATTTGACCCCAAATGATTGAATTATTTATCCACTATTGGGAGGGAAGAAAATGGTTTTGCTTTCAAAATATTTATTTTTATACTATTAAAATTAATGTTGTGGATTTAATTAGTAAAACTTAATAAATGCATTGAATATCTTAAAATTACCTCTTTTCAATTAATTTAATCTCAGTAATTGATTACCCTATTTGCCCTCATTTTTATTAATAAATTTAAATATAGAGGAATAAATTTTGTCTTAAAAAATTTCTAAAAATATTCTTGAGGCTATTCGTGTTTTTTAAAGTAGTATAGATTTAATGGTTCCATAAATCAGGTTTCAGGATTAAGTCTTAGACATTTACACCCAGCACGTACCAATTCTCCTTCACTTTAGCAGCCCATTGGGTAGAGGAAAAGAAACATGCATGCACTCCTCCTAAGACTGCTGAGTGTTGGATTTTAATCTATACTACTTATAAAAGAGAAAATAACCCTCTTTTTCTGCAATTTTTATTGGACAGGTTCTATCCCCTCTTGTCTATGCATACGAAGGGTACTTATGTCATATCCCTTTTAAAACAAAATCTTCCCTCTCTATCCCACTAATTCCTCCCCTGTCTCCCATGAATTCTGGACTGTATATCGTACTGTAGTAGAAACCAAAAACCAACTTTGTCTCTCCCACAAACTCTTCCCCGTCTCCTACGAATTCTTCCCCATCTCCCACAAACTCTTACTCGAACTGTAATAGAAACCGAAAAGGCAAAAACCACTGTTCATGCAAAGTCTTCCCTGTCTCCCGCAAACTCTTCCCTTCATGCAATTACAAGGCAACCACCTCTCTTCACCCAGATTGATGATTTTCTGGACAGAGCTTCAATGGAAGATCTAAAATTTGAGGATTCTCAGGATAGGCAATTAAGCATCTTTACTCCCCCGATTTGAAAGCTAGTTGGGGTATTCAAATTATGCAGGAGGTAGAATTGTTGGCTAAGAAAGAAGGTTGAGTGAGTCTAGATGTTGCCATCAACGAGATCGTTGATCTTGGATTGCAAAGGTATTCCAATATCTTAAAAAAAGGGAAACATGATTTTGCCTTTGACAAGACAACCATTTTCTTGATGTGGGTTAGGTTTATGAAACTTGTGAATCGGGTTCTCATATGGGATGTTAAGGCTCAACCTAATCGTCATGCTATACTACATGAAACTGACTTTTATTTGCCTATTAGTATTAATTTATCTTTTTCACTTCAAGTTTTATAACTTGTTTGAAGGCTTATATTTTCCTATCAGTATTAGTTTATCTTTTATTTTTTATTTTTTATTCCAGATAATGGGGCTGGTGTTATTGCTGTATTATTCATTCTACTCTTTTGAATTTTTGTATGTAGTGTACATAACAATCCATTATTTTGAAGACTTCAACTTTTCTTTGCATGGTATACAAATAAATGATTCTTTTATTATTATTATTATTATTATTCTAGATTTTATTTTTCATTTTTTCTGTTTAATATATAACTACTATACAGTTATGTAGAAAGAATCTTATGTTATTTTATGGTGCCCATAATGAAATTACTTATTTTCCTTCTACTAGACTTCACCTTTTCTTTGTATGGTATACAAATCAATAGTTTCTTTGTTATCATCGTTATTGTCATTGTTCTAGTTTTTTTTTTTCATTTTTTTTATTATAATATGTGACTACTGCATGGTTCCTATAATGAAATTGCTTTTATTCCCTTTCTACTATTATTGTCTGAATGTTAATTGTTACCTTTTATTAATAGCTTACCAAGGGGTCATTTGACAATGGCTGAAGTGAACTGAATGCCCTTTTGTCTTATGTGTGGATAAAATAATTAAACAATAAAGTCCTCAACCTAATTTCAGCTTTAACCACTAAATAAGCTCACAACCCCCTTAATAACTTATTCATTATTTAGAGTGCAAAACTTTGTATTTTGTATAATTTTGTATGTATTTATACTGTATATATTTGTATATATACTCTTTCCAAAATAAGCCTAAAAGACAAAGCAACTAGCCATTCATTTCAGCTACTTTAGATGACATCTTTGATTTTACTTGAATGACTTGTTTTTGGATGACATCTTTGGGTTTCAATTAATTGCTTCCTTCTCCTCTATACTACATTACCGAAATTGATCTTTCCTTTTTTTTTTTTCTAAATCAGCATTGCATCAATTTTTTCTTCAATAATCAGTAAACTTCATACCAAGATTATTATTGTTAATGACAAGAAAAGCTAAATCGGTTGTTCTCTGGAGTATTCATGATCACATCACTACTTCAACAGCAAACACAAAATCCCTAGGTTTTGAGAGCTCAAGCATTAAACAAGCTGCCTCTAGGGAATACACTGATCTTTCTGCTCATCTGAATGAGATTTTTACACTATGGGCCAAAATCTAGCTTTCCTTATAATATATAACAAAGAGTTCAAGGATCCTTTACATCCTACATCCATCTAGTGATAAGTTGGAAATCTCTTTATACTTCAAGGCAAGGACAGCTTAGGTTATGCTTCAACCTCATTTGTCCAAACAGATAAATATTGATTAGGACATGAATAGGTAATTTTCCCTAAAGTATTGCTTTGCAGGATTCGGTTCTACGTTAACCCTGAAACAAACCAGCTAACACACCAATGAGCCAGCCCTTGATTGGCATAGTACAAAAACTTGTATATTGTGTGTCTGTTCGGAACCGTTGCTGTTGCTCCAGAAAACGGTGCCACATCAGTGCCATGTAGGAAAAAATGGTGTTCCGGGAAACAACCTTCTATTTGAAACCGTTTTTCCATAAAAAACGGTGCTCCCAGCCACACCTTAGAAATCGGGAAGGTATGGCTTGGAGCAACGCCAAATTTGGTGTTTCCTAGAACTGCAGCTCGTTGCTGCCAACAGGGTAGTGATGTGGCAGTAGATAATGGGTAGAAGTGCAGAAAACGTTTCCTAGAGCATTGGTACCAAACAGAAAAAGTTGTTGCTTCAGGAAACATCCTACCTGACAGCAATAATTCCAAACAAAAAAAAAAGACATCATTTTCTAAGAAAATGATGCTCCAAGCCACACATCAGGCATCGATGCCAAACATATACTGTATTTGTATTTGTATTTTTATTCTTTTCAAAATGAGCAATGCCAAAAGTACTTTTTACGGTGATGTGTTTGTCATGCATGACTCTTTTTAGGTCTTTGCACGGCAACTTTAACGTCAGAAGTTTAATTGTTTAATGCAATGACCCTTCCGGCCGCAGAAATCTCAATTATTATTGCACTGATGCTAATAGATACAAGATCCACTCAAGTCTGAGAGAAAAGAGGAAAAGATGAAAGCAAATCATCTTCAATCCACTTTTGCCACGCATGAAGTGGTTTTAGCCCCGTTGAAACCGTGTTCGTAGCAAAATTGAATTCCATCCGCCATCCTTGACCCCTCAAGTTTTGAGACAGGATTTGCTACCAACACTACTAGCATGTGAATCATGTTACATTACCAATCAAAAGTGAATGCGCCATTATTTTATGGGTTCCACGATATTTTCACTCATGATGGATGATATATAGTTCACACCATGGTTTTTAAAACCGGATCGGACTAGATGGTTGGATTGGCAAAACCAAGAATAGGCCAGATGATTGTTTTGTTTTACCCCAGAACCATTATTTCACCACAAGCTGTTGATTTTGTCAGTAAATCACTGATCTGTGCGGTTGAATCATTCAAATCATTTGAACCATCTAATGATTTTGGCCATTTTTTATTTTTTGTTAAAGTGGGCCATTCATTCGATTTGAATGATTAAACCGTTTGACCCAAAAACCGGATCCCTGACCAATTTATTGTCCGATTCGATTTTAAAAACCTTGATTCACACACTTGTGTTTATTTTTACTTCTTCATGAAAGGGGACATTGTCCCAAGATAGAACCCATAATTGTAGTTATGGGCATATATAACTTGGGGTAATGTTCCGAAATAAATTTAAAAGGGGATAAGATTTGAATGAAATATTTTGTGGAATAGGTTTACTTTCATTGCAATTTGCAAGAAAGAATTTGTATCTACACCCCGATTGTACATCCCAATCATGTATTGAGAATATCTTCCAATGACAACTACATGAAATGTTCTCAATACATGCTGAGATGTATATGTGGGACACGCTTATGGATTAAAGATGCCAACTCTGCAAGAAAATGATGATACAGCAATGCATACCGTGCACCACCCCAATCAAGTATGGACACACGTGCCAGCGGTGAAAATTAAAGCAGCTCCCTTGATACACAGGGTCACAGCAAATGTACATGCTTTACATAATAAACAGCATCAATCCAATCAAAATCATCCACATCGTCCCTTTGATGTAAATTTTTGTAGTCCTATGACAAACCACAACTTTAAACTAGCTTCAGCCACTTTTTGTCATCTAGTATCATACAATTTTGGCATCTAGTATCATACACTTTTGGCTCTAAGATACACCTCTACAGTGAATGTATCGGGGTTTTGACCAGTTTAGAGGGTGGAGGAACCTTAAACCAGTCATCTTGAATCGATTTAAAAAAAAAAAGATAAAAAAATATATAGAAAAAGTATCGATATCGCCCAATATGCCCCTACCAGCGTATCAGACGTATCAATATTTTGAACCTTACATAATTATTCCAGAATTTGTGGCTACTGTGAGATTAATGCAAATCAAATTATTTGGGTCGATCCCAGGCTTCAGAAGAAATGTGAATGCCTCTGATTTTGAGGCGTTCTTTTTCTGGAAACACTTTAACCAAGTTTCAGAAATCCCCTTTATTCTTCATCAAATGGGGCATTCTTTTTCTGGATTTTGAGAGGGGGGAAAGTTAAAACTAGGTTCTCATTGACCCAAGAATCTCATGCTCTTTTTTCAGATTAATGTGAGAATCGGAAAAAGTTTATTTTCCTATGTATCACTTATCCAAATAAGTGATGGGTAAATAACTTTTTCACATGGGGGAAAAGTTTTCAACACTTGAATAAAACAAAAATAATAACGGATTTTTATGGTTAAAATAGTTATTTACTTTTTTACTTGGAAAATAAAAGAATATGGATAAATACACTTACGAAAAAATTAACAACTTATAGTTCTTTTTTGGTTCGGCATAATAACTAATGGTAACTCCCAACTGAATGTTTTAATTGCTTCTGTGCTGCCACTCATTGTTTAGGAGATCTAGAAAGAGAGATGTCATAGACGAATGGAGCAATTATTCAGAAAATTACCTCTTGGATTTATGAGCTGAATTATCCAAATCCATCTTAGATTTTCTTAGTGTGCCTATCAATAATGGTCCTCGTCCCAGAATCAGAATTATTAAATGGGAGCATCTGTCTCTGCCAGTGGGTAAGATTAAAATTAGGGAGAATGACGGTTCAGACCAGGGTCACAATTCATAGGCCCAAAGTACAGTTAGGATAGGTGCCAACTCGAAATTGATGTCAATTTACGGGCAAGCATTGATGCATAGAGTGGGAGTTATTGACCTTTTGAAATGATGTAGATCTACAGTGGAAATCAGAATTCTGCAATGAGCCTGTCCATACTTCTCCGTTAAAATTAACATAGATGATGCGTGCTTCGGTAATCCGGAAAATTGTGGAGATTGTGGTATTTTTAGAGATGTGCAGGGTCCTTTATTTTTTCTTTTACCTCCTTTATTACTGCTGAATGTTGAGTTATCCTGAATGCTATTAATTATGCTAAAGCGCTAAGTCTTGATTCTATAATTGTAGAGAGTGATTCTAAGTTGCTGGTTGACACTATTCGAGGCAAAGTTCATAGTCCTCGGCAGCTGTTGGGTTGGATTGATGACATTCAATTCACTCATTCAATTCAATGACATTTTAAGTGTAGAGAAGGGAATTTTGTAGCATACTCTCTTGCTAAGCTTGCAATTTTTGGAGGAGAGAACTTCTACCTTTGGTCATGTTTCTTATATTCCGCGTGCTATTAGATCTCTTAGTTTTGAAGATTTATTGCACTTGCCAAAAATTAGAATCGGCTAAGGGGCTGTTGGGGTTGAGTGTTAGGGTGTGCTTAATTTGTATCCTGAGCTTTAGGGCAAGGAGGGCTAAGTCCTCTCTTGTATCCTTTTTATTTGATTATATTTTTTAATCAAATTTAAGGTGGCCACCCCTTTACTTGGGGGGCATTTTTTTTTTCGGGATTTTGAGAGAGGGAAAGTTGGTCAATGGGATTTTGGTTCTCATTGACCAAGAATCGCATGTTCTTTTTACAGATTTATGTGGGGATCAGGGAAAGTTAATTTTCCTGTATATCACTTATACTTTTCTCCTAGGTGGATAAATAACTTTCCCACATGAGGGGAAATTTTCCAAAACTTGAATTGGACAAAATGTCCATTTTAATAATGGATTTTTATGGCTAAAATGTTCATTTCCCTTTTTACTTGGAAAATAAAAGAACGTGGGTACATACACTTATCTGGGTAAGTGTTTCCAAGGAAAACTTACCTAGGTAAATAACTTACCGAAAGGCGAACTGGGCTATGGAGTAAAGTTTGAGGATAAAAAAGCTAATTATTTTAAGGGTTTGACTATGAATTGAAAAAGATACGATATCTGAAAAACAACTGACCAAATAAACTGGAATCATAAACATAATTACGAATCAGGTGTTATTTATCAAAATTCATGGATGGATTTTGATTGGTCAAAACTCTTTCCATATCATATAAGTTTTCCCTTTTTAAAGACATCACATGGTTCTTCATTTACTTTTCATTTGTTTACGCTTATTTCACAAGATGTATTTATCGTCAAGACTTCAACAACATTAAACATGCCAACTATTATGTATGTTGATTTACACTAATTTTTTGCTTCACAGCATAGATAGTTCATGCGTGCACCATAGATTTTGCCAAACTGCTTTCTTATTTTCATATTGGTGTTTGTAAGGGAGTCTTGTGACCATCACAGTGGTAGCTGTATCATCAATTCATCATTTTCAATGAAAAAAGCCTCTTTTATTTTCGGCCATGGATATTCACTTTTGCTCTTTCCATTCGGGGGGGAAGCTACATGACATCAGGCTGTACGTATTTGGTTTGAAGGAAAAAAAGTAAGAAAAGGAATGGAAAGATAAGAAAACTTTTGCAAAACGAGCCCTACCTGTCCCACACAGATCTATGCGCACACATGCCAAGATAAAAAAAAAACAGGCCATATGACCCACACAGATTGAAAACTAATGTATGGTACTCTTTATCCAAGTTCAGCTAGGAAGCTATATAGGAAAATATGAGTGGTCGAATTTGAGTCATCAGGAAGCAAAGTTTGGGTTGGGTTGGATATTTATTAAGTTTTTAATAGTCTTAAACCCTCATTCAAACCCAATTTAGTTAAACGTTTAATGCAACCTGAGCGAGATGTAACTAAATTTCTTCAAATTCAGACAACCCAATTGACAAGCCTAAGTATACATTGAAAGTAGCAAAGCATGCATAACATGGGCCGGGGCTAGTAAGAGCAATTGTGATTGCACAGGAATGAGAGGAGGGTGAATGGATGAGATGAGAGTTAAGCTTTTCACAGTTTTAAGCTTTCCCAAGCTGACCAAATGCATCTTCTTTAGTTGCATTATTGTGTCCACCTTTGTCGCTTGAATTCTTACTTGACAACCTTTCATGTTTTAGAAAAGGGAAAATCTATGATGCGAAAAAAATATGGTATGGGAAGAGTTTTGACCAATCAAAATCCACCCATGAATTTTGATAAATAACACCTAATTGACTACCACGTTTATGATTCCATTTGATTGGTCAGAAGTTTTTCAGATATCACATCTTTTCCATATATTATAGTCGAACCCGAAAAGGGAAAATTAAAAAAGCTAAAGACAACTTTTCAAAAACATTTGTAAAAACTTTATCTAGTTATTTAATATTATATTCAACAAATCATATAATTTTATACTAGAAAATTTTTATGTGTTTTGTTTTAAAACATGTTCTTTTTTTTTTTTTTGAAACAAAACCAACTTGTTTTTTCTCTTTGAAAAACAAAAGCAGAGTTCAAAACCTGTCTTTATTTTTTGCTTATGTTGGGACCTCACAAAAATCGCCCATAGGATAAAACCACAAAGTATTTAAAATAGCAAATGAAGCTAGCTCAATTTGGAAGGTGTACAAATACAAATATGTGGAGTGCAAAACCTCGTATTT
Organism: Nelumbo nucifera; assembly: GCF_055504915.1. Classification (NCBI taxonomy): domain Eukaryota; kingdom Viridiplantae; phylum Streptophyta; class Magnoliopsida; order Proteales; family Nelumbonaceae; genus Nelumbo; species Nelumbo nucifera. The sequence goes on along the minus strand of NC_142655.1, from coordinate 53,895,504 downwards.
TATATTATTTTGTATGTAATTGTATTGTACATATTTACATTTGTACTCTTTCCAAACTGAGCCTAAGAGAAATCTAATAGCAACAGAAATAATAAAAATCCAAGTAAAGACAAATAAAATTAAACAAGCACAACTAAGAACAAAAAAAAAAAATTATGTGGTTTGGTTTTACTGCCTGCATTCATGGGAGAGATGAAAATTGTTCTTAACTATAAAAAAAACTGTGAAGTACGGACAAGCCTAATGCAGAATTTTGAATTTTGTTGCAATTCTATAAACATTCAAAAGTTCAAAAACTCACAGCCTATGCACCCATACCCGCCCATGAATTGACATCAATTCCGAACTGACACCTACTTCAATTGTACTTTGGGCCTATGAATTCTGACCCTAGGCTGAACGGTCATTCTCCCTAAAAAATTGAGAAACAATACAAGTACCTTGTGACTTGCAACCCAAACCTACTTAACCATTGTACACTCGTTCTCCCTTTCCTCTCTCAATCTGAAGGACAATAACAAGAAAAAACTCCACTCTTACACCAAAAACACCTCTCTCCACTTTACTTTTTCCTTCTCCAACAAGAAAAAAGAATAAATTTCTTTCTTATTTATTTAAGAAACCTTAACCTTACATACAAAAGAAACCTTTCATATGTAAAACACTCTTTAACATAAAGAAATACCATATCAACCATTAAATTAAAAATAATCCAACGGTTGAAAAATAAGACACAACCCTAATAGCTTATGTGATTATTCCAAAAACAAATGAAAACAAAAGCATTCATGTTATAGAATACCCTCTTAAAGGTTTTAGGTAGCAATGCCAATACCAAACACAATATTGTTGAAAACACTTGTTTAACGCCTAGTCAGCATAAGTACCAATCAAACAAGTTTTATGTCAAAATGACTGTATTGGTGTTTTGACATGAAATGCCATTACCTCTCTAAACGTTTAAGCATGAAATGGCAATGGTACTAATGAAGTACATCCTTAGTTTTTGTTTGTCTAGAGGAAGGTAAGTACATGGCCTCTCTCTTTTTTATATTTTCAAAATAAAATTAATAGTAGATTAAATTAATAGGATGTACATTCAATAACATGATTGGTTTTGTTTTTGAAAAAAAAAAAAACCGTTATATAAAAAAACAATATAATTTTGCTGATGTGGAAATTGTTTTTGTTTTATCAAAAACAAAGCCAATTATATATGTTGCTGAACACCTTGTAAGTTTTAGGTTTTAGAAAATTGAAGAAAAAAAAAAGAAACTAAGAGAAAACCATGGTTTTCAAAACTGGACCGAACCGGATGATCGGACCAGAAAAATCGAGAACCAATCAAATGACCGGTTCTATTCTTCTCCAAAATCGGAATTTCTCAAAAAACTGTTGATTTTGATCAATAAACCGCTGACTCAGGTTCTGACCGTTTCAGTCTCCAAGTCGGTTTTAAAAACCATAGAGAAAACACCTTAAGAATAACGTTACGTGGCAAAGAGAATGGAGATCAAGGTTTCGATTAGATGTTGTTGTCTTCTTTCTTTCTGACTCCATAAATGACATATAGGAGTTTATCTCTAGTAGTCAGAATATCCTATACAGTTGTACCAATGAGCCAATCATGGTGTATCACTTTAGCTGCATTAAGTATGGGCAATGCACGTGGCAAATTTAAGTCTTTATATGGATAGATAGAATATATAAACGCCAACAAAATTTACAAAGAGACGAGCCAAACATGAGGATTATACAAACAAGAGAATTAGAATGGCTCTAACTGACACAAGAAAATCAGAATTTATAACAAGCAGCTTTCATCCATTCTCATTCTCAAAAAGTACAGTATTCAAAATTTCTCTAACTTAAATTCATCCCCCAAAACCCTATTCTGCATTAAACATTGTTTCTGTTAGAGAGTAAAACCTATTCACGGATTTCACTTAACATCTTAATGGTGGACCACTTTAACCAAATGACCTAATGACCTAGTGTTCGATTCTCGTCTCCCCATTATAATTAATTAGGTTTCTTGTGTGCGCACAAGGTTTCTTCATGCCCAATGGACTTTTCGTGTGGGAGCCAATGGAATCTGAAAAGTTAAGAGACGTGGACTGTAATGACCAAGTTTTTCAGATACCATACCTTTTCAGTAGAACAGTTGCCGGCCACGAAATATCTCTGCATTTACCAAATATGTCTCTCGATTCCCCAAAGTCTTAACAAAACTTTCTTCGTTGTTTTTTTTTGTATCTTTCAGTCTGAACTTGCTCCAATTTTCGGCTTGGGTGTATGCAATTCCAACTCAATTCCAACTTAGGAACTTAAAAGGAAGAAAGAAAAACAACAGAACGTGGTCATTTGAACATCCAGCTTTTAAATTTTACATGGAAAATCCGTATGTGTATATAGTACCAGAGATCGTTCTCCAGCCCTCAAGCTTCCAAGTTTCAGTTTTAAACCATGGCCTTCTTCAGATCACAGAACTCCCATTTGGATTCTCTGAATCTCCTTTGTGTTGGGTATCATATCGTGGTGTTCTTATTATTTATCCCTTCTGCAGCACCATATCCTTCAAGTTCTCCAGTTTGTGTCCAAATACACAGAAAATTGAATATGAAGGAGATGCATCTGCCACAAGTAGAGGCACTGATCTCACCAAAGACCAAATCAACACAAATCTTCAGTACAGCTCTGGGCGAGCCACATACAAAGACCCAGTGCACCTCTGGGACAAGGCCACTGGAAGGCTCACAGACTTCACCACCAATTTCTCCTTCTTTATTCGCCCTACAAATAAAGAGGCTGCTGATGGATTTGCATTCTTCCTTGCTCCCAATGATTACCACCTTCCTCGTAACTCATCAGGTGGCTTCCTTGGTCTGCTTCCTTACAACAACAAGGCTCATAACTCGAGTGATGTTCAGATTGTTGCAGTGGAGTTTGATACGTTTAAAAACAGTTGGGACGTCCCAGAATCCTAACATGTTGGAATAGACATCAACTCTATTGTTTCTGTGAAGAATATTACATGACCAACTCGTCTTAAGGATGTGGAAACAGCCCATGCTTGGATCAGTTATAAATCCAGTACAAAAACTTTGAGTGTTTTCTTGATGAATTCTAGTGCAGTGTCTAAAGGAGATCATCCTATCCTTTCTTATGAAGTTGACCTAAGTAAACATTTGCCGGAATGGGTTACTGTTGGGTTCTCTGCTGCGACAGGAAACTTGTCTGAAGTGCACACCATCTACTCCTGGGAATTCGAATCTAGCTTATTGGAGGCTGCAAGTTCATCTCCATCAAAGAAGGGCTACAAGAAGAATATTCATATGCTACAGGTGTCACTGGGTGTTGGTTCTAGTGCTTTATTTGGTGTGCTCTTGTGTTTGTTTTGGTTCCTGTTGTCATCATCAAATACAAGTACCGATGAGCCCAACGAAAATGTGAGCACTGACGTGATTCCCATGGAGGATGATTTTGAAGGGGTGATGGGTCCCAAGAGGATCTTGTATCAACAACTGGTTTGTGCAACCAACAACTTCAGCGAAGAAAGAAAACTTGGGGAGGGAGGATTTGGAGCAGCTTATAGAGGATTTCTGTGTGATCTCAACTTGGATGTAGCAGTGAAGAGGGTGTCTAAAACATCCAAACAAGGTCTGAAAGAGTTCATGTCTGAGGTCAAAATCATCAGTCGACTGAGGCATAAGAACTTGGTACAGCTTGTGGGTTGGTGCCACCAACAAGGCGAGCTCCTGCTTGTATATGAGGTGATGCTAAATGGGAGCCTTGATTCACATCTGTTTGGACAGAAAAGCTTGTTAACATGGGAGGTGAGATATAATATAGCCCTCGGCTTGGCTTCTGCTTTGCTTTATCTGCATGAATCATTGGATCAGAGCGTTGTGCACAGAGACATAAAGTCCAGCAATGTGATGTTGAACTCCAACTTCAGTGCCAGACTTGGGGACTTTGGGCTGGCCAGGCTCGTAGACCGTGGACAGAAGCTGCAGACAACGGCAGTGGCTGGCACCATGGGATATATGGCTCCTGAATATATTGCAACTGGGATGGCTAGCACCAAATTAGATGTCTACAGCTTTGGAATTGTTGTTCTAGAGATTGCGTGTGGGAGAAGGTCTATTGAGCACAGTGTTGAAGAAAACAAGATCAGATTGGTGGACTGGGTATGGGAGCTGTTTGGAGTAGGAAAGTTTTTTGAAGCTGTCGACTCAAGATTAATCAACAGTAGTACTTATAATTTGATGAGAAAGAGATGGAGTGCTTGATGGTTGTTGGGCTATGGTGTGCTCACCCGGATAGCTGCTCTAGACCTTCCATAAGGCAAGCTTTACAGACTCTCAGTTTCGAAGCTCCATTGCCCATTCTACCCCGTCCAAGGACCCTGTTCCAACCTACTCTTCTGAATTAATAACTACTGTGGTTTCTGATGCTGCTTGTCCCCTCACATCTCTCTTGTATCCGCGCTAATTTAGTTATAAGCTGAGATTTTGAATTGATGGAGATATCATGAAGGCCCTGAATTTGTTTCCTTGTGCTTTGGTTTTCAGAGAATGTCCATGACAACAAACATTTTTCCTTTTTTTTTCTTCTTTTTACTGTAATAGCTAGTGATGATATGTGAAATTAAAGGTTATTGTATTTTGTGCAGTAGAAAGTTGCACCTCTCTCCACCCTCAGCTTTTGAGTACTAGAGAGGAGGCTTGTAGAGATATTTGAAGAGACAAACTGTCCAGCTTCTACAAAAACATTAACCACTGTTAGAGAATAAAAACCTATTCAAGGACCTCACCAAACAGCACTCGTATTTCGTTCTGAAATTTACTTAATTATAATAGAGGCAATGAGAATTGAACACGAGACCACTTGGTCAAGCATGTTTTGATAAACCTAGAAAACTTAATTGTTAGGTGAGGTACCTGAATAGGTATTTACTAATGGATTGACTGTGGCCATACATAGGAGAAGTGCATATTAACAATTAATTCAATAGTTCATATTTATATTAATTTATTAGGTATATAAATAAAAATTAAAAAAAATAATTAATTAATTATTTATTTTTTAAGAAATGAAGTAGAGCATATAATGAATATATAATATTGGACATATGTATAATTATATATAAATATGAAATTATACAATTCTATATAATATATTATATAAATGTATTTAATTATATAATAAATTCAATATTTCATATAAGTATAAGTTAAAAAGTAATTAAATTTTATTTATTTTTTATTCTTTAAAAAATGAAGGAGAGTCGGATTAAATTCAAGAGTCTCCTAAGTTCGACCAAATCCAGATTTCATCTTTTTTTTTAAGTTAGATTGGGTTCAGATTTTAATAAATAAAATTTGATTACATCTTATTATTACTTTTGCTATTACTATAATCATACTGGTTTGATCCATTCACTTTGCTTATCAAATGTTATTTAAAATTCTATTTCAAGAGTGAAAAGAAAAAGAAGCATCGACATAGCTCTTGAGAGATTGATTTCAACTCTTTATTATTTCAATTATGGAGGCTAAAGATTAAGATTCTCTTCCAAGATTGCTTTAGTCCTCTTTTTTTTCATCACTCATTAGTTATTTCAATGTAGTATCTCCACTTGAGTTGGTTATCAAGCAACCAAAAGAAATAAAATGGAGACATCTCGTCTAGACATGGAGTTCATAAAGCCGACTTTACCTTGAAATTTTTAGGTAAAACTTTTCTCTTTTATGCTATTAAGATTATTGGTGGGTCAATGATGTAGCCTTGAATTTTCAGATAATTAAATCTTTTTTTATGTCATTTTAATTGTTGGGTTAGTCCATTTCTCAAAAGTTTCAAGTAAAAATCCCTCTCATGTTACATTTGAATTGCTAGATCAGTGTTGTAGTTTTTAGATTTTTAAGAGACAAGCCATACTTCATATTAATTATATTACTTTGTTGGTGTAGTTCTACAAAGTTTTCAGGTAAACATCCTTCTTTATGCCTCTTAGATCATAGGGTAAATATTATATCTTTCAAAATTTTAAATAAATTTCTTCCTTTAGGAATTGGGGCTTCTCTTATATAATAAAGAAGGGGAAGAAGATAAATGCCTCCTTTTTAAGGGATTCAAGGGTCTAAAATTTTATTAAGGTAATGGCAATCCATTGATCCTCTTTGAGATAGAAATCACTATCAACAGTATAGCTTATATTATTGTAAATGCTAATAATATGATCATTCATGCAGCTACTAGGGAAACACAAAATCTGAGTGGAGACTGGAGAGTAGTGTTAGAGGGGATGCAAGAAGCAAAAGGAAGAAATCTACGGCATATTCTGATGCAATGGGTGTTAATATCATACAGAATCAGGTGGTTGAATGCACACGAATAAACCTTTGATTGATGGGGGTTATGCATATTATGAAGTCTTTTGATCATGTAAATATTATATAAAAATAGAACAAAATCAGTTAGTTCACAATTTATCTTACATAGGATTATGGACATGAGTTTTTGATAGTGGTGAATGGATAATTAATGTTTTTTTTTTCATTAGAAAAAATGGTGTGGTGGGGTTTGGTGGGAGGCCAAGTGGCAACTAACTATAAGAATGTATTGAATGGAGAAGAGATTGGTGCTAATGTTTATTGAGTATCTAGTATTTATAGACTACAGGAGAGATTTCTTAATGCTAGTATGCTTTCACAGTTCTACTATGACTTTGACTCTATCTGTACAGCCTGATATTTATCTCATACAACTTACAACTAGAGTCCTAATAGGATTCTTCTATGCTAACACACCCCATCAAACTTAACGGTCGAGAAACCACATTAAGCCTTTTGTGAAGACATTGGCAATTTGATCTTGGGAATTTATGTGTTGGATAGCCAATTGTCCACTAGCAATCCGATTTCTGATGAAGTGAAAGTTGACTTTGATATGTTTGGTTCGAGCACGATAGATGGAATTGGCTACAAGATAGGTTGTACCAATATTATCACACCAAATAATGGGTGATGAAGGAGAAGAAACACCCAAAACCAAAGAGCAGAGTCTGCAACCAAACAACTTCAGCAGTGGTGTCCATGAAATTCAGCCTCAGTGCTCAAGCGTGCCATAGTAACCTATTTATTGACACACCAAGAAATGAGATTGTCACCTAGGAATACAACATACCCTCCAATAGATCTACGATCATTTGGACAGCCGACCCGGTCTGCATCGCAATATGCAGTTAAGGAAAGTGAAGTGGAGGCAGTAAACTCAAGTACAAAGTCAATAGTTCCTTTCAAGTATCAAAGGATACGCTTAACATAGCTTTCGATCGGTGAACATCAGTAGGTTGTTGAAGGAATTGACAAGCTTTGTTGCCAATAAAGGAAATCTCAGGCCGAGTGAGGATAGCATACTTCAAAGCGCGACTACACTCCTATATTCAGAGGGTCTGAGAGCAAAGAGCCATCAAGTTTAGACAATGAAGAAGAGGAAGCAACTGGAGAAGTAATAACAAGAGGGCCAAGATCTTTAATGTTAATGTTAGAGACTCCATCACCTGCGAAAGAATTGTAAAAGAATTTCTCGTAATAACAAGAATGTCATCAACGATAAATAGTAATATCATTTTGTCAATATAAAAATAATGACGAATTGGCCTGACCTAAAAGGAAACCTATGTCAAGTAATTTGGTTCGAAGCTTGTGAAACCAGGCCCTTAGGGCTTATTTAAGGCCATAAAGGGCTCATCTTAACTTACACACATGATTAGGAAATTGAGCGTCAATAAAGCCTTGGGGTTGCTTCATGTAAACATCTTCCACACGATCTCCATGTAAAAAGGCATTGGAGATATCTAGTTGTTTAATTGGCTAGTGCCGAGTGAGAGCAGCACAAAGAACAACCTGAATAGTGGTGAATTTAACAACAGGGCAAAATGTATCACCAACATCCACCCCAGGTTGTTGATTGAATCCTTGAGCCACCAACCTAGCCTTACATTTTTGCAAAGAACCATTAGTATTATATTTAAGGCGATACACCCATTTGGACCAAAAAATGTTCGTATGGGCTGCAGATTATCCAGAGGAGAAAAATTATACTATTGGTTGGTATTGAACTGCTGATATTTATCTCATAAAACGTACAATTTATCACTTTAACGCTAGAGTCTTGATAGGATTCTTCTATGCAAACACTAACAAGTTAGGTCGATTATCATGAAATTCCATGTTATCTATCAAATGGCAGAACCATGCCATGTGGTAAAGGAAATACCTTATTGCATCAAGGATAAATAATAAACCAAAATTTATATAATGGAAGTCCTCTAATCTAATATGGAAAATGGTGGGTATTTGAACATATGTACAATCATTGTAGATGTAATTTTTGTGTGAAATTAAAGAATCATTTTTTTTTCTATTTTACTTAATAAAGCATGTGCATCTTACAGGTCCCAACTAAATAGTAAACTATATATGATGGCCAAAGTAGCAATTTTACATTCTTTTGTTTTCCATCTGATAAAACACATCTAGTTTTTCGGGAAGGGGGTTCTGTGGAGGAACCCAAAAGTTGGGGAAGTTTTTGACATTGTTAGTAAAGTAAAGAAAGGTTTTTTAGATAATTCCCCCCCCCCCAAAAAAAAGAACTATTGGGTTGAAATATTTCATGCATGCCATAATTATTGCATACTTGGCACATTTGTGTGTATATTCCAAATTATGAAACTTTTTAAAAACACCTAAAAAAATATGCAACTAATTTGGTTTTCAAAAAAAAAGTATAGAAAAAGTAAAAAAAAAATGAGAATTTTTAATTTTATATATTTTTAAAAATTAAAATATATATATATATATTACATGTGCATAAGTTTAATTGATGTATTATAAACATATTTATATAAAAACATTTTCATGTAACCGGCCCCATACATGGAAAAAGGCTTAAATGGTGATGATGAACATAATGTATGCCAAACTTAGTCGAATCAGACCCATTTGTAGCCCTATTGGACAATGTTACTATCCAAATTCTCCTAGTGATTTGTCAAGAATCTTGGTGTGGAAATCTCTACTACTATTAAGAGTACGAACAAGAGTGTGAAACTTTTGTTTGATTAAAATATCCATTAGCTTTAATTGTAAGAGTAGGAAATGTAATTTGAAGTTTTGAACTACTTATTTTTACCTCATTCAATTCCCTTCTCATTAAGCCTTATACTTAAGGTATTAATTCTCATTCTCTTTTATTAAATCCTATATTTAAGATATTTTTTCTCATTAATAAATTCTATCTTTTTTTCTTCAAATAAATTATGTCAATTAGATCTATATCCAATACTCTTAGAAAAATAAAGTCCATGTCTAAAACCATTCCAAAAATGATGCCACTCTTCCATTTTGGTGGTGGGTAAGTAATTCAACCACCCAAGTCAAATGGACTGACGCACGATGTCAAAGTTAAATAATAAAACTGTAAAATGGAAATAAATACAAAAAAATTACAAAAGAAAATAATAAATTGTAGAAAATTTGGGAACATCTTTCAGTCCACCTCAGGTTTAATTTATTGTTTCCCCAAATGTATTTATGCACACCTTCCCCCCATGAATTGGGAATCTTCCCCCCGCCCCCTTGACACTAACCCGAACTCTATGAACACATTAGGAATTCTGAGGGGGACTAAACTCAAAATACCCTTAAAAACAATTATTAAGGCCTTGTTTTTAATGATAATATAAAATTTAAAACCGGCCCAAAAATAAAATACAAAATTTAGATACGTATTATTACTATCATCATCATCATCACCATCTAAAATTGCCACGTGCATACTTACTAATGCATATATAAGTGGGTATATAGGAATCAAAAAATAACACAAGCCGATAAGAATCAATTTCTTTAGTGTAATCTCCTGGCTTTCATGCTTATCTTGCACAAATGCCCCTTCTACTCTTGCTTCTTTTAAGATCCAGTTGAATTGCTATTCTTCCAACTCATAATAAAATGGTCATAGTTTGTGGCTTTTTTTTTGAAGGGTAAATTACAGACTACAACCTATACTTTGGGTTAGGGTAGTGAAACTTACCCCTCTAAACTTTCATTTTAACAAATTTCAACACTTTGACCCTATTTAGCTAACATGTTTGATGGTAAAGGTATTACTAAAATGCTCAATTGAAGTTCAATGGATTGAGAGAAGAAAATGTCAAAATAATGAAAATAAACACATTAAAGCATGACATCCCTTATTGCATTTTGTCTTTTGTCTTTTTCTTTCTTGCAATTTTTAGTTTTTTTTTTCGTTATCCTCTCCTTCTTTGTTATGTTTTCTATGGTTTTCTGTTTTTTTTTTTTTTGTTCTGTATTCTTCTATTTCTTCATTTATTTTTGTATTCTCTATAGTATCTAGAATTTATACTTTTCTTTTATTTTCCATTTTTGTTGTATTTTATCACTTTTTTGCAAAATAGTCTCATTTTTTGCAATTTTTTGTTTTTTTTTTTGGATTTTACTCTCCTTCTTTTGCGATGTTTTCTATGATTTTCTGTTTTTCTATATTTTGTTGTGTGTTCTTCTATTTCTTCATTTATTATTATATTTCCTTATTCTTTTATTTGCCATTTTTGTTCTATTTTATCATCTTTTTGCAAAATGGTTTTATAAAATGACAAAAAGAAAGTTTAGGGTTTTAGAAATATTTAAACACACACATGAAATCATGTGAGAATCTTTTCTAAAGTTACCTAATGAAATTCTAACAACAGAGGGCAAAGTGTTGAAATTTGAAAGATTAGGGTGGATATTTATTGCAAATGAAAGGAGCAAAGTTTAGAACATGGCAATCTTTAAATTACCCTTTCTAATGATAGAGGCAAAGTTTAGAACTCACATGAGAATCTTTTAATAAGTTAATTGATCATAACAACGGGGCAAAGTATTGTAATTTGAAAGTTTAGGGTGGGTATTTGTTGCAAATGAAAGTTAAGAGGGCTAAGGCTGCATTTGGCATTTCTTATTTTAAGGACTTATCTCCTTTTTATTGCAAAATGGAGATAAGTAGGAATGCCAAATGCAACATAAGTGGCATCACCTCCACAGTATAGGGTGGTAATCTTTAATTTACCCTTTTCACATGGAGGGGACAAAGTATTGGAATCTGAAAGTTCAAGTAGGTATATATCATGGACGAAAGTTTAGAGAGCTAAATATCACTATTCCTAAAGTACAGTGTGGAAGTATATAATTTAAGGTTAATTACTTAGGCTCAGTTTTGGAAAGAGTACAAATGCAAATATGTACAGCATAAATACATACAAAATAATACAAAATACAAGGTTTTACACTACATATTTGCATTTGTACTCCTTCCAAACTCAGGCTTATGTAAGGGGGGTAGACCAACATAATAGCAAATGAAGCTCATTCTGTAGGCTGATGCATATCAACATCTTTGGATCAACTTAGGAACTCGAGCCAACAAATACCAAATGAATACTCTAGAATTTTGGCTCAGACTAGAGTCCCTCCATCTATAAATAGCAAGACTTGTAAGGAAGGAGGGGATCGAATCTTCCTCATTTTGTTGTTCTTGGAGAGCACTTTGTTCTCTGAGAATATCAACTCTACTCACCAAACCCTTGTCACTCTCCTTCCTATATCAATCCCTTTTGCTTCTCACTCTCAGACTTACCATCCCTTCCACAATGCCTACAACTTTAAATATATATTGTGGTTTTGCAAAAGTCAAGACTACTTAAATATGCCTTATTGTTATAATTGAATAACAACCCATGTTATGAAATACAAATTTTATTTTTATTAAACAAAAATTATTTTTATTAATGATGTAATGAAATACAAAAGGTAAGTGTGGTAAGCAAAAAATATTTTTATTATTGATGTAATGAAATACAAAATTTAAAACCAAATGGGTCAAACCATTTTGTTATAATTGAATAGTAAAATTTAAAACATATAGAAGTACAAAAATAGAAACTTTTAGTAGAAAATTTGGAACATCTCTAATATTATATAGCCATCATATTAAAGAAAATAAGTGTGATAAATAAGAATTATTTTTATTGATGGTGTAATTGGAATACAAAATTTAAAATTGTGTCTTTTTATTTGGGGAATAGTACTTCAAGAATTCAATAGTATAGGTTAACCCATGATGTACCAATTAAATAATAAACAAATAAAAATAGATAGAAATAGTAAAAAATATAGAAGAAAAAACAAAAAAAAAACTTATAGAAAAATTAAGATACATCCTTGATATTATATATTCATCATATTATACAAAAATAAGGATCGTGATTAAATAATAAAATTTTAACTTTAGATAGATATATAAAAGATTGTAGAAGAAATAAAAACAAAAAGTAGACACATCTATGATATTATTATTATTATTATTATTATTATTATTATTATTATTATTATTATTATTATTATTATTATTATTACTACTACGTGCAACACATGCACACGCAAAGTACTAGTATTATATAAATATATATTTATGTATAAGTACTTATGTATATGTGCTTTAACTATTCATGCATGCATGTATGTATGTGTGTGTGCACTACTATGCATCCATAAATGTATATATCTATATATTTATTATTTTTTTGCTGCAATTATTTTATATATTTATTTATTTATTTATACATGTATATATCTATACATCCAACTCGAGCCCAACCTGAACCCAACCAAAAGTTTCAAGGTTGGGCTAGGGGTTCAACAACCCGGATTGGATTTGGATTGACCTCAACCCGATCTAACCCGGATTGGGCTCGGCGCTCCGCACTAGAAAGAGAAATGTGTCTGTTATTTGTCCCTACGTGACTAGATCTTTTAACGCCCTCTCTTTCAGTTGTCCTCACTCTCGTGCTGTTATCTCCAAAGACATGGCCGAAACTAATCCCAGTAGCCCACATCGATCCTTCTCTTCTAATATATTCACTAGAGAAAAAACCACATATATCCAGTATGAATTGCATAGATTAGCAGGAATTCCTCCTCGAGCTACATGTCCATGTGAGTGAAACTTCATTTTCTTTCTCTCTCCTCTTATCTGTTCCAATCTGACTCTTCTTTTCTTTTTTTCTTCTTAGTCCAGTGCTTTAAGCTGCATTTACTCTGTTCTTTGGTTCATTAGCGTTCTGGGTTTACCATAATGTATGGGTTGTCTTTTAAAGTTCATAGAAATTCGAAGATGTTGCTTTGTTTTAGCATTCTTGCTTGTATACTAGAGAATCATTATAGTTCCTTCGTTCTCCCCATAACTTGCATGTTTGCTTCTGGTTACATGTGGGAGACTTTAGCTTCAGGACAAAACCTCCATTCATATGCATCCAAGGTGGTTGTTTAATTGCCACACCTGAACAAGGTTGCCTTTCATTTGCCATTGCTTTCCTTCTCTTGCTGCCTGGTATTTACATTTATCCAACCGCAATTGGTTTACTTTACACGATTCTACCTGCACTGTCTCTTATTAAACAAACTTCGGGTAGCTCTGCCTAGAAAAGCTTGTGACCGACCCATTAACCCTGAATGTGAGTACCTAGATGTATTGGAGGATTCTATCTAATTTGTTTTATTAGTTATTAACCTAAAAGTCAGCAAATTCCCAAAGTAAGTCTATGAGAGAAAGGTAAAAACTGATTATTGGACTTAACCCATAGTCTGTGATTTCATCTTGCCAAGTCAGTCTTCAAAACATACATCTGATTCAGACTTTTGTCTGTGTCTATGCAATATGTTAACCTACTTTTTCAGTTCTTATTATAAAGTTAATGATCTTGCTGATATCTATAGCTCTAGTTGTTAGGTTGTCAAGATACTTAACGGTACAAGTGTAAATAAGGATATAAAGGGTCCTGAAGACAACTTTTCTTTTTTATTTTTGGTTATTATGACTCATTTTTCCAGATTGTGTTTGTTTTAGATTAAGGAGTCCTGAAACACCTCATTTTAGTGGTGTCTTCATGAAGTAGGTCAAATCCTTATTTCTTCTAATTTCATGTTCTAAGATTTTTGTGAAGAGCACAAAGAATAGCAGAAAATAACAAAGAAATCAAAGTGAGAACACACAGATTTAGGTGATTTGGCATATTGAGCCTACATCCACAGAGGATCCCTGTGAAACTCAACTATTTTAAGTCAATTGTTACAGCCCCAGCAGAAAGCTAGTATTTATACTATTGAGCTAGAGTTTATTACTGCTGATGCCATAATCCTTACATAATTAACCAAAATACACCTGTTTGGACATTGTATGGACAAATTTCGTAGTGTCTGGGCCAGGAGCTCCTTCCCCAGGCCCAGACCCCCAGTTGGAGCCAGGGCCCCCAACACCTTTCTAATGCAAGGTTCAAAGTATCGATACGATACGCATTTCGGCCGTATCATATCAGTACTTAGAAGCGGCCGATACACACTTTTTTTTTTGTTTTTTTTCGAAGTTTGGTTTTTTGGGAAGCTTATAAGATGTTTTTTATCATTAAAAAAAGTTGGGGGTCCGAAACACCTGGAAACGTATCTTTTTCAAAAGATACGATACGATACGGGGCATATCGTATCGATACTTTGAACCTTGTGTGCAGGTAGGGGGTACACTACTTCAGCAACCTCCCTTTGTAGGTGTTGTATCCTCATCCTTCATAATACAAGACCTTCTTCGTCAAAGATTTCTTTTCAGTTGTGATTGTTTGAACAATGTATTGCTTCATCCTTTAATGTCATTGTTACTTCAGCTTAAATTGAGGCTTCTAAGCTTAACTAATCATCATCATCCAAGCGTTTATCCCAACTATATGGGGTCGGTGACATGAATCCTGTTTCACAATTCCATTCTGTTTAATGTCATATCAATTGTTAAATTACAGGCACTGAAATTATTTTTACACTTCAACTCATGTCCTTTTTGGTCTACCCCTAGTCCTTCTAGTCCCTTCAACTTGCAACAAATCAATTCTTCCTACAGGTGCTGTTGGTGGTCCTCCATGCACGTGACCAAGCCATCTTAGTCTACTTTCTCTCATTTTATCACCTATTAGACCTACTCCTAGGTTCTTTCAAATGACTTCATTTCTGACCCTATCCTTTCTAGTTTTTCCCTCAGCAAATACATATTCTCTATACTCATTTTTTGGACATGTTTCTTGACTGCCCAACATTCTGATCCATACAACATAGCTGGCCTTCCAACTGTTTCGGTATGTTGTTTCTAAGATTAACTAATAATTTAACCAAAGATTGGGACATCTGTTAAAGAAGGACCCTTTTCAACTTTTATTTCACATAGTGTGGATGAATTATCTCTCAGATTGTGGAAGGTTAGTGAAGATATTCTTGTCGTACATTGCATTTAAACTCACTAGGAAATTAACTTCTCAGCTTAAAAAGGATGATGCTGCAGATAATTTTGGTGATTTTCTGCCCATCTGTATATTTACCTCTGTTAATTTCTGATCCAGAAAATAAGACAGAAAGGCCTGCAAAAAAGAACATCATAGAATTTGAAATTTATTCATAAAATGGCATTACTTACTCAATGTTGGTCCCAGATATCCGGGCCTTGGGAGGGGTGGACTGGATACAGACCTTACTTTCAGCATTATCTTGCATGAAGTGGCTGTTGTCAGATTTGAACTTGCATTCCCATGCTTGCTAGCTGGAGATTTTACCATTGTTCCAAGCATGTGTGAAACTTACATTAGTTGAGTGTAGTTGAATGTTTTTATACTTTCTAGTCTAGTAGAGTTAGTGTATCGGAACCTTTTTTATAAATTATTAAAAGCTAGCGGAAGGTATGATATATTTATTTACTCTTCACTTGGTAAAACAACAAATAATTTTTATCTTGTGTTGGGGAGCAATGGAGCTTAAGTTTTGGAGTTTCAAGAAACAAAGGGATCTATGTAATTAACTTTTTTATTTTTTGTTATTGAAGGTTGATGATTGAATGCACATCCAGTCACCCCTTTTTAGAACCGAGATCCAGGCTTGCCCTCTTTGATTGTAAGAGTAATTTTAGATGGAGTTCCAAGAAGTCTCAAGTTCAACCTGTTGATAAACACAAGCATGACAATCTTT
Source organism: Nelumbo nucifera (assembly GCF_055504915.1). Taxonomy (NCBI): domain Eukaryota; kingdom Viridiplantae; phylum Streptophyta; class Magnoliopsida; order Proteales; family Nelumbonaceae; genus Nelumbo; species Nelumbo nucifera. Next base: position 53,879,377 of record NC_142655.1, on the reverse strand, counting down.
TTCTTGATAAGCGTGGGGTATGGAGAAGCATTAATCCCAAAAGGCTTTCAAGGAAAAAGGGTAAGTACTTATTCAACTATATGAATCCTGCTCCACCATTCCAATCTGTTCAGTGATCCATTTTACAACTTGAATATCTATTGATTCTATTCCTATATAGGTGGTTCTTTAAGGGGACGAGGATGGAAGTATGGCTCTGGATTTATAGATGGTGTTTTCCCTGTGATGAGCCCCACTGCTCAGCAGCTTCTGGACTGCATACAGAAGGAAACTGATGCTAACACAATTTGGGGTTCTCTGGATATTCTTCCTCCTACTCACTCCACATGGGATGATCTCATTAACATAGTCGTTCAACTTCGCCTCAGTAAACAATGGGATCCTATTGTGTTGGTAAGAAAAAAAATCCACTTCCATACATGTAGAATTTCCTATGTAGCACAAACCTGCCACCAAGTATGATTTCCTAGACACTGTTTGTTTTTTGAGGACATTGCCAGCATGTAAAAGAAGCATGAGGCTATGAATCTCTACATACTAAATCAAAGTGTAAGGTTCCCGTCAAATGTGGTGTAGCAAAGGCATATCCATGCATATGGTTCTAATGCAATAGGGAGAACTATTGTGGGTTATGTTTCTGTAACCCCAGTGATCAGATTTTTTTTTTTTTTTTACAGTCAGCAAAGTATGGCAAACATCTAGAAAAATTCTACAGGTCAGATGGTTATCAGCCAGCTAGGTTGATTGTTTGTTTATGAGATATATTTTGAACTCCATTCAAAATCTTTTGTATCTCATTGATGCATTCAATTTGACAGGTCTGCCACTGATGAGCCATAACCTTTATTACCTGCATGCTCGTACATGTTTAGTGTATTGGTATTAGACACTGAGTACTTGCTGGAAACTTTAGATGTACTCTACAGCATTAACACTTTTGAAGTAGCTAAAATTTTTTTTAACAGATTATACTATAAAAAATATCTGTATATGTTAGAAGTTTAAACAGATTTGGCAAGACATTGGTCTCAAGAATGACAGCTTCAAAACTAGACATAAAAGCATGATATAGAGAGCATCCAAACCCATTTCCTTTCCAGAATTTTGGGCAATGGAGAGTTGTATCCGTCTTTATCATATTCGTTTCCATGTTGGTATGTGTATCAGGGCATCATAGACAACAACTATCCACTGACCAAGGTCACCCAATTCTTGACTTAGATGTAATAACAAAGAAACTTTCATCTAGTAAACATCAATGCAAGAAAATATAATCTAGGAAGAACCAAGTCTTGCCCTTCTGTTGATCCACAAAGATTGTCTCATTCTATTTTATCTTTGAGAAGGTGATCTGATATTATTTCTTGGAGTATCTAAATAAATGGTACATCATGAATGTTCCAGGTATGCGAGTGGATTTTGCATAGAAGCTCCTTCCAGGCTGATGTCATGTGCTACAATTTACTCATAGATGCTTATGGGCAGAAATTCCAATATAAGAAGGCAGAATCTGCTTACTTAGGACTATTACAAGCCCGATGTGTTCCTACGGAGGATACTTATGCTCTTCTTATTCGGGCCTACAGCATATCTGGGTTTATAGAGAAGGCTGAGGCTATCTTTGCTGAGATGCGAAAATATGGTGTTCCTCCAAGTATGCTACTACTATATTTGTAATTTCTTGATCTTGATCCAACTGGAACACAAACTTCAATTAATTATAACTTTGATAAACTGGATTTCATTCATAATCAAGCGTTCCCAGATAAGTTTATTCTCCTAAGGTAGTGGTTTTGATAAACTGGTTTTCCCAGATAAGCGTATTCATTCAACTCAAAAGTTGTTTTGTTTTTCTGTTGAAGTACAAGGCAAAATGCAAATGCTTTTTTTACCTTTGTAAATTTTACATGGATTAAATTCTTACTGATCATTTTTTAAAATGAAAACAAATACAAATATGGTATTTTGTTTCATGCACCAGCAATGCCTCACCATTCTCCGTACTTAATGAATGATGAACCCATGCATGTATTATGATTATGATCCATTTCTTATAACTATGAAACTTAACATCAATATAACATTGGCCGATCTTGAATTTACCCAATTAGAACCTTGATTTTACTCAGGTGTTGTTGTATACAATGCTTATATTGATGGGTTAATGAAGGGAAGAAACACTCAAAAGGCACTGGATATTTTTGAGAGGATGAAAAGAGATAACTGCCAGCCATCTACGGAAACATACACAATGTTGATTAACTTATATGGAAAGGTGGGGGTGTTTCCTTTGTTTTATTATACCATGTTTTCTTTTCTTCCAGTTTATGTCCTGCCTAACTGAGAATTAGATTTCATATTGTTATTCAGGCAAGTAAATCTCATATGGCCCTAAAAATTTTCCGCGAAATGAAGAATCAAAAGTGCAAGCCTAATATTTGCACATACACTGCTCTCATAAATGCATTTGCAAGGGAAGGACTATGTGAGAAAGCAGAAGAAGTATTTGAAGAGTTGCAAGAAGTTGGACATGAGCCTGATGTGTATACTTATAATGCCCTCATGGAAGCTTACAGGTTAATAGCATTCATTCAATGCTTTCATACCAATGAAGATTCTTTCCAAATAGCATGTCTAGTTAAGCTCCTAACTTTTCCCCCATCAAGCAGCCGTGCAGGTTTTCCATATGGAGCGGCTGAGATATTCTCTCTCATGCAGCACATGGGATGTGAACCTGATAGAGCTTCATATAACATTATGGTAGATGCATATGGGAGAGCTGGTCTTCATGAAGGTAAATTTGGATAAATCAGTTATTGCTTACAACAAAGAATCAAGTATTTATACCATACAGGATTAATCCTTCCAACCATAAATCAGTTTATGCTTACAAGCCAAAAATGCTTCTTTAAAGCCCTTCAAGCACCACATTGCAAAACAATTCTGTGCATGGAATAGTATCTAAAGTACAGAATGCCCTACTGTTAAAGCGTTTCAAGCCTTACAACCACATCTTTTCACACAATGTGGCACATATCCAGTTGACTAACTTTTGTGAGAAGCTAACCAACCAACTTAAATGTACAGTACACTTAGACTCCATTCTGTTAGATACTGTACCAAAAATTAAATTAAAAATAAACTAAACAAGTTATAACATGAACTCCTCTACTACTAATAATAATAACAATAAAAGTAATAACAAAATAAAAATAACAGCAACTACAATAATAGCCCTTCTACAATAGCAAGCAATAGTTGCTAATATTGGCATTGGAAATCATTGTGAAGCTGTTCAGGTTGTCATGTCACAGCCTAACATTATTAGTAGTTTATTTAGTAGCAGCCAGCGGGTCCCACTTTTTTCAAAACATGGGGTGCAATATGTAGAGCTTCTACATGCACCACTCATAACTCTGTAATGATTCTCATTACTAGTATTAAGAACCATTATTTAGTACAACATTTATACTACTAATTGTAGTAGTGACAACAATAATATTAATTGAGAATGGGTTTGCTACTCAAGTCATTTGGTGAGCTTAACTAAACAACCTAAGAATCTTCCATGTGGTAAGTTAATTAGCTTGGAGTTTAAAAGGGGGTCTCCGTTCCTCCTCATCCCCTTTATTCATGGAAAATATCTAGGCCCAAAAACCTTGTCATGTATGTAAACCTTGCATTATGACATTTATATTGGTTACCTAAGGTATACATACATATTTTTATTCTTCTGCCTGTCATTCAAGCCTTGATTTAGTGTTATCGATGTGTATCATCATTTTTCCACTTTATCCATGTGTTCCTAAGCATATCCCGATACATCTTTCAAAATTGCTTTTCGAATACTCTTCATGATAATGATATTTTGGACCTTGCCTGAGGCTTAAGCCTTGAGGCAACTTTTATGTGCATTGCCTCAAGGCTTAAACCTTTTAAAACTATGAATACCATCTAAAATATCTTTTCTCATATTATAAAAAATTGTCTCCCATTGATTACCCCCATTCCAACCCACTTTTCACTCTCTTAAGTACTCCCTTTCTGTTTTAGATGCACAGGCCGTATTTGAAGAACTAAAGCGCCTGGGGATGACTCCAACAATGAAATCCCACATGCTTCTCTTATCAGCCTACTCAAAAACTGGCAATGTGGAAAAATGTGAGGAAATTGTAAACCAGATGCATAAATCTGGTCTAAGACCAGACACCTTTGTATTGAACAGTATGCTCAACACTTACGGAAGGATGGGGCAATTCAAGAAAATGGAAGAAGTTCTAAGTGCAATGGAGAACGGCCCATATGAAGCTGATATCAGCACATATAACATCCTTATCAATATATATGGCCGGGCAGGATTTTTGGACAAAATGGAGGATCTGTTCGAATCACTTCCCTCCAAAAATTTAAAACCTGATGTTGTGACATGGACTTCTAGGATGGGGGCCTACTCTAGAAAGAAGCTATACACAAAATGCATAAAAATCTTTGAAGAAATGATTGATTCCGGTTGCTATCCAGATGGAGGAACCGCCAAGGTTCTCCTTTCAGCATGTTCAAGTGAGGACCAGATTGAACAAGTTACCACTGTAATCAGAACAATGCACAAGGATATGAGGACAGTGTTGCCTGTTTGAAGATTCCTGATTTCTCCTTTATGATACTGAAACAGGTATGTCATTGATCCATAAGCAACCCCCACTACATATGCACCTAAAGAAATGAATTCATGTTATCCATGCATTTCCTTCTGCATCAAGTAACCAGTACATGGCTATATGCTTTTATGAAGCCAATTAATAGAGCAAGAAGAGTAGAAAGATAAAGTATATGTTTGGTATGGCTTCCGTTTATTAAATAAACGTTTGTACTTGATTTATCTTCAAAACTGAGAAAAAGTGGTTGATAAACATTTTTCTGGTATTTGTTGACAGCTAGATGCCATTAGGCACCACATAAGCAGAACAGTAAATAAACACCTTTGTGTTGGGGGAAACGTTAAATTGAAGCTTCTCCCAACGGTTGGTTTGCACGTAAGATAAGACAAACATTTATAAGATAAATAGGCGTATGAAATAGCATGATAAATGCCCACATGGCGATGACATGACACCATTTATCAAATAATCGGAAGCCATACCAAACACCTTGAAAGTTTCAGGTTGGGTTATTCTGGGGTTGGCCCTGTTTATTCAATTCATTCTGCTAAAATGTTCTTATTTCTTAGGACTACCATACTTGACCATATCATACTAGAAAGTTTTTTATTCAAACTTAAAATAGTTGATACATTTATACAAACACATGTATTCATTAATGCTGCATATACATAACCACATTTATATGATATTTATACAAATAAATATGAAGACGTGTCAGGTTCCTGTTGGCAAAGGCCTCAACCCTAACCCAACCAAAGTTAAATTGGGTTCATATTTTTTAACCCTAACCCAAAGTTCAACCCGATCCAATCCAACCTGACCTTTTCATGTTGGGCTCAGGTTGGTTCTGGCCAAGCCAGCCTAAGTTGCACTCCTAGTTTTCAGTCAATGTTCCTAAAACCAAGTTAGGCGTCAAACCATAAACACCACCACCTCACAGTTCCAGTCGATATTTGATATCATAAACAAATAAAGTATAAATATAAAATACAAAAAAATAAATATATATATATATATATATGAATCATGTGAATGGTTCATGATTTTCTTATCACAAGGATTTTGAGCTTATAAATGGAAGAAATCAAAAAGGTCCATGTTGAGTTGATCACCATTTCAATAGGTAGGGCTGTGAATGGACTTCGAAATTCCAATACCCAATACCAGTTCAGCATGTGGATTTGAATGTTAAAACTTGCATCCAATAATATGATTCCGGTTAAATAATAATAATAATAATTATTATTATTATTATTATTATTATTGGACACTATATAATTATATAAAATTTGTATAAGCATAAATTAAAAAGTAAATAATTTTTTAAAACCTTTTAATTTTCTTTTTATTTTAGGCATAATAACTCGGACTCGGATTAAATTTGAATCCAAATGTATCCAGCTAAATCCAATTTAAATCTGAGCCAATTACAGCCCTACCCATGGGTCATCTGATAATGGCTGAATTTGGTTTTATTTTTCAAAATAAAAACAACTTACGTATCAGCAAAATTATATTGTTTTCGCTGATGTGGCACTTGATTTTGTTTTCAAAAACAAAACTGATCATGCTGTGGAACATCCCCAAGTGGGATGGGATTCTATGCAACCAAAAACTCTGCACACACTGTGAAAGCATGAGAAACCAGTCGCACATTGGGAATGTCTCCCTCCCCCCCATGATATTCACACATTATGTATAGAAGATATTTCCAATGTGAGGTCGTTAATAGCTAAATATTTTCCCTAACTTTTCTTTCAAACCAAAAAACAGCTAAGACTGTGTTTGGTTGCAATGCAAATAAATTTGCACTGATGCAAAATTATGGCAGTGCAAATGATTTGAGTATAAATTCTGACTTATTTTTATTTCAAATTTTAGCTTATTTTGTTTGATTACAGTACAAGTAAGTAAATTAAGACGTGAAACAGAATAATGTAAAATCCAAAATAAAATTAAACAAGAATTTGCATTTTTTACATTTGCACTACCATGCATTTGTGTATTACCAAACACAGCCTAGACAAATTAATAAATCATTCAGTTAAGCTACTCCAGCTTTTATAAGACAACTCCTCAGTGTACCGTGGTCCATGTAGGAAGTGAGAACTTCCAAACAAAGTATTCCCTCTTGGGAGATTCCCTGAATGTGGAAAACTATTCTTAGGACCACTGATTTATGTGGGCCCTTCTGTACCAAAACCACATGATCTTTTCATTGACGTCTGATTTTGAAGATTCCCTTGTGTGGGCCCATGGATTTTAAATATTAACCTCACTTAAGTAGAGGGCTAGAGGGTTCCAGCTCCACTAAGCTCCACTAGCACATAGTCACCTAATGCCATTCAAGACTTCAGGTCCCACTAGGACACTAATCAATAAATGTGCAGGGGTGTTTTAGTCATTTGTGTAATCTCTTGCATTGACAAAAATAACCCTGTCGGTGCACTTATACAGAGTTGTCTACTAGACTACTAGAGTAGGGGAATTCAATGGTACTGGTTTAACAAGCTAATGAGGCTAAAATAATTAACAACTGGCAATGGGTCCGAATCCAAATCTGAGCCCAATGTGGTTAAAATACTTCAATTTTGATAGAACTGTCAATGGGTCGGATCTGATTTGGAACGAAACAATTATTAATCGGTTCAACATGACAAACCCAAAACCATCCCATATTTTTTAATCAGGACAATTAGGTCTGACCCAATTATACTTAAAACTTTATATAAATATATTGATAAAAGAAATATTTTAATCCAAATTATCTTATATACAATCTATGAAACTTACCTTTATGAATATAAAATATTACAAAAATTACAAAAAAAAGGAGACGCTTATATAATAGGCGTTTGGCATCGGTGCTCGGAACAGTATATTGTTTTCTAAGAAAAACGGTATTGGGCATGTGGAGTTATAAGCTTATTTTTATTTGGAACCGGTGCTGCCACATAGGCGTTTTTTGAGAAAACAGCACAAGTTTTTTTTTTTTTTTGTACCAATGCTGGCAGCAATGTTTTCAACATTGATCTTATTATACAACATTCAAGATGATGCCACATTGATGTCATGTTATTGCATCGTTGGCAGCAATGCATCATTTTCCAAGAAATCATCAAATTTGGTGTTGCTCCAGACCACACTTTTCCGATTTTTAAGGTATGGTCTGGAGCAACGCTTTTTTCCTGAGAAAACGGTACCAAACAAGAGGGTGTTGCTTCCAGCATCGTTTTCTCTGATGTAATGCCTACATGGCACAGTTTGGAACAAGAACTGATCCTGACCCAATTATTAATCGGGTAAAAAAAATGGGAGAATAACCGATCAGCCCAAGGTCAGAATTTGTAGGCTCAAAGTACAGTTGGGGTGGATGCCAGCTCAGAATTGATGCCAATTCACGGGCAGGCATTGGTGTGTAGAGTGGGGGTTTTTGACCTTTGGAATGTTTATAGCTATGCAGTGAAAATCAGAAATCTGCATTGGGCCTGTCTGTACTTCTCTGAAGAAAAACTATAGAACTGGAACCGACATAATTGATTTGATTGGTTTGGTTCTATTGACTAGACCCGACCCATTGAGTCCTGGGCAACCCAACAAACGAGCCTTCTCTGGATAGGTTAGTGGGGATGGGGTATTGTTACTATGGCCCAAATTTCAGGTCTAATGTGTGGTCTAAACTGGGTCTGATCTTACATAAAATGGCTCTGATATCATTTGTTAGGGCTAACCCATCTATTATCACCGTTAGACCAATACAGGTAAGTAGTTGAGGGTATTTTAGGCATTAAAGAAAAGGATCTCTCAGCTTTCACCATCTTCATGTTTGGTGAAGAGATACCTGCTCCTAGGATATTAGTGGGTCGAGTTAGGTGGTAAACTTGCCTTTAGGTTATGTTTTGTTTGAAGGAAAAAAATAGGGAAAGCAAGGGAAAGGCTACTTTTTCCTTCAAACCAAATGTAGCCTTAACTCTTATAAGAGAGTTAGGTGGTAAATTTGCCTTTAGGTTATGTTTGGTTTGAAAGAAAAAATAGGGAAAGGAAGAGAAAGGCTACTTTTTCCTTCCAACCAAACATAGCCTTAACTCTTATAAGATTATGATAGAATTTTTTTTTTTTTTTTGGTAATAGATTATGGTAGAGTCGGTCTTAATCAGGCTTGGGTATCTCAAATTCTCAACCCAAACCTAACCTGACCTAGTTATATAAACGGGGTCATTAAATCCAACCCAATCCATCTTATAGACCATGGTTTTTAAACTGTTATTAATCCAAACAGTTAGATTGTTTGGCCTAAAAACCGTTTAGGCAATTAATTTTATAAAAAACTGTTGACTTGATCAGTGACTTATTAATTCGGGTGATCAAACTGTTGACCCGTTTAACTCAAATAAGGATTATTGACTATTTTTATTTATTTTTTATTTTAAATTAGAACGGGCAATCCATTTAAACTGAATGATTGATCTGCTGACCCATGGCCAAAAAAGTTTTGTTTCTGAATCGGTTATTGCCATAATATAACATCCAGCTATACTCACCCAAGCTTATATTTTCAAATATTTTAATGATGTAGTTATCAATTGGTATGTTCAGCACCATCAACCCGATCGCAGCTGACCCGACCCGAATCTTATGGTGTCGGGTCGATGCGAGTTTTACCACTTGGCCCGACCACTGACATCCCTGCACTGTAGAACCAGTTGTAGAATATAGCATTAGCTTAGCATAAGGGCACTTTTGGGGATGGCGGACGGGTTAGGTTGGGTAATCTCATTTTGTTTGATGAGGTTCTAGTTGTAGTTGGTATGAGTTCAGGTTGGGTTCGGATTAAGAAAAAATCCATACGAAACCTAACCCGTTGACGTCTATCTCATGGGCCACAAGGCCCACAACCCCGGACTTAGAACGGTAGAACGTAGAAAATCCAGGCGGTGTCTCGTCCGGCTGTCTCATATATCAAAAGAAAATGCAACTATGGATGAAAAGGGAAATCAAAACAACGGCTGGGATCGGTTCGGCTTGGCAAGGGTCCGACCCGATCGGAAAAAGGTACATTTGGTCGGACTTCACATCGGGTGTAGAGTAAACAACCGCTACCCGACAAATATTCTTTGCATGCTTACCCAAGTTCACAGATCACAAGGCGGTAAGAATATTTGTCGCATGTGGAAGTCACGTGCGTGCACGTGACAGACAGTCAGACACACACCATGAGGTCCAGGACAAAGGCCAGGAGGGACCTGAGTCTGGAAATGAATAACATAACATAACAAACCCACCAACTTTTGGGTTGGTGGGTTGGTGGGTGGGTTTTTTTTTCTTTTCTTTTCTCCAAAAGCGGGTTGATGGGTTATTTTCCGATGGATTGCGACAGCGCCGAAGTCTGGCTCGCCACCTCGTGTCAAGCTCTACAATTTTCTCTTGCAACGTGTCTCTTCGACTGTATCAAGTATCAACAACTCTGTGGGTCCACTCAGGAAGATCCACCCTTGGTTCGTACTTCGAAGTTCCAGATCAGATGATTTTGACGGTGCGAATTTTCATCCAGATCCTAAGATCGGACGGTGAAGGATAATCGCCGCTCTAATTTCCCACGTGGGAACCATTTATTGGGTCCCACGCCATCGTCCTATGAAACCTAACACGTCTCGTGTCGGCATTGTTCCACGTGCCAGATTTTCTTCTTTTTCCGATTAATATAAGCCGTAAATTAGGGGATCTCCACTCTATTCATTAAGCAGAGCAGTAGAGACCAGAGAGAGAGAGAGGGAGAGAGCAAATTTTCGATTCTAATGGCGTCGAGATTGTGGGCTTCAAGGGCTGCTTCTTATCTCAGGGTCTCTGTACGTCACAGAGGCTTTGCTTCTGGTAAACTGAATTCCTATTTTGCTTTCCCTTTTCGTCTCCCAAGATTTGCCTCTTGTATGCTTACTTTTGGAAAGATCAAATGGAGGTGTAAAGAGCAGAGGGGAAAAGGACATGCGTGCATATTTAGATCTCCTTTATGAACTTGTTAGAATGCTAGATCTATGCTTTTCTCTTCAAAAAATCTACTTTTTTGAAATGGGTTGAGTTTAGTTTGCTCTAGCATTTTCTGCAATTCAAATTTTCGTGTTGATCCGAGCAGATACGAGATATTAGTATTATTATTGCTTTGAATTTAGGTTTTCGGTTGTTTCTGTTGATGAGGGTTATTTTGGGTGTCTGTTTGTATGTATTCAATAGGGTCTTCCTCCTGTACAACTGTCTGCGCTTCCTGAAACTTGATCTTTAATGAATTCTTGTTCATAGTAGGGTTAATATGCCAATCAGTTTATACAGTTCAGTGATTAATATCAAGAGAAATTGAATGCTGCAGCATCATAAACTATTTACTTTATAACCAAACAACACAATTTGTGGGGTTGGTTGGATCATAAAGCTATGGAGCTTTATGCTTAGAGAGTTTTGTAGTTATCTATTTTCTTGCTTCTATCTTCATTTTCTTCAACTCAGGTGATATTCTGAAACTTCAGTTGGTGCACACGGTTGCTTTAGTTCATGTGTACATTTTAGATATCAAGCAGACCTCGATCGCTTTTGTAGCTGTTGTTTATCTGGTTCCATGCCTTAGTTTCCCGTGATTTCGATTACCAACGAGTGGTTCCCCATATACGATGGTTAATTATTCACTTGTATCTCTTCAAACATTATTTTTCTTAAATGTAGCATTTACAAGAGTAAGAAATAATTTCCTTGGCACAAGATATTAAATAGGAAAAACGAATCAAATTTCTAACTTTATTGGTGTTTCACTTAGAAAATAAACCTAACAGTTGAGAAATGTACAAGTGTCGCCAGAAATGATCATATGAATCGGGGGGATCGACCACTTCCCAGAGAATGACTCATAGAAAATTAGAAGAAATGCCATTTCTTACAGTTGGTACTCACATTTTGGAAATTGTTTGTTTTCCACAGCCATTTTACATGCAATAAAATACACTTCAATCCTCTTGGCCTGCCAAGTGTATGTAAAAAACCCTCTTTCAGACTTAAACATTGAAAAAAGAGCCCCTTTTCTCCTTAATCTTCATTTAAATCTTGCAGTTCCTGCCAGCTGTGAGTACTCCTATAAGTTATGTGTATAGGATTGCTATGGATTAGGATTTAGGAAACCCTACATTTCGAAAGTCCAAGAGTGCTGTATCATTTGGATGGATAGTTTGGATTCAATCGAAACCAGTTCTCGTTGTGGCAGGAGAAAAAGGAAAGTTATTTTTAATTACTAATCTAGGATCTCATGTCTAAAATGAATGACTTCTTAAGTTCTTACTTGGGATTCTAATGTGTCACTTTGTATATTTATCCTCTGTTAATGGTGGTAATATTGAAAAGAAAGAAAAGAGAGTAACGAAAAGAGTATCTTTTCTTGTGTTTACTGTCTAAGAGGCATTAAAGTAGCACAATCTAGATATATGCCACAAAAAGGTTAAGAAAATAAGCTAAAAAAAATTGTAGTTGTGACTTAAGTAGAAGAATGTATGGTGGCATGTGATTTTGTGGAGCATTGGAGCCTGATGCCCATCATATTTAGCTGCGCATGTGCAGAGGTAAGGCCGTGTACATCTGTCCCTCCCCAGACCCTGCATTGGCAGGAGCCTTGTGCACTGGGCTGTCCTTTTGTTACATGTAGCAGGACTTCAGGAGATATATGTTGTACTCTCTTGCTTTAGAGATGACGGTCATGGTGGCTCAAAGTAGAAATCCCAAATATTAAATCAAAGCTTTTCTTCTCATTACCCTTCTTTGGAAGGGGAGTTATAATTCTATAATCTCTGAATCCACCTGATATCCTCTAATGACAATATTGTCTCTTCATTTGGTGGGGCAGATTGATGGATTTGTGTGAGTATATCATATATAGCATCTGTACCATAATGTCAAGTGTTTTTCCTCTTAATTCAATATTTTGTAAAAGAGGGGTTGTCTGATCTTCTTATCAAGGCTGTTCTTTTTCATTTTTTTTCAACCATTGCAGTTGTGAAGGATCTGAAGTATTCTGACACCCATGAATGGGTCAAAGTTGATGGTACTTCAGCTACAGTAGGAATAACTGACCATGCTCAGGACCATTTAGGCGATGTTGTATATGTTGAATTGCCTGAAGTGGGGGCCTCTGTAACACAGGGAAATGGTTTTGGTGCAGTTGAGAGTGTCAAGGCAACTAGTGATGTTAACTCTCCCGTTTCAGGGAAAGTAATAGAAGTTAACGAAGAGCTCAACAGTTCCCCAGGTTTGGTAAGTTATCTAATGTTCTATTAGATTGCATTATAATATTGTGATAAATACCTCATTATGTAGCGAAGTTGATCTCCTAGATTTTGAGCTTGTCTCTCATTGAGCAGGTTCTTTGTCATAATTTTACTTGAAGATGGCATGTTTTCAAAATTTCATAAGCCTTTTATGTTGACCATTTAATGAATTTTGCATTATCTGTTTGATAATTTACGTATTAGCCTTTTGACCTCTTCTTTATTTGAGAAAACCTTTTTGTGTTCTTCAAAAAGAAAAGTTTTGCATGTTAGATCTGAGAGACAGGCCCCTGTTTTGCTCGAGTGATGTTAATAGAAGATCAGGGTCACTGGCTTTGTTATATTGTTAGAAAATTATATAAGATTTGCTAACAAGCTGTATCAAGTGTGACGAATGTAGACCATTAAAATACCAACTGCATTGGTTTTACTTTTAAACTGAGCAATGTTAACTTGTGACTAGTCTTTAATAAGCAAAACATTGTTCTCATTAGACTGTAATTTTGTCATTATCTTAAGGACAGGTTGATGTTTCCTGATTTAACCCAAAAAAAAAGGATTCAAAGGGGCAGTACTCATGGACAGATTGATGTTTTATATCAATAATTTTGAAATCCGTTTCTTTATTCAGGTTAATGCGAGCCCATATGAAAATGGGTGGATCATAAAGGTGGAGATCCAGGATGCTGGTGAAGTGAACACCTTGATGGACTCAGAGCGCTATACCAAGTTCTGTGAAGAAGAAGATGCTGCACACTGAGTGGACCTCGGCAAATCCCATTTACTCAAAGTACTCCAGAGGAAGTTTTTTAATATCATTCTTAGTAACTTCCCCACGTAAAGTAGTGGGCTGCCGAAAAACAATTTCTCTTCTGTATTTCCATTTTACCTCAACTGCTACCGTTGTGTCACCTTTGCCCTTTTCTCATTGAGTGGCGAGTGAGTAGAGACTTCAATTGGCTGTACCTCTGCTTTGCCTTTCTTTTTCATTAACCAACAATTCTTATCAATTCCCTGGGTTCTTGCATGATTTGGCCTTTGTGCTTCAAATCTTGAACACATCAAGTCAAGTGGTTGAGCAATCAAAATCTGATATAACCACTGCTACAACTTGGGATTTAAGATGTCAGAAAAACCTTCCTGACTTTGCTTGATGAGGTCGCAAAGTTCTTTGCCAAGAAGTGATTTCTACCTTCTAGGCTAAGATGTAAGAAATCTGATTGGATGACACCTCTTCTGTTAAGCCCATTCATGTGAATAAGCTACTCCTGTAAAACACACCCTTCAAACTTAGGCCTTGTTTGGATAAGTTTATGTTTTGAGCTTTCTACTGTGAAACAAAATTGGGGCAAACGAGCTTTCCTACTGTGAAAAACAAAATTGAGAGAAAAAGTGTGGAGTGTTTAGTATGCTTCACTAATTACATGATATCTTGGTTTAAGACGAAAATTGACGAGGCAGACTGCAGACACCTCACTACACTTGTGGCATTGACATAAACCTCATTCTGAGACCTTAACATTTCTTATGTATCTCAATGGAATCGACTTTGAATCGATTTTATCCAATCTGTTACAGGGTAATTCTTGGAACTAACTTTCATCAGGTTCCAGATGGGTTTAGGGGTTTACCTTACCTGAATCGATTTTGATTGGCCTTGGTATGGTTCATTTTATCATTAAGTTCATTTTGATATTTGAATGTATACGATGAATAATATAAAAAGTAATATTTGTAAAATTTAAATTATAATGACAATTGTTAACCATATATTAATATTTTAATGATAAGTTACATATTAAATTACTCAATTTAATTAATAAAGATAGTATAAATTTTAAATTATATTTTTTTAATTAATGATAAGTTACATATTAATATTTTAAATGACATGTTTCATTTTTTTAGGAGAATAGGTAGACCCTAAATTGACTTTGGAACCTTCAAGACTAAAACCGGCTTCAGAACCGCACAGGATAGGTTTTGGTTTTAAAAACCTGAACTGGTTCCTACAAAGGTAGATTTTAGGTTCTTTGTAAGACCATGTTCTGAATTAGATTATTAGATTTTAAGCTCAGGTGAAGAAAGCACGGTTCTATTAAATCAAACCATTCAAGATAAAACTTATTATTTTATCAGAGATTATCATGTTGTGCAATCTTCATTCTTCATACGAATAAAGCTTTCTTGTATTTTATTGACAATCAAGACCCTCTGCCCTCCCACTTTTGCATGTTGTATGTTGACTCAGGAATCCAATGGTTCTATTCTCCTATTCTCTGATTCCTCCCTCTTGATTGATTTCAACGGCTGTTATTTATGGCTCCCTTCCTCATCTATTTCTTTGTAGTGGGCAAGTGGGTAACTTGTCTAATACCAAAAAAAACAAAAAGGTGGACCACTGTCTAGTGGTTAGGGAGTCAAGACAGGGCAACTCATGTTGTTAATACATTGGCATCGTTGAATGCAGTACGGAGTGCAGAGTGAGTTCAATTCCGCAACGATTGTGGTTGCAGAACTCCCTTGAAGTTGGACCCCCCTTGTTCAGACAACAAGAATGAAAATGAGAATTGATCAGAATAACCCATTCCAATTCCTATTCCAATTCTAAACCCTTTTTCCTGTAAACCAAACGGGACCTATATTTCATGAATGCAGGATCCAAACGGATCTCACACCCAAAACCACATCTGGCCCATTATTAATGTTAAATATTGATACAGTATAGAGTTGAACCTTGGGTCAACCAGATCCACTGAGTGACCTCTTGAATATGGATCATGATTCATTTATAGTTTGTACACCATATGAGGAGTTTGTGGGCCTAGATCTAGTTTTTTTTTTTTTTTTTTTTTTTTGAAGGGTCATATTACCTACTTCATATTTCAATTAGCTTCAGTTTATAATATGCGCCCAATATAGGACCTACATTTGACCAGATTGCTCAAATACAATTGAGTAACTTAACATCATTTGGATGGTGGAGAAAAGGTCTATTGTACCTTGAAATTTTACAATGGTCAATAATTTATTGCTCCAGCTAAAGAAATTTAAATTTTAGCCCAATGCTTTTTAACGAAACTTTGTAATAGTAAAGGGGGGTGATTTGGTATTCCCCTTCCCTTCCCCATGTTAGATAATACAATTTTTGAATTTGCAATCCCCAATCAACTCTCCTTTAATTGAAATTTAAATAAAGTTGGTTTTGCCCATATCTCTGTTTCAATGTGATCTGTGAGGCTACATTTGGTTTGATAGAAAATAACATAGAAAATAATGGAGAAACAGAAAATTGAGGGAAAAAGTTGTTAAGAAGTTTTACAAAAATTCTTTCAACTTTCCCTCAATTTTCTATTTATCTCTCGTTTTCTGTCAAACCAATCACGGCTTGAAGGACATATGAGAAGTTAATTGGTGAAGACTTTTCCTGCTTCTAGCCCTACATTGGTTAGGTAAGAAAGAGACAAGGAAGAAAGGGAGGCATAAAAAGAAGAGAAAACAAGAAAAAAATATGCATACAGTGATCAAGAAGGTCCATGGGTTTGGTGGGTTGGTGACCTTCATTGCACTTGCCAGGGGTGTCCATCTAACATCTCCCTAAGGTTAGGTTTGGTTTGAAGGAAAAGGTAGAAAAAGAAAGGGAAACGTAGAAAAAACTATACAAGGTTTGTAAAGATTTTCTTACCTTTCCTTTTCTTTCCCTATTTTTTCCTTTAAACCAAACACATCCTAAGTGAGGGTGTACTTCATAATTTGTGATAGTGGGGGTATACATTTGTGCCACCCTATCAACTCCTTTTAAGCTTTAACTCTAAAATCTTAGGATATATTTGGTTCACAGTTGGAATCGCAATCAGAATCAAAATGGTCCATTTCCCTCACCTGTTTGGTTCAGACTGAAATCACAATTGACTGGAATGGATTCTCATTCACAGGGGAGGGGAGGGAATGGCCATTCCTTCAAATGGGAGAACGAAAATCCACCAAGAATAGAAATGAGATTCCGATTCTGCCCAACCAAACAATTGAAATCAGAATGAACCATTCCAATTCTGATTCCAGACCCTTATTCCTGCAAACGAAATGGACCCTAAATCCTGTCAATGTCACTAAGAACCCAGCCCACCTCTATTTTCTCAGGCTGGGCTAATTGGGTTTGGGTTGGGTCTGACTGAATTTACTGCCCTATCTAGAGACTCTAGGGTCCTCTACTTCTCTTAAAGACTTTATCATCTCAATCTAATCTGGTGTCCATGGATCGAGTCTGGTTAGAGAGTCTCGAATCATGTTATAACTGACTCAATTAGTGGTCAGGACGATTAAGTCCGACCCATAAAATTAAATTTGACAGCTCCACTTTTAACCTGTATTTTGATAATAAACCCACAATGTGTCAAATTGACACATCTCGACATGATAATAGGATAATATTACAAGTTATGATGAGAAAGACAAGTATTAAACTGAGGGTATATTTGTAATATGCTAACTGAACAACCAAAACGAACCACAGCCAGTTCAAAGTATCACAATTATCAGTCAGTGTTGTAGCTTTTAGGGTCACCGATACGTCAAATACTTAGAGTTAGTTCTGTTTAATAGAAAATGTTAATATTTCATCTTAACAAACATATCTGCAAATTATCAGACTAAAAAAATTAAGATAAGATTATCAAAATGATTAAACAGTAGATTTTGAACCATGGTCTGGAGATGATATCAAATCTTATAGCCAACCCATTTATAATCAGAACAATACAAACCCTATATATTTGGGTCAGTTTGGTTTGGTTATCTTTGACAGCCCTAATGTTAATTGTTTAAGTTCAATTCCTACTTTCCTAGTGGTTAACTTCATGATTTTTTAACTGAAGCCTTAAGGAAATCTGATCAAATAGGCAAATCAGCCAATGTAACACTAGACCCTGGAAGTCCTTGTGTAGGATGTCTCAGAAATGAAACCAATTTGGATGAACTGGAGGGAATGATCTAATGGAAATTTCAAATCTGCTGTAATCAGTAAAGAGGAGCGTACATACTCTACTCTCTGCTAGGCTACATCTCCTCAGTGCCCGAAATGAGAGGAAAGGCCTATTGGCCAAATTTGGATTTTGCCCTCAAACAGTCTTCACAGCCTTTTACAGCCACGCATTGGGAACATCTCCATATTTATATGTTCTTATTCATGGAGAAATATTCTCAATACATAGCTACAAGGAACATACATACTCCACTATGCGAATGCCAATCCACAAGGCAGTTTGCCCAATCAGCATCTGAAAATGCCACCAATGAGTGAGAGGTGGGCTGGAAGGATAGACTGTGGGAAATTGTGCCTTTTAGGTAACGAAGGATGCATTTGGCAGCAATCCAATGTTCAAAAGTAGGATTCTTAAGGAATTGACATATCTTGTTCACTGAAAAGGATATATTAGTACGGGTGAGGGTAACGTACTGCAACGCCCCAACAACACTACGAAACTGTGTTGGATCAGTCAAGACCTCACCAGAGGTAGCATCTAGCTTAGTGGAGGCAGCCATGGGTGTAGCAATAGGTTTGGCCTCATGTAGAGAAGTTTGATGAAGCAAATCATGTATATACTTGTGTTGATTAACATGAATGCCTTCTTTGCAACGGTGGAGTTCAAGGCCAAGAAAATAATGAGCAGCATCCAAATCTTTAAGAGCAAACTGTGTGGAGAGTTGAGAGACAAGGGTAATAATAAGAGTGGGATTGGGCCTAGTCAACAAGATGTCATCAACATAAACTAGTAAGAGAACAAGATTAGCACCACGCCGCAAAAAGAAGAGAGGTGTCAGCTTTGGACTCAGAAAATCCCATGGAGAGTAAGTGGTCACAGAGGCATGTAAACTAGGCCCGTGGGGCCTGCTTAAGCCCATAGAGGAGTGACTCAGCTTACAAACATAATCAGGATGAGGTAGGTCCACAAAACCTGTAGGTTGCTTCATGCAAACTTCCTCATGGATGATGCCATTAAGAAAGGTATTATTCACATCCAATTGATGAAGCTCCCAATCGAAAGAGACAACAAGAGATAGAACTAAGCGAATTGTAGTAGGTTCCACTATTAAGCTAAATATTTCATCATAATCAAGGCCCACTCTTAGGTGTATCCTTTTGCTACAAGATGCGCTTTGAAGCATTCAACAGAATCTCAGGTTTTCTCTTAATTTTAAAGACCCATTTGGCACCTACAATGTTTTTGCCTAGAGTAATAGGAACACAAGTGCCCACGTGTTGTTTTCTTGTAAGGCACGAAATTCATCAGCCATAGCTAACACCCACCTAGGGTCTTTACAAGCATGAGTGTAGCAAGACGGTTCTGATTCAGGTAAAGAGCTCATGATGAGAGTATATTATGGATTAAGCCGTCGAATTCCATGTTTGGCCCGAGTCATCATTGGGTGACATGATGAGAGTGGTGTGGGCCCAATAGAAGCAATATGTAGCCCATTAGAAGAAACAATAGGTGCAGGAGGTGGGCCAGTGGGCTCAAATGAGGAATCCAGTCTAACGGTTAGATAGGAGCATTCAGTGAATTGGTGTTGGACATAAGAGGTACATGCCCAGCAGAGGGCGTAGTACATGGATGTAAAACAGGTGGAGCTCCCACAGGCTTAAATGAGGAAAATAAAGACGGTGATGATGGAACCATCTCAGCAATACTATGCTTCTCTAGTCTTTTCTCATAGGCTAGAAGAAGCACACCAGTGAGTGTAAGATCATTAACAAGACAGGTTGTAACAGAGAGGACAAAGTTATCATAATCAGTAGGCAATCCTCCAATTATATAATGTGTGAGATAAGAATCAGGAATAGAGTAATTAGAAATTAGAAGCAGCCAACTAATTAGCTAAACCCTTTACCTTAGGAATAGGGGTGGATTTGAGTTGAGCCGAGTCGAATACTTGGTTATTCGGGCTCGTCTCGCTGAAAGTCTTAGGCTCGAGCTCGAGTTAGAGATAGAGATTTGAGTCCGAGCTCGACTCGGTTCAAAGCTCACAAGTTCGAGTTCGACTATAAGCCAAGTTTTTTCTAAAAAAATAAAAATTATACATCTAAAAATATTTTTTTATTTTATATACAACAAAATAAGAATTATAAAAATTATTTATTATTACATATATAAAAAATAAAAAATATATATGCATATAAAAAAGTGTTTTTATTTTACATACAAAAAATAAGAATTATAAAAATCATTTACTATTAGACATAAAAAATAAAAACATTATATAAAAAATATTATTACATATATAATAAAAATTATTTATTTTATATATTTATATGTATATGTATGTATGTGTGTATTTAATAAAAAATTATTGATTTATTATACTAGGCTCATGTGCCTCATGAACCGAGCTTCACTGGGCTCAAGCTCGACTCGATTAGCAAATGAGCCTATGTATCATGCTCGAGCTCGATTCGAATAGCTCGTGAGAAGCCCGGCTCATGGCCACCCCTACTTTTGAATATAATTAGTTGTACTAAGCTATCCTTTCTTAACATGTGCCATTTCCAGCTTAAGATCGTGCACTCAGGCTTTGCTTGTGGAAGAGAATAGGCAATATAGAGTATCCCAAACATCCTTGGAAGTATGACATCCAATTACTTGGGCAAGTACTGGCTCAGTCAAAAAGGATAAAATCCAGCTCAAGATCAATTGATCTTTTTCTTGCCAAGATGAGTAGTTAGGATTCATTTTTCTAGTTGTTGTACCAATAGAAGTAGATGCTTTTGGGAACTTAGATGACAAGGAAACGAGCCATCAATGTAGCCCAGAAGTATGTGACCCTTCAAGGCGGGAATGATTTGTGCTAACCATAGAAGGTAATTGTTCCTATCTAGTCGCACTTAGATAAGGTTCATAAAATTTGAAAGTGACACAACACTAATCATGTCATGTGTACGAAAGAGGAGTCAATTTGGCCATCAACACTAGTGAAAGAACCGATTGCCGTCTTTGAATGCAATGGGAGTGTGTGTGTGTGTGTGTGTGTATGTGTGTGTGTGTGTGTGTGCATGTATACGTGCACTACATCGAATCGTTTTGTTTTTGGCGACCGATTTGCAATCACCCGGTTGCACCGTAGGGGGAGAATGCGGTTTTAAGGAGAGTGACCAAGTGGCACGACTCAACCCTCCTCTCTACAAGTTCTCGGTTTCACAGTTCTGCAACGCTACAGATTCGCAAGTGCTTGATTTGGAAAGCGATTACCGATAAGTTTCATTCTGCCTTCTTTACTATTTTCCAACAAAACTTCATTCACAGCATGATCTTCCCAATAAATTATTTTATTTGTTGCAGCTCGCTTAATGTTGCAGCAGATACAGTTCCACATAACAAGTTTTAAACAAGTGGCTCTACTATGTCTGTGGTGATCTAGACTCCTGATTCAATAATCCCGTTTTACATGATTTTAGACTTATATCAGACGGTATTGTATGGACATGGACATGGGAATAAGAATCTGGTGTAGGGTTAGGAAAAAAAGCATCCATCGTGTGTAAATTGAAATGTGCACATTGGATCAGCCTAATAGCTCTATGAGCAGGTATACTGCTAGAGATAAATCCACACTGGCCACATCATCAGTTGGATAACAACAATAACTAGTTATCTGTGGGCTTATCGACCCCAGATAACCATTATCCTACTGTACTTATCAACTTATCTGTATATTTAAATTTTGAATTTTAAATTTTGTATCTTCATCTATATAAACCTCTGTAATCTTTGAAATTTATTCAATGAGAATTCGCCACTTTCATTGACTCTCGTATGGTATCAAAGCCCTAGAAGACTAATGTCATATATGCTCAAAGTTCTTTGATCAACTCTCAAGGTGAGTCCTCTTCCAAAAATAACGGATTGGTTACTCTGTCCAATTTCATGAATATTATTACAATTCGCCTACATAGATACAACTATCTCTTATGGTCTATGCAAATTCTCCCTGCACTCAATGGGTATCGACTCATTGGATATGTCGATGGATCACTACCATGTCCATCAAAATTTCTTCCTGGCACCAATGATCAACAGATCAACCCCGAATTCATCTCCTAGTATGAACAGGATCAACTCATATTGAGTTGGCTTCTTTCTTCTCTCACAGAGCATGTTCTTGCTCAAGTCGTAGGATGCAAAACTTCTAAGGAAGTATGGGACCGGCTCAGCCGCTTATTTTCCTCCACTAACAAATCCAAGATTCATGATTTGAAGCTAGAGTTAGCACATATTAAAAAAGGTGACCTATCTGTTGCGGATTACATTTAGAAAATCAAAGGAATTTCTTATGCTCTTACTGCTTCTAATTATTTTATATCAGATTCAGATCTTATTCATTATCTTCTTGGTGGCTTGCTGCCAAAATATGACACTTTTGTTATCACAATTACTACTCATTTGGATGATTTGACCATGCCAGATGTGTAGAGTTTACTTCTTACCTTTGAGAAGCGCTTAGCTCGCCATGCTATTTCTATTTAATCTCCCTCTGCTAATGTTGCAAGCAAGAAAGGGGGGAATACCTTTGGACACTCACAGCAATATTATTCAAATAAACCTCGGCAGTTTTCTTCTTCTTCGGACAACAAGAAACATCCCAACAAAGGTTTTGAACGGCCCAGTGGTAAGGATACTTCTGTTGTTTGTCAGATTTATGGATATGTTGGACACACTGCCACCACTTGCAGGAAATATCTGGAGCTTCTAGGGGTGAAGAAATTTTCCAACAAGAACGCCAATGTAGCATCTTGCACTACCTCTTCTGCAGGGTCTTCTCGTGACTCAGTTTGGTATCCGGATTCTGGCACCACAAATCACCTTACTACAGACCTCAATAATTTGTCCATACATAATCCATGCAATGGTTCTAAGGAAATCACTGTTGGTAATGGTATGCATTTACCCATCTCTTACATTGGTTCTTCCACTATTCACACCTCTGGATTCTTTGATTTACATAATATCTTGCATGTACCTCGGATCACTAAAACTCTATTGTTAGTGAGCCAATTCTGCAAGGATAATGATGTAGTATTTATATTTGATGCTTCAGATTTTCTTGTAAAGGATCAGATGACGGGGAAGACTCTCTTCAAAGGACCAATTAAATATGGCTTATACAAGGTGCAATCCATTTCTTCTAGCAGTCCTGCAGCTTTGGTTGGAGAATGCACCTCCAAGGATGTTTGGCATTTGCTTTAGGACATCCCAATCATAGGATTACTTCTCATATTATTTCCAAATATGATTTACCTGTTTCCCATAAGACTTTTTCCTTCTATACGACTTGTCCTAGAGGGAAAGCTCATTCTCTTCCTTTCTCTTCTAGTAATTCAGATGTTACGAAACCATTAGAATTAATTTTTTCTGATGTTTGGGGTCCTATGCCCACCACTTCGGTTGAAGGATTTAAATATTATTTATCTTTTGTGGATGCTTTTAGTAAATTTATTTGGATATTTCCTATGACTGCTAAATCTCAGGCGCCATCCTTATTTCTTTCATTCAAAATTCATGTTGAAAATTTATTGGACTGTAAAATCAAGGTTGTTCAAACTGATTAAGGAACAGAGTATAAGCCTCCTACTGATGCTTTCCATTCTATGGTGATCTACCATCGGCGTTCCTGTCCTCATACGCACCAACAAAATGGTGTTGTGGAATGCAAACATCGCATTATTGTGGAGACAGGCTTAACTCTCATGGCTACGGCCTTTGTTCTGCAAAACAAGTGGTATGATGCATTTGAGGCTGTTGTTTTTCTCATAAATAGATTGCTTACTCCAACTCTTTCCATGGCTTACCCGTGGTTTAAATTATTTGGAACTGCTCCTAATTACACATTACTTAGGGTTTTTGGCTGCTCATGTTATCCATACCTCAGACCCTACCGACGTTCTAAATTGGAATATTGTTCTGATGAATGTGTGTTTATGGGTTACAGTCTTCATCATAAAGGCTATAAGTGCCTTCATTTGTCAATTGGTCATTTGTATATCTCTCGCAATGTTATTTTCAATGAAGGGCACTTCCCATTTGCCAATATCTCTACAGATGATTCTGCATCTCTTCACCCTGCACCGTCGATTCTTGGTCCTCCACCACTTCGGCATGCTTCTCACAACACTCCTTCAGTGGTAGGTACAGCTCCACCCTCCGCTAAGATTATTACACCCCTCACTAAACCACCAGATCCTTATGCCACCGTTGCCCCCTCTCTTGAAAATGTGTTTCCTACTATCTCCACTCATCCTATGGAGACTCGATCTAAGTGTGGTGTCTTCAAGACAAACCCTCGCTATGCATTACAGGCTAGCACTCTTAGTGAGACTTAGCCAAGCTGCTACTCTTAGGCTCAAAATGATCCTCGGTGGGTTCTTGCCATGGTAGATGAATATAAAGCATTATTATCCAACAATACTTGGTCGTTGGTTCCTCCTCCCAACAAAAACATAATTGGCAATCGGAAGGTTTATAAGATCAAGCGGTCGTCAGACGGTACCACTGAGCATTTCAAAGCTCGTCTCGTTGCTAAGGGATACACTCAAGAGGCTGGTGTCGACTATGATGAAATGTTCAATCCAATTGTTAAGCCTACCACTACCCGTACTGTACTTTCTCTTGCTCTCTCCTACAACTGGGACGTTCATCAACTGGATGTAAGTAATGCCTTCTTACATGGTATTTTGACTGATGAAGTATATATGAAGCAGCCTATTGGGTTCTTTGATCCCCGGTACCCTTCCTATGTTTGCCGACTTAATCGCAGTTTGTATGGCCTCAAGCAAGCCCCGCGGGCTTAGTTCACTAGGCTTCGAGATTAATCTTCTCACCTTGGGTTTCATTGAATCACAGGCTGATTCCTCTCTTTTTCTTCGGCGTACCAAAGGGGAAACTCTTATTCTCCTAGTTTGTGTCGACGACATTCTGATTATAGGCTCCAGTTCTGCTTCTATTTCATCTCTCATTGCTGATTTACAGTTCGCCTTGAGGGATCTTGGCCCAGCACACTGTTTCTTGGGAGTTGATCTGACTTGCTCTTCTTCTGGTCTTCATTTGTCACAACATAAGTATATATCAGATTTGTTAATACGTGCTTAGATGCATGAAGCCAAACCGGCCCCTACCCCGATGTCTGCCAGCATTAGGCTTGACTCCTCACAGGGTGAATCTCTCTCTGACCCTTCTTTCTACAGGAGCATTGTTGGTGCACTACAATATGTGACATTAACTCACCCAGACATTTATTTTTCTGTAAACAAAGTCTACCAGTTCCTTAAAGCTCCCACCACCGTTCACTAGGCATCAATCAAGTGAATACTTCGCTATCTGAAGGGTTATCTCTTCTTCCCTCCAAATCTCTCACTCTCACTGCCTTTGCTGATGCTGATTGAGCAAGCTGCCCCATTGATAGACATTCTCAAAGTGATTATTCTATATTTTTGGGCCCCAATCTTGTGTGTTGGAGCTCGAAGAAGCAATCTACTGTCTCTAGGTCCAATACGGAAGCAGAGTATCGGTGCCTTGCCTTAACTGCTGCAGAACTCTCCTGGATCACCATGCTCCTCTCTGAACTTGGCATTCAGCTCTCTCCTTCTACTGTTTGGTGCGATAATATGAGTGCTAAATCTTTAGCCTACAATCCTGTCAATCATGGTCGCACAAAACACATCGAACTTGATGTTCATTTTATCAGAGATATGGTTGCGAAGAAACTACTCTCCATACATTATGTTCCCAGCAATGATCAGCTCGCTGACTTGCTCACTAAACTGCTTCCCTCTACATGGTTACTTCATCTCAAGGGCAAGCTGACCATTGGTCCACCCCTATCCAGCTTGAGGGGGGATGCTAGAGATAAATCCACACTAGCCACATCATCAGTTGGATAACAATAATAACTAGTTATTTGTGGGCTATACAATCCTACTTTTTTGCATTTGAAATTACAAAGTATATTTGGTGACCCAAAATGGATTATCCAAAACCAATCTGCAGTATGACCTTCAAATTCTGTATCTTTCTTTTCCAAATGCTATGTTCTTTCTTAGAAATACATGACTTTGGTTGGATTGTTTAATGCAGCAAAATAAATTATAGACAAATCACATTATACAAGAACATAGGTTGAGTCCTCAACAGACTTTAATACTAAGAGTGCCTAGCTATGTTAATTATGATATATAAGACAGGCCAAGTCCCATCTTTAAAAGTTCAAAAACTGATCTATAAGAACTGAAATGATAAAAACATGTTATAGTGTTCTACCATATCTCATTATTTCTTGATGTGACTTGAGTTGTTTGAATAAGTGATAATACATTTGCTTATGTGAATCAAAGCAACTTATAGAATTCTTTTAATGTGATTTAGCAACAAGCTGTTGTTGAGGAACACTTCTTGGTTTAATGGTAAAACCTCAGGCTGACAAGCATGAGAATGTAGGTTTAAGTCTAAGAGCAACTACTTTGTGCACGAGAGAGAGAGAGAGAGAGTCCCGAGAACAAATATAGCTGGGATGAACATTTTTTTTATTGGTGAACAATCAAAATTTTATTCAAACTTTAAAAGAATATTTTACATCATAAGTGTGGTAAGCACCCCTTTTTGTTGAGTAGTTTCCTACATTTCCCTTAGTTTACATAAATGAGGTTTCCATAGATATAAAAGGCCATTACCCAATGTAAAAGCTATCTGGGGTCTTGCGAGGGGTGCACTTGATATGGTCCTATCCTTTGGCATTTTTCGCACAAAGTGGCCACTCTAAGGCTGAAACCCACATTCTCATGTTTGACAACCCGAGATTTTACCATTACACCAAGTAATGGCCCCTTCACCCCCAAAATAACTGAGCCCTATGGATTCTTTGTCTGATCAAGTCATCTATTATTGTGTTGGCACTTTGAGGTGTCCAATGGAAGGTGTTCAGTTCAGCTGCCAAGTGTTTAGTCTCCCTCACTTGAGTGAATTTGGATTAGCTGAATGCTTTGTCTGTTCAGCAGGCTGTGGAACCAATGATGAGGTTCCCTGCCAGTAATAAATTCATGGGCCCCACTGTGAAAGGTGCAGGCCCCATGTGTTTTATCACTGGCATGGAACCTTATCATTGGTTCCACAGCCCACTAAACAGCCAAAGCATTCAGCTAAACCTTGCTCCACTTGAATGGTTTCAAGTGTTTAATACCTCCTTGTCTACAATAAGATCATAGTGTTTGATTAACTGTTGGGTTAGTCTAATAATAGCTTCTTTTAATTTATAATTATCATCTCGGAAATGTTTAAGCTCAAGACTTTATTCTGATAGCTGCCTTCTGCATGAACCTCTAAGTTCTTTCTCCTATTAACCTGGAATTATAGAAATATGATGTCTGACTATCGCCCTTTTCTTGTTTGTCAAGAGAAGGTTGTCAAAATTGTATATCTTCTAATAATTTTTCTCCATGCCTAGAGAAGTAATCTGCAAGGGGAATCACTTTATTTTCTGAAACCATCTAAGCCTTCAAAATGTCTAGCCATCAATCCAACATATTTTTGTTCCATGACTAGACAAGTAGTCTCACTTTTTTTATAAAATTTTCAATCTTCATGTTCATAGCTAGTAATTCACTACCTAACATCTAGTTAGCATCTGAAAATAGTATCTAAAATGGTGTTAATCTTCCAGCATAGCAACAGTGTCTTCTAAATCATCACACAAATAAATCAATTTCAGTTCCATGGACAATGGGTTCTAATTCTACAACTAACCATTTATTTCTAATTCTTGCTAATCTAGAAATTTATTACCTATTTGAGGATTTTATTTTTTACTTTGACATAAGCTAAATGCTCTTTGTTGCAATGAAGCATTTGGCTTATTAATAGTCCCTTAGTTTTAGCTAAGGGTTTTATTAATTGCAACTCTGCATACTTAATGTTTTAGGTTCAATTTGAATGGGATTTTCTAAAACCTAAATTTCTTTTGGAAATGAGATTTTCTTGATCGTGTCTTTTCACAACCAAATTCTCAATTGAAGTGTTTTTTTTAATCTTCTATCATGTGTGTATGCAGAGCTTCTATGTCGGTGCTTTTCACGTTCGAACTTTCTGTCTTCACCAGTTTTCCTTTAATGTATGAGGTGATGAGGTAATCCGAAAAGTCATTTTTTCCAGCACATCTTCTTGGTTTATACTGCCATCTAAGATTCAGATGTCTAGGATCTCCACAGACAAATTGTTGAGAGGGAATGGGACCAAAGCATAGAATCTTTAAAAGATACTTTCAAGTACATATGGAATTGATTTTATTTGAGTTATTATAGCTTATGATGAGAGTGTTGATGATTCCAATGCCCTAGACTGATTCTAATCTCGCCCCTGTTGAATAATTCTATATTTTTTCTCTTTATCTTCTCACTAATTTTCAAGCAGCCTTTACAACCATCAATAGCATACAAATGATTTCTCAAAGGAGTACATTCAACATCTCTAAATGATTAAAAATGATCCCGGTATGTTTTCTTGTTATGGGCCTAGGAATAAGATCTCGTCACGGGTCGGTCCACGGGGAAAACCTCATGTTTTCCCTTGTTCCTTCCCTTTCTTGCAGAACCTATCTTGGCGTCCTAAGGGTGATTTGTCCAAGAGATCACCTAACTCTCCATTTACTCTCTTTCTTGACTGAAATTTGATGCCTTTATTCAATAATCTCAGCTCCTTAAATAGGAGATTACAAGGGGTAAGAGTCCTCTTTGTAGGAAGACTCCCTATTAAACTATACTGCTTACAGATAAGATAGATAAGACTCCTAGATAAGGCTCCCTACTCAAGAAGGATAAGACTCTCTACTAATCCTTACTGGAACAGATAAGATAAGAATAAGATAAGAAAACAGATAAGATAAGATAAGATAAGGTGAATTGTGACTAGCTAGATAATCCGATGAGGACACCACATCACTGTTGCTGTCAGCGGTGGTACTTCTTCCCAATAAGTGCATCCACAACATTACTCCCCTCTCGGACTACGAGCTTGTCCTCAAGCTCGAAATCTGAATATGTGTCTCGGAGTTCAGTCAAGGGAATCTAGGTGGCCTCGGCTGATGGTAAGTTGTTCCATTCCACCAGGACTTCGAGAACACCCCGATTGATTCTAGATTGAACAAGAGCCCGAGGTTGGGGGATGAGTCTGCCGTCTTTCAAGGGTGGTAGGGGGGTACTTGGTTAGGAGGAGTACCTGTAAATGGCTTGAGCAAGGAAATATGGAAAATATCATGGATTTTGCTGTGCTCTGGCAGTTCTAGCTGATATGCAACTATGTCGATCCGCCGTAAAACCTTGAAGGGTCCATAAAATTTAGGAACTAATTTAGGGGCAGCCTTGTGTCTCAAGGAGCGTTGTCGATAGGGCTGAAGCTTCAACCACACAAACTATCCTGGTTCAAGTGTTAATTCCCGATGATGTTGGTCATAGGCGTGCTTCATCCGTAATTGTGCTTGGTGCAAACGGAGAGAAACTTCAGCTAGGAGGGCATCGCGCTCTTGTAGGGAGCGATCAATTTCATCCAATCGAGTCGAACCGAGCTCATAGGATAACAAGCGAGGAGGGTCTCGGCCATAGATGACCCGGAAGGGTGTCATGCCAAGGGAAGAATGATAGGCCGTGTTACAGCAATATTCGGCCCAGGGAAGCCAATCAACCCATTGACGCGGTTGGTCGCCAACAAAACAGCGGAGATACATCTTGATCATACGGCTCACTACCTCCGTTTGACCGTCTGTCTGAGGATGGTAAGCGGAGGAAAAAACTAAGGTCATACCATGCAACCGAAACAGTTCCTTCCATAAGGCACTAGTAAAAACTGAGTCCCTGTCGCTGATGATGGATTCCGGTAACCCATGTAAATGGAAAACATGCGTAAAGAAAACGTGGGCAACTGAAGCAGCACTGTACGGATGTGACAGAGGGATGAAATGGGCATACTTAGAAAAGCGATCCACCACCACGAATAGAACAGATTTCCTGCCAACCTTGGGTAGGCCCTCAGTGAAATCCATGGAGATATCAGCCCAGATTTGTGTTGGAATTGAGAGGGGCTGAAGAAGGCCAGCCGGGTGTAGGTTTTCCCATTTATGTTGTTGGCACGTGGAGCAATTATTGATGAAGTCCCGAATAGAAGTTTTCATACCTGGCCAATGGAAATCAGCTCGGACGCAATGCAGTGTCTTCTGAGTGCCTTCATGGGTGGAGTTATGTATATTGGAGATGACGGAGGGAATTAAAGAAGAATCGGCTGGAAGGTATATTCGTCCTTTGTATAGCACCAGCTCGTCGTGAATGGTCCAATTTGAGTCGGTTGTCCCAGACTGTATTTTCTTAACAAGGTTCGTCCACTCTGGTGATTGCGGCAGCGCGTTCCTAATGTCTTCTAACAGGGTGACTCGAGGATGTGAAATCGCACAAAGGAGCATAGTATCTTCGTCTCGTCTAGACAAGGCATCTGCGGCACGATTTAAGGATCCCGCCTTGTAGTCCACCCGGAAATCAAAACCAAGCAGTTTGCTGACCCAATGTTGCTGAGGCGAAGTGGTAAGCCGCTGCTCTAACAAATACTTAAGGCTGTAGTGATCAGTCTTGACAACGAAAGACCTTCCCCACAAGTATGGTCTCCAGTGTTGCACTGCTCTAGCTAACCCAATCAGTTCGCACTCGTGAGCGGGTAATTTTAGATGTCGGTCAGTCAGTTTGTGGCTAAATAAGACAATCGGGTGTCCTTGTTGCTGCAATATGGCTCCAACACCTATACCTAATGCATCGCATTCGACTGTAAATTCGAGGTCAAAATTCGGCAACTGCAGAACTGGTGTAGAGAAGAGGGCATCCCTTAAATTTGCAAAGGCTACATCAGCTGCGTCGTCCCAATGGAAGGCACTTTTCTTTAGCATATTGGTTAATGGGGCCGCCAATAGTCCATAATTTTGTACAAACTTGCGGTAGTATCCTGTCAGACCTAGGAATCCGCAGAGAGCCTTGGCGGATTGAGGTTTGGGCCATTCCTTGATTGCTTGAATTTTGGAACCATCCACCATGACACCTTGCCCACTGATTATATGTCCTAAGTAAAGAACCTGGTGCTCCCCAAAAGAGCATTTGGACCGCTTAAGGAAGAGCTTGTGTTGGCGCAGGAGTTCAAAAACAGTCCGTAGATGATGCACGTGTTATATCCATGATTTACTGTAAACTAGGATATCGTCAAAGAACACTAAGACAAATCTGCGAAGGTGGGACTGAAATACCTCGTTCATCAGAGACTGGAATGTAGATGGGGTGCTGGTGAGACCGAACGGCATAACTAGAAATTCAAAGTGACCATGATGCGTTCTGAAGGCAGTTTTCTCTACATCCTCGGGAGCCATCCGGACCTGAAAATATCCCGACCTGAGGTCTAATTTTGAGAAGTACTGGGCTCCATGGAGTTCATCCAACAACTCGTCCACAATGGGGATAGGGAATTTATCCTTGACAGTCCAGTTATTGAGCTCTCTATAGTCCACACAAAATCTCCAAGTACCGTCTCGCTTTGGCACCAACAGAACCGGCGAGGAGAAGGGAGAACGGCTAAGACGGATGATTCCCTGTTTCATCATGTCCATACACTGCTTCTCTATCTCGTCCTTTTGCAGATGTGGGTAGCAATAAGGCCAGACGGTGACTGGTTCTGAACCCGTCACCAGAGGGATCCGATGGTTGCAAGCTCGGGAGGGTGGAAGTCCCTTGGGTTCTTGGAATACATCTAAGAAATCGGTGAGGAGTCTTTCCATATCTGTTGTGTGTACTGTTTCGCCCTGAGGTGCATGCACCTACGGTTTTTTTACCTTTACTCTGGTTCCCTACCAAGTTACTTGTTTTCCATTCAAGCGGAATGTCATTGTTAGGGCGCTGAAATCCCATAGGATTGGGCCTAGGGTGATCAACCATTTAACTCCAAGAACTATATCAAATTCATCCAGGGATTGCACAAATAAATCAGTAGAGAAGGATTTGGATTCGACCTATATTCGGATGTTCTTACAGATTCTGGGACTATGAACCCTCTCTCCGTTTGCTACGGCTACCTGCAGTTGTGGTCTGATTTCCATAGGTAATTCCAACTGGAGGGCAGCTTGCTCACTTACAAAATTGTGTGTGCTTCCCGAATCAACGAGGATACGTGCTGGTTTCCCTGCCACCTGCGCCCGCAATTGCATAGTTTGAGAGGTCTTTATCCCGGTGATCACATGGAGGGAGATCTCAGATTCTAACATTGCGGGCCCATCCTTGTCTTCCTCTTGTTCGTCCACCAGAAGGCAGAATAGCCTCTTGCATCTGTGCCCCGCCAAATATAGATCATTGCAGTTGAAGCACTGTCCCCTTTCCCAGCGATCTGCCATCTCGGCTCTGGACAAACGTTTAATGGGTGGTGCTGCCATCCTGCTTCCCATGCTTGATGTCGTCTTGGGAACGTTACCTGTGTGAAGTTTCTGTTCCCTGCTGGTTGCCGAAGAAGGGACCACCCCGGTTGACTTCGGGGGTGTCCATGATGTCTGCGATCGACCCATACTGAAGGTCCTGCGGCTGAGCTGTAGCTTACGTTTGAAGGCGCGAGCTAGGTTCATGGTTGTGACCAGGTTTGGAGGGTGTTGCATCTCCACATCCACCCTCAAGGGTTCTGCTAATCCTGCGGTGAACATGTCTACTTATTGATCCGGTCATACCGAGGCTGCTTTGGCAAGGAGGGTCTGAAATTGGCGCTGGTACTCAGCCACAGTTCCTGTCTGCTTGAGGTTGATCAATTCACCTAGCAGGTTGCTCGTCAATGGGGGCCCAAACCTGAGGAGGTAGTAGGATTTGAATTGGCCCCAACTGAGCCCGGGTTCCTCCTGCTCCAATCGGTAGAACCAGAGTTGTGCCTCCTCCGTTAGATGGAATACGGCCAGGCTGACCTTATCTCTGTCTTTCGTACGCTGATTGCGAAAGAACTGTTCACAATGGTATAGCCACCCCAGCGGATCTTCGATGCCATTGTAAGAAGGGAACTCCAGTCTGTTGTACTTGGGAACAACTGCGGCTGCCGGGGCGACGATCTGTTGCTCGCCGGACGACTCCGTCAAATCTGGTCGGCGGTTGTTGGTGGTTGCAGTCCCTTCGGAACTCTTCTCCTTGTTAGAGAAATACAACTCCAGCAAACGTCGTAGCTCTCAGACATCGTCCTTCACTTCACGTACCTCTGCGTTGTTCTCCATGAGCCTGTGCTCCAGTTCGTGGACCCTGGACGACAACTGCTCCAGATCGCCCATGACGTTTGGCTCTGATACCAAATTGTTATGGACCCGGGAATAGGATCTCGTCACGGGTCGGTCCACGGGGAAAACCTCCTATTTTCCCTTGTTCCTTTCCTTTCTTGCAGAACCTATCTTGGCATCCTAAGGGTGATTTGTCCAAGAGATCACCTAACTCTCCTTTTACTCTCTTTCTTGACTGAAATTCGATGCCTTTATTCAATAATCTCAGCTCCTTAAATAGGAGATTACAAGGGGTAAGAGTCCTCTTTGTAGGAAGACTCCCTGTTAAACTATACTGCTTACAGATAAGATAGATAAGACTCCCTACTCAAGAAGGATAAGATTCCGTAAGATAGATAAGACTCTCTACTAATCCATACTGGAACAAATAAGATAAGAATAAGATAAGAAAACAGATAAGATAAGATAAGGTGAACTGTGACTAACTAGATAATCCGATGAGGACACCACATCACTGCTGCTGCCGGCGGTGGTACTTCTTCCCAATAAATGTGTCCACAACATAGCTCTTCTAGCCCCTTCAACTTACAATAGATCACTTCTTCTTACACAAGCTGTGGATAGTCTTCTCTGTATGTGACCAAACCATCTTAATCTACTCTCTAATGCTCACTCAGAGCTTGAGCATTAGAAATTGAATGTCTCAAATGATCTCTTACCACCAACTTGAACTTGAATATGGACAGGACTAAAAATGCAGCCTTAAAATTCTGGGTAAGCATAACTTAACAATTCTTGGACAAGTATCCCTTAGTATTGCAGATTCTTTCCTTAATTGCAAGATAAAAGATAAAAGACTCTCAAAAGGCCCTTAAGATATCTCCACTGCAATAGCAATAAAATTTATTCATGGGGCCTCAACTTAATACCACTTCGTGGATTCCATTTGGTGCTCTTAGCAGGCCCCCTATCCAGTATTCTGGTTACTGTTTTCCTGAACTACCTTTTATAAAGGGTTAGATGGCTATAGATTGAATGGTTGAACCCATGATGGATGTCCTATTATAGCCATTTCTGGAGGTTGTAAAATCATTTGGTGTTTGTTCAGGACCATGAGAGCTACTTCAGCATTGGAAATTTCTAAAGAATGGTGAATAAGGATCTGAAGGTACCATATATATGTCTACAAGTTAAACCACCAAGTTGGTTAGATGGAAAAGGTATCCATTTAAGGAAGTGTTCCTTCATCACTCCATTCTCTCCTGAATCCTTGTAATTGAGGATGCCGAGGTTTGTATAAATATCCCACCTGTAATTGTTATTTCTTCATATATATGGTTAAAGTCTGCCTAAACCCAGGATTTTCCATTCAATAGAATACTAATACAAAAAAAAAATGTCATGTTATTGCATATCTGTCAAGAATAAATATTACATTTCCTGAAAATTCAATGAGGCTTCTATCATGGAACTCGCGGATCCCAATACAGCATGTACTACCAATAGTCACCACAAGAACACTTACCATCACTAAAATGATGAAAACGACAAACATCTCTGACAATAATCTCACGTCCTGTGATTTGTGAAATAAATTTTATGGTGGTGTGACAATCCCCACAAATCCTTAGGTTCTTCATGATCCTGATTGCCATCCAAGAAGGTGTGCTGATAAGTCCAAAGGCAATTGCCAGCTTCTCACTGTGATATGACTGTCTTCCCTCTTCAAAGAGAGGATTTGGATAGTATTTATAGCCCATGTCCTCTATTTGTTTATTCAATTCCCTTAATGCAAGATAAAGTTCCTTTGTCTGTGGATGGGATTCATCATCGGCTACAAAAGTATGAATTTCATTATCTAGTTCAATCCAACTACAACCAGGATCTTTCTTAATCCCTAGACTCTTCATCTTCACTCTCAGTTTTGCCACTTCATCCCACTGACCGCTCTCAGTGAAGATGTGACATAGCAGCATATGAGCTGAAGCATTATTAGGTTCTAACTCAAAAACCCTCGAAGCTGCAATTTTCCCTAATTCCAAATTCCGATGGACCCTACAAGCCCCAAGTAAGGCATTCCAAATTGCAGCATCCGGTTTTACTTGCATACTATTGACCAATTCTTTAGCCTCCTTCAAATATCCTGCACGTCCAAGAAGATCAACCATTGATGTGTAATGGGTTCTATCTGGCTCAACCCCGTGACCTTTCATGGAATTGAAATAGTGTCGCCCCTCATCAACCAGCCCTGAGTGGCTGCAAGCCATGAGAACACCCACAAAAGTAATTGAATCTGGTTTGATTCCAAAATTCAGCATGTCCTCAAATAGAAGAATAGCTTCCCTACCACGTCCATTCTGTGCATAACCAATGATCATTGAACTCCAAGTAACCCTGTTCCTTTCTGTCATTGAATTAAAAACCAGACGAGCATCATCTACACTTCCAGACTTGGCATACGCATTTATTAAAGCTGTCTGAACAAATACATCCAACCCGAATCTGGTCTTGACAATAATTCCATGTAATTGTTTCCTCTGCACCAAATTAGCGACTGCAGCAGTTGAGCTAAGAACCACAGCAAAAGTGATGTGATCAGGTCTGAGCCCAGAATTCAGCAATTCGATGAATGTCTGAAAACAATCCTCGCTCAGGGAATTCTGAGAGTACCCAGTAAGAATTGCATTCCACGAAATTATGTTCCGATCTGCCATCCTATCAAAGCAACGACGAGCATACTCGAGTTCCCCACACTTACAATACATGTCAACAAGAGACGTGCACACAAAAACGTTTCCTTCCAATCCAAATCGATAAATCAGACAATGCAACTGCTTCCCACGACTCAACCACGACGAAGCAGCGCACGCCTGAAGAACGCTAGGCACAGAAAAATGGGTGGGCGACCATCCCTGCCGAAGCATCTGGACAAACAAATCGAGAACTTCTGAGCAATTCCCCTCTTGAACATATCCCATGATGATGGTGTTCCATGAGATCTCAGTCTTCTGAGGAATCGCATTGAAGAGCAGCCTAGCATCTTCCATACATTTTGATTTTACGGAGCTAGCAATCATGATGTTCCAAGTGATGGAATCTCTTTCAGGCATTTCATCAAAGAGCTTTCGAGCATCAGAAACTACATCGCACTTGTAGTAGATTTGGAGTAAACGGTTCGAGATGAAGACCTGGGAGAGGAATCCGGATTTTAGGAGGTGGGAATGGAGAATCGTCCCCTTCCAAAGTGAACCAGTATCGATGCACTCTTTAAGGAGAGTGGTGATGATAGAAAGATTTGAGGGTCTGGGAGAAAACGGCGCCATTGCAAGGTAGGTTTGTTTACAGTTATAGCCGTTGGCATTTGAATAGGTTACATGTACACGCACCAAATTCCAACGTCAGGTTGTTTGCAGTCAGTTTGTTTACGGTGCGAATTTTATTTGCACCGGTGTAAATTCATGGGACCGTAGGCATAGGGATATTTGTTTGACAGGCTGCGTTTGGAAACAACGCAAATGGAGTGTAAATAGGCCTCGCAAAAAGTTGACCCAACCCAATTCGAAAAAAAATAAGGTCTCATATTCTGCTACATGAATGGGAGAATGACCCGACCCGATCCGAAAAAAAATTGGGTTGGATTGGATCATGGGCCAACCCGCTTACCCGATTGTTGGGTCTAATTGGGATTATTTATGCATTGTTAGAAATTTCCACTCTTTAATTTTTTCTATTTAGTCTTTACTCTTTAAATTGTTAAATGCTCAAGTATTTATTTTATATTTGGAATTTTAAGGTTAATTCCTTTAATTTTGACATTTTCATATATTTTTTCTTTATGCTTTTTAAATTTTAGTTATTTTTTTAGATGACCCGAATTGACCCATGGGTCAACACCAACCCGAACATTTAGGGTTAGGACCTAGCATCTGAAATTCAACCTGACCCGATTCAACATGAAGTGTCTTGACCCAACCCAAACCCGACCTGCCCAACCCAATTGCCAAGTCTAAGTGTAAATCCCAATTCAGGGTAAATTTGCATTCTGGTTCACTTTTGTCTGTATTTGGCAACATTACATTTATGCATTGACAAATGACAAATCAATGCATATTTACATTGATAATAAGACGTAAAAGTACATCAATAAAAAAGAAGTAAATTTGCATTCAAGTGGGCTTTTAATAAAAAACCATAATCTTTATTGGAATTCATGTTTGCATCCATTACAGCTAAAAGTCTGTTTGGTAAGAAGGTAAATTTGTTGGTGCAAAATTAACCCAATTTTACAATTTATATGAACCGTTTTACACTCTACATATTTGCATTCACACTTATTTGCATCGTTTTCAAACCCAGCCACAATGAATAGGAAGTAGGAACCAAGTGAGGGGTAACCCAATTGGTGTGTTGGATGAATTGTTTGAGGGGTGACGAAGTTTCGAATCCCGTTATTATCATCTCTTACACTAATTAACAAAAAAAAATTAGGAAGCAAGATGATATCGTCGCTCCTTTAAATGAAATATAATGAAACATGAAAAAAAAATTGAGGTCGTACTACAAACAAATAAATTTCTTAAACCACCCTTATGGTTTAGCTAATTGACTAAGTGTACCCTTATTGTTTGAAAATTGACTAACACTACCCATATTGTTTCTAAGAATTGACTAAGGTTAACTTTCTTTTACATATAATATCATGTGACTAATATATTGATAAAAAAATCCAAAAACATCCTTCCCACCTCCATTCCTAAAAATACCCCTCTCTAGATGTTGTTGGAGTAGTTTCTGCCCATCTTTGCAGCTGAAACAAACTCGAAATTCAAGAGAGAAGAACCAGAGGATAGAGAATCATGGATGAAAAAACCGCACCGGCCATCGAACCAACTCTCCACAAAGACGATGAGAACAATTTAAACAATGTTTTTTCCACCATTAAAGACCATGGCTGGCAGAAGGTTACCTACGCCAGCGAAAGAAAAAACCCTTTGACTTTGTCGGCGATCCCAGAAAATTCCGCCCCAACGTAGTCGGCGGCGGCGGCGGCGACAACCCCAACATTTTTCAGTCTCTCGAAGAACAATCCAAGGAGCGCTGCCGCCGTGTCAAGGCTTAGAAGAAGGCCGCTCTTGTGGCTCTTTCTGAGCTCATTCCCAAACCGAAACACCATTCTGATGATGATGGCAGTGACAGCGACGACGAGGTTGCTGGTGGTGGTGAGAATGAGGCCAACGAAGTGAAGAAGCCGAAGTAAAAAAAAAAAGCCCAAGAAACCCAAGGTTACTATTGTCGAGGCAGCTTCCAAGATCGATGCTTCTGATTTGGCAGCACACCTTCTGATAGGGAGACGAGAGGGAGATGCGAGGTGGCGAGATAGTACCAAATCTGTCGCAACAAGTTGCAGCGGCGGTGGTGGAACAGAAAGTGAAAGAGGAGGGGAGAGAGAAAAAGAGAGCAGAGAGAAATAGCGAGAAGAGAGAGAATGAGAGATAGGGATGAGGGTGGCGAGAGAGTACCAAATCCATCAAGTTGCAAAGGCAGTGGCGGAACAGAGAGTGAAAGAGGAGGGGAGAGAGAAAAAGAGAGGAGAGAAAATTAGCAAAAAGAGAGAGAATGAGAGATAGGGACGAGAGAGTACCAAATCTGCCCCTGCAAGTTGCAGCAGCGGTGGCGAAACAGAGAGTGAAAGAGGAGGGGAGAGAGAAATAGCGAGAAGAGAGAGAATGAGAAATAGGGACGAGAGGTGGCAAGAGAGTACCAAATCCGTCGCTGCAACCTGCAGCGGTGGTGGCGGAACAGAGATAGTGAAAGAGGAGGGGAGAGAGAAAAAGAGAGGAGAGAGAAATAGCGAGAGGAGAGAGAGAATGAGAGATAGGGAGACGAGAGGTGGTTAGAGAGTACCAAATCCGCCACTGCAACTTGCAGTGGTGGTGAAACAG
This sequence comes from Nelumbo nucifera, assembly GCF_055504915.1. Classification (NCBI taxonomy): domain Eukaryota; kingdom Viridiplantae; phylum Streptophyta; class Magnoliopsida; order Proteales; family Nelumbonaceae; genus Nelumbo; species Nelumbo nucifera. The sequence goes on along the minus strand of NC_142655.1, from coordinate 53,840,182 downwards.
AAGAAGTGTAAGAGGAGAGAGAGAAAGAGAGAAAAATACTTGTGCTTTGAGGAGTCCTCAGTAATTTGTTGGAGGTTTTCGGGATCATTTGCAGTTCCAACAGTTCTGGCAAACAGAATGAGAGGAAGATGGAGAGATTCGAATAGTAGGGTAAAATAGTTTTTTTATATCTTCGTTGCATTAATGACCAAGAAGGATTAGTCAATTGTCAGAAACAGCAAGGGTAGTGTTAATCAATTTTCAAAGACTAAAGGTACACTTAGTCAATTAACTAAACAGTAAGGAGAGTTTATGAAGTTTACTCAAATTTATTTGTCGACTAAGCACAAGCCCAACCCGCACCTTAATATCAGCCTATAATTTTTTTTTTTTGAACATTGAAACCCAATTCAACATCCCTTACACGTATCCCGAATTTGAATGTTAAAACTTACATAATCCCATTAAAATGCTAGTGCACTTGAATATTATTATTTTATATACAATTTTAGGAAGTTTTTATTAATAAATTGAATATTTTATATTTATATTTATATATTGGAAACCTGATTTCCAATACATGATGATAGAAGGGATTAAAAGGACATGTAAAGCTTAGGTCACTTGCCCCTGGAAAAAATAATGCAAGAAATCAGAAATTAGCATTAGTCAATAATTATGTATTTTAAATTAAAATTAATATTCATTATTTATTTTTTAATATTAACAAAGCTTTTTTAATAAATATTATTTTAAATTATTTATTATTTTTAAATAATATTTTTATTTTTATTTTTATTTTTATGATTTACTATTTATAGATAATATTTGTGTTTTTAATGTATTATTAGTTATTACTTATTATTATTTATTAATTTATATAAACAAAACTTACATAATAATTATTTATTCTTTATTATTTACAAAGTTATTTTTGTAATTATTTATTATTTAGTTTTTTACTATTTATAATGTTATTTCTTTTATTTTACATTTTTAAATAAAGTTTTCTATTATTTCTATTTTTATTATTAGTTCTTTCTTGTTTTTAGTAATTTTTATTAATTAATAATTTCTATTTTTAAAATCATTTTTTTATTATTTAAGTTATATTAGTTATTACTTATGATTTAAATAGGCAAAAAAGGATCTACCATTTTGGTTGTTGAAAAATTTGCAAGCCAAGCTAAGTTCAGTCATAAATTGTCATCCCTAAGTAAAACAAGCCTAGTGACATTTCCAATTGAGCCATTATTATTTTTGTTATTTTTGTATGGATTCCAAATGGGTTAATATTATTAATTTTTATTAATTATTTTTAGTTAAGTTGAATGTATTGTAATTTTAATTCATGAATTACTATATTCTAATAATTTAATTTTTATGATTTTTAAATAATTGTTGAATAGAAATATGATTTTTTTAATCTTTTTATTAGCTTTAGTAATTTTCATTAGTTGTAGTCACTTCTAAGTGGATTTTAATTAAGTTGATTTTTATTATATTTAATTCATTTTATTTATTTTTAAATGGAATATGAAGTTTTGAACGATTGTAGGGAGACTTGCTATACCACCTTATACACACAAAAAGAGCCAATGATAGAAGGGGTGGGGGTACCTTTAGGTTTAGGAACATGGTTTTACTTACTAGAAATGGCAACATGATGGATTCAACTTTCAAGGTAGGGCACCCCCTCTCCATCCCCACCCCACCCCACCCTATAGAGAAAATCCCCTACCTCATCCCTCCCCACCATGGTGGAGTAGGGCACTTCCTCCCCATTGGGGACGGAGAATTCTTGGATTTTCCATGATCTAAGACAACTACCTAAAAATACATTATATTTGAGGGTATTTTAGAAATAAGATTGTCGCAACTTGGGATATTTTAGAAATTGGATTATAGGAATTTGGGATATTTTAAAAATTGAATGATCCAAAAAGTTGTAAGAAATTTGAGAAAAATTTCAGGATATTTTATAAATTAATATTATAGGATCCTAAGGGTTTTTAATCTTTAGCCATTTTCAATGCAACTCAAAACACACTCTTGAGGAAAAATTCTGTTTTTTTTTTCTATTCTTTGAAATAAATATCCTTTACACAAGCACAAAGTTGACCCAAATGATTATATCACCTCTCTTTTCCTTAAAATTATGTGGATTCATAATGTCACTTGATATGTTGTGAAGAAAGAATCTAGTAATCTTATTAGAATCTCAACATCAAAATTGTTGATTAATTTAGTAGTTATTTTTTTAGGGTTTTAATATTTGAACTTTTTTAAAATGGTTGGTTTCTCTCAAAATCCCTTTTTCTACAACTTAGATGATGCCCAATCACAATACAATAGCATTGATATGCATATTAGTGGTATTATTATTGATGAAGCCACTCTTACTACTATGCTAAGGTGGCAAAAAAAAAGACCAGTGAAATTTGGATTATATTTAATACAAAAAGGTTGAGAGAAAGGGGGTAAGAGTGATTTACATAAAATGTAAATGTGATTTTAGTTATATTAGAGGTGGCACCAACTATTTGTTTAGACACATGGCCAATCATTTGAAAAAAAAAAAACAATAATGAAAATTGAGTACAAATTGGGAGTGGGGTTTTTTGGTAATTTTCAATATTCATGAGAAAAATTAGGAAAGAACTAACAAAATATATTACACATGCTAAACAACCCTTTTTACAATAATTTGTAAATTTAATTTTTATAGCAAATGCTTTAAATTTTTTTATTCATATAAACAAAATTTAATTTCTACTTTGTCAAATGTTATTCTATAACTACACTTACATTTAATATTCGGACTTTCAAGTAGAATATTAGTTATATTTGTGTTATGACCATTTTATTAATAAATTATATCTTTTACAAAAAAAAAGAAGAAGAATTTGAAGTTTTACAAGACTTAAATAGCTTCATTCTGTCCTAGCAATTGTTGTAAGTATTTTAAATACTTTGTATGTTTATAATATTGAAAATAAAGTTAATATATAATGATTTATCTATAAATATTTTAAAAACTCAATTAAAACTATTTTTAAATGAAAAATCATTTCATATTATATTTAGATGTGCATGCCACATTTTAAATTTATGTGTACAAGCTTTGAATTTTATTTCACCTCATATTTCAAAAATAAGAAATTGCCTTACATGTATAAGAACTTCTGGAACAAGAAAACAATAATTTGAATATTTATGTCATCAATATGAGACAAAATATAAAAAGTTTGTTTATGTTCAACATACGTGGAATTCTACATATACAACTTTTCATGATGCAACTAATTTATAATTAACAATGACTGAGAAATTGTAACTTGTATAAAGGGTTTTATAATTTTTTTATGATGCAACTAACTTATTTCAGGTATTTATTACCCAACATCTTGCATTTTAGTTAATCAGTTGTATATAATTAGTGAATGTTTCGTAAAATACAAAATGATTTAAAATTTAAAATTATCATTGATGTAATGGAAATTGAATTTAAAAATAGAAATATGTTTCTCCTTTATATTATTTAGCTACAACTTTAGATCCTAGAATTAAAAAGATGGCATAGATGTTTTTATTTGATTCCTATTATGAAAATATAGGAATTGATATTAGAACAAAAAAATGAAATTGAAAACTTATTGTTTAAAATGTATAATATATATGAATCACAAACATTAAGAAATGGAAGAACTTGTAGAAGGTCTACTATTGAAAGCATAAAGTAGTGGAATATACAAAATGTGGTCATTAATAGATAACCTCATCAAGTTTAATTACTAAACTTCATTTTCATTTAAAAACTAATTTAATAGATTTCCTTAAGTATAAGGAATTACATAATTTTGATATCTTAGTTCGATAGAATGAACATAGAAAAATTATCTAGTTCTTACTACAATGACATGTGATCTACTAACCCATTTAGTATCCATAGCTCCATCAGAGTCTTGTTTTAGTTTTATTGTAGGTTCCAAGGTACAGGAGAAGTTATATGAATGATGAAAGTCTAGAAATATACATACATTGGAAAGATTGGCTAAATACATATGATAGATCACAAGATCAAGGAAGACATGGGATTTCAACTAATGGTTCACGATGATGCAAATCAAAATCAAGGAGATGGAGAAGGTATAATGTGAAGAAAAGATTGAAATCAATATCTTTTTTTGAATATTCAATAATTATACAATATTTTTTAAATTACAATAAACTTTGTATTCCAATTTTATTTAAAAGTTATTTGTGATTTTTTCAAAATCATTATAATTTTTTTTTCAATTTCATTATATTTTTTATCCTAATACCATTGTACTTTTTTTTTCAATTTAATTTTAGTACTTCAAATATAATCAATTGTATACATTAAATTCAATTGAAATAAAATTTTTGAAAATTCCTTTTCAATCTGTTGTCTTTATTGTTATTTTTTTCAAAACTTTTGTCATTTTCACTTAGCAAAAAAAAAGAAAAAAATAAAAAAACCACGACCTAGCCTGAGACGGCATGGACCCACCTAAGGTCGGGCCATGGACCATGCCGGGCTTCCTTTTGAGGGATTCCGACCTAGGCAGGAATGACCCGCTATAATGAGGGCCGCCCACATTACACCTCTCTATGAATTCATGGGCCTTGGCTTTTATTCCAGATGTCATAATATATTATCGTGTATCGTGATACACCCTAATGCATCATAGTAGACCAGACCAGCAGCCATGTTGAGTTTTTTCTAGTAAGATCGCAACCATTGATTCTTCTTCTTCTTCTCTCTCTCTCTCTTGAGTCCAGCTTCTGTTAGGGCAGAGTTCATGCGTGCACCGTTCGCGTGCTTGAAACATATGATACATCATTCACTTCATCATGCTTGAACCTAGACTCGCTTCACAGATAGATTTATCCTTCACAATCCTCTGGGGCAAGACCGCCGGACTCACTTCATCCTTCGACAGAAGAATAAACGGTAGCAGCAAAGGTGAGATAAACAGAACCCCTATCTCATCTCAGAAATAAGAAGGTGAGATTAACAGAAACCCCACTCCTCCTTGTTCTATACCTCAAAGAAGCAATCAATGCGGCTCATAAATACTTTAGCCCTAGCTCGAATGACAACGAAAGGTTTCCTTCTGGAAAGCAATGGTATCACCTTCAGATCATTCTAGTGGTTCACATACGTTGGAATCTCATGCATCCTCATTCTCTTTGGAGGGATCATGTCTGGACTCATGCTAAGGTTTGATGTCTCTAGGTCACGTCAAGCTTGAAATCCTTTAAATAAGTGGAACCACCACGAAGAAGAAGCAAGCATGTCGATTGTTCCTTCAATTCTAGTGTCTCTCTCTCTCTCTAGATCGGTGAAGAGATGGTAGAAATTGGGAAATGTAGTATATAAACTACTTGTGGATTTTAGGCATATAATAAATGTTTGAGCGAGCCTGGCATCTTTTCTGGCTTGCAATTGCTTTTGGAAATAAGATAAATGAGAGGAATAACTTTTCTGAATTACAAATGCTGAAAATTGGTAGTTGATTTGGGTTTATTATTGTTCTGGTTATTAAATTTGTTCTCTTGAGTTTGATCAGGATTTCATTTAGCCAGAGACATTTTTTATTTGCTATTGTGTTACTCTGTCTTTTTTTCTTTAATCCTCCCATGAATTTAGAAAATCTAGACTCTGCAAATTTAGGAAGCATTGTAAAGGGTTTGGGTCGCCGCCAATGATGACTGCAAATTTAAGAAGCTAAACACAGTTAACAATCATCGTGATGACTGTTGGTTGTCACCGGTTGGAGAGGGAGAGAGAGTGAAAAGGGTTTGGGTCGGTATAGGCGTGTGGCGAGAGAGTGAGAGGACTCTGGCGAGAGAGAGGAGCGAGAAGTAGAATGGAAGAAATGAGGAGCTAATAGCATTTAATCCACCTTGCAGATTTCAAGAACACACATTTTTAAGGACATTCTCATACTGCACGAACGTCTTGGTTCTCCTCCATCTCCCTCTCTCTCTACTCGCTCAAGTAAATGGGTCTCTTCACATCTGTATCTCTCATTCTCTCACTCTCTCACAACTAGGGCTGCATTCAATTTACTTTTTGAGTGTTTCAGAAAATGGTGGATCTTTCCACTTTCTGAAATTAAAAAGAAAAAATGTTTTTCTGTTCACAGGTTTCAGGGTGTTTTTTGTGCTCATCCATAACTAAAGCCAATACATCAAGGTCAATGTCCCGTAAGTCTTAATGGGGCATAACTTCCAATATTCTCTTCATTAACCTCCCTTCACCATTCACAAGCTTATGAAGCCCTAATGAATGAAGCTCAACCCTTAATGTTGCAGTTTAACTCTCATTTGTCTCATTCAAATTCAATGCTCTCAATAAGAGATACCAAACAAAAAATTAAATTGACTACTTATCACCTAATTTATCCTTCATAACCTCTGCCTTATTACCTCCCTCATGCTATCTAATAATACTTTAGATGGGCTCCAAGATCAACTAATCAATTTGTTTACAGCAAATCAATATTTGGGGCACAAAGAAACATGTATCGAGGCATAATACCAATTTGATAGTAAATGGGGTCAAAAAAGGCTTAACACTTTGCGTGAACGTGTGCAAGGCACATGACATGTAACAAAGATTTTTTCAAAGTAATAAAGTTATACTATTATTGATAAAAAATCTTTGTTGCCAAAAGAAAATTCAGTCTCTTTTTGAACAAAGTATTGGGGTGTTTGAAAGTTTTACATTTTCATGTGTGATTAGTTGGACCCATAATAACATGATTGGTGGATGATGACTTCAAACATATAACCATGGTTTTCAAAACCAGACCGGACCGGAAAAACCGGGAACCAATCAAGTGATCGGTTCTGGTTCCCCCAAAACCAGATTTTCTCCAAAAATTATTGATTTTGGTCAGCAAACCACTGACCTGGTGGTTAATCGTTCAATTCGTTCAAACCGTTTGAAAGGTTTTGACCGTTTTTTTTATTTTTTTGTTAGAATGGGCCGACCGTTCGACCTAGTAACCGGACCCTTGATTGGTTCAGTCTCCAGGTCGGTTTTAGAAACCATGCATATAACTAATGTTCGTAATGTTTTGTATCCTGCCCTATCAAACTATGATGAAGAAGGTGCTTGGCCCCACGCCCCCACCTTATAGATGAATTTGTTGAATATTTGATTTAGAATGGCATTGTCCAAAAGAGAAGATGAAATGAGGCAATTAAAGATGGATAATTGGAGTTAATGGTGTATTGTATACTAGTCTTTAAGTATTTTGTCTTTGCTTTTTTTCTCTGCTTATATTCTAGTTTTACCATGAAAGTGAAAAGAAAACATAAGCCACATCTACATCCTTTCATCCAATTAATTCACTCTAAATGTAGTCAATATGATTATTGATAGATGTTACATATATTTATGTCAATAAGTGACAAGAACCTGATGAGTGACATGTTGGGGTTCCCTCCTTATGATGTGGGACCCACTAATAAAGACAAGAAAAAGGAAAGAAAGAAAAAGATAAAAAAGAAAGGAATAGAAAGTCAAGAGACTTTTTGTATTGGCTTGCAAGGCAAGCCAACACGTCCTTGACAAAACCAACAAATTGGAGAGAGCTCAATTCACTTTCTCTACTCTCTCAACTCTAACAACTTTCTAGGAAATATCAAAGAACAAAAAGGGGGTTTAGAGAAGGTTTCTGGGAAGAAGAAGAAGAAGAGTTACAAGGGCTGAAACGAACAAGACAAATTTGTATTTAGCATATCCTCTTGCTTCCATTGTTGTGCTTCCATCTTTGGTGAGAAATTACTTGTTTGTTATCTATTTTAATGATGGTTTCTATTATTGGTATCCAAGAGCTTTTTTTATGTTCATCATCTAGTTGTAATTAGATAGAAAAACATTGTACCCCACCACTATTGTTGATAGTGGATGATTTAGACTTCTGTCATGTGGTTTTTACCCTCACCTTGAGGGGGTTTTCACGTAAAAAACTTGGTGTCTACTACTGTTGCTTGCTCTATTTTGATTATTTGTTTTATTGTTGTTGCATACTTAATATTTATGGTTAAAATCTTTGTGATTTTTTCACAAGAAATAATATTGGGTTTATTCCCAACAAATTGGTATCAAAGCACTTGGTTCTTGTGTAAATCATGGAAGGATGTTCAATTAGAATGATTTTATTAAATGGAAGAAATTGGTCTCTCTGGAAACAAAAAGTGAAGGATTTGTTGCTCTCTAGAGATTTGTATGCACCTATGAGAGATGATAATGGCAAGTCGAAAGATATGTCCAATGAAGATTGGAAACTCCTTGACTTAGAAGCAGTTGCTTTTATTATACAATGGTTGGATGGTAGTGTTTATCATCTTATGGCAAATGAAACCTCAACTACTCCACTTTAGAACAAGTTGGAAGAACTGTATGAGAAGAAAACTACCATCAATAAAGCTTTCCTAATTAGAAAGCTTGTAAGTTTGAAGTACAAGGAAGGTACATCCATCACCGAACATTTGAATCAAATGCAAGATATTGTAAATCAATTAGCTTCAATAAAGATGGTGTTGGATGATGAGCTTCAAGTTCTATTATTACTTAGTTCATTGTCGGAAACTTGGAAAACACTTGTGGTATCTCTCAGTAACTCTGCACCTGATGGAATAGTGACAACAAGCATGGTAAGAAGTAGTTTGCTCAATGAAGAAATTAGGAGAAAACCAATTGAGACAAAACCAGATGCTCTCCTTACAGAAAGCTAGGGTACAATCCAAAGAAGATGTCCACATAGCCGTGATAAGTCTATAGGCAAGTCCAAGTCAAGGAAAGACATCACATATTTTCATTGCAAGAAATAAGGTCATTGCAAGAGTGAGTATCATAAACTTGAGAAAGACAACAAAAAGACAACAAAGAAAGTGAAAGGAATGAGGAAAATGACACCACTACAGTTACAAGTGAAGATATTATTGTTCTCATAGGTTGTGAAGAGTCATGCTTTAATTTAGCATGTCATAATACAAATTGGATTATTGATATGGGTGCTTCCTATCATGCTACTCCTCACAATGAATATTTTTTCTCTTATAGTACAGGTGATTTTGGTGTTGTGAGAATGAGAAACAATGGAACTTCTAAAATTGTGGGCATGAGTGATATTTATCTTGAAACTGACATAGGTTGCAAATTAGTTCTCAATGATGTTAGACGGTACACCCTTAAGACATGTTTGTCTCTATTGCTCCCACATATTTTGCTAAAATAAATCTTCTTCATAAAGTAATGGGTTGCTCATTCCATCTCCAAATCCACTTACCAAGATAAGCTACATTAAATTTCCTACGCTTCCTCATCTATCAATATTCCATACTTCCCTTGCTCCACAAACCTCGCTCTATATGACTACATGAAATTTAATTTCATTCTTCCACCTTGGCACTTCTATCACTTTAGTAAATGGAAAATTATAAAGAAAAAGTCTATGTAACAGGGGTTTGGATAAACTTTATTGTTATTACTTGTTGATTTGTATTTTTTGTTAAGCTTCATAAATTAATTAAAGTGAATTGGTACTTGATACTTGAAAACATGTTATTCATTTTGCTATTTCTTTTTTGTTTATGTATGAAGTGGTGAAAGAATCGCTTCTCTTAACTTTAAAATTAGACATTGTGATTCATGACTCTATATGGACATTTGTTACTATATAATTTTGGTATAATTAGTAGGTTTTCTATAGCTTATTTGTGTTTATGTTTTCTATGTATTTATCATTACTTCATCCTATGCCCATTGCCACATATGTAGAAAAATCTTAAAATGGACAATATGAAATTTTTATTCATTTTTTGCCACACTGGTGGTGAGTTGAATATATGTGAAAATAATACAATGCAATATGTGGGTGGTGTGGGTGATGGATTTACTATAGATGATACAATGATACATGAAAGTTTCGTCAATGAGATTTGCTCAATGTTGAAAATAAATGAAGTCCATGTATCAATCAAGTATACAGTACAAATGAACCCCACACAATTGCTTATTTTTTGTAGACCAACCGAGTTAAGGAATTTAGTGATGTTTAATTAAGGTTCTACCCATATTTATGTATCATGTAAAAAATAATTGATTAATGATGTAGTAGACGTGTATATTTGTTACATTACTTTTATTTTTAATGATAGATCATTGTTATATAAAGAATAAATAATTTTCTTTATGTATGATTTTTAATTGTAGACAGGAAGTTGGGGGACACGCTAGTTGTTGGCAATTTAATACCAATTTTGATGATAATTTGGTAGCAGAGTCAAGCAATCATACAATTGTATCTCATTTAGGGAAAAATGAATTGAAAAATATAGGCCAAATCTTTAAAAATGCAAAATCTTTTCAAAATGCACTTATGAAGTATTTAGTAGTTCATTATTTTAAGTATAGGTTCATCACTAATAAACCCAATCGTGTAACTGCATCATGTAAAGTTAATGGATGCCATTGGGTTATTGCTGAAAGTGGTAGTAGAGGAACATCACATGTTACAATATACAAGTTCATTCGCAACCATACTCATATTGCCGGTGACATGTGTGTAGTTAACCTCAGGACATCTCGTAAGTTTATACCAAATTTCATAGAGCAAAAGTTTCGATATAGTCCTAAATACCCTCCTAAAGAGATTATAAATGATTTACATAGAAATTTTTCAATGGGCATTAATTATTTACAAGCATTGAGAGGTAGATAAACAACAAAATAAAGAATAAATGGGAAGACCAAAAGATTTGTATAAACTGCTACCATGGTATTGTCAGCGATTAGAAGAATCAAAACTGGGCACAATTGCAAGGTGGACAATGGATGAGCAATGTCAGTTCCACCAATTGTTCATAACTTATAATGCATGTCTTCATGGGTTTTGTATTGGATGCCAACTTTTATCTATTAATGCTACATTCTTAAAATCCCAATATTTCGGACAGTTACTTGATGCAACAACATTTGATGCAAATGATGGAATGTTTTCAATTGCTTTCGGTGTGGTGTCATTTGAGAATGAGGTTGAATGGACATGATTATTACAAAACCTGAAATATGCATTAAATGATAATGGTGATATCATCATTATTTTATATCGTAATAAGAATATTTTGGTTGCAGTGAATAAAGTGTTTGATTCTACTTTACATATACATTGCTTCAAACATTTACAAGAGAACTTCAATAAATTTTTTAGAGGGTTTAAACTAAGTTCTAGAAACTATAAATTCTTTGATGAACAATTTGTTAAATTGTGATACACTCACTTTAAACATGAATTTGATAGTATATTGGGCAAATAAGATTCAATACACTGGCAAATTGCAAGTTTCCTGCAAATCGGTATGATAAGATTAATACCAATCTTGCAGAATTATTTAATGCATAAGGGAGAAATTGTCAATTATGTTTTTAATTAAACATCTTTGGTAAAAAATTGGGGAGCTGCTTTACAATAAACATATTGATGTCCCTTTGTAAGATATTTCAGTTGAAAAGAGCATTGATGACAAGATAAAAAAAACAGTTGGGTATTATTGTAGAGTACACAATAATTTGATACTCAGAAGTTTTTTTTATGTAAAATGGTCATATCATAGCCATGGAATTGATCTTGGAAAGAGGACATGTACATGTAGATATTGGCAAATGGTTGGCTTACCATGCATGCATATATGTGCAATCATAAAGAAAAATAATTAAAATGTGTATGAATTTGTATAATAATGCTATTTGAAAAAAGTACAAGAGTTTATTTATTCTAAATGCATGCACCCCCTTCCAACATTTGAGATGTCATATATTTATGAATTAACTAAAAATGGGATGTCTTGGTTTGTCAACCAATCTAAATTTACAACCAAATCGACCAAAGAACAAAAGAATTTAATCACAGTTTACTTCAAAACAGACTATTACTTGTAATCGTTGCAATCGGATTAGTAACAATCAGGTATCTTGTAAAGAGTCCATCTAGTGTTATTTGTTATATGTCAATTCAAGCAGGTAATTATTATATAACAATGCATAAAGCGAATTCAAAAAATTACACATTATATAGGGTACATAATTTTTTTGTATTATTTGATCATATTTATGACTTAGGTGTTGGTTAATCATATTTACAAATCATTACTCATTTGTAATGTAAACAATAATAGAAATTACATCATTTTAATTGGAAGCAATGAAAAAAATGAGTTGATGCTCTCTTAGGAGCCTTGGTGTATGGGAATTCCCTAGAATAATGAATTTATTAATAAGTTTACATAAAGTTATGTATAGAACTAAATTACATCTTTAATATTCATAATTAATGACACCCATGAGGACTATAATACATGGGAACTCCCTAATATATGAGCATGTTCCCATGGCCTTTAAAATTTATATTGAGCAATTTTTAAAATCATGGTTCAGCTTATAGGACACCTATGAAGGATATAATATTCATAATTAAAGCATTCTGTTCAGCATAACACATTTACACTATTGACCATATATATTAGGGACATGCCTAATTGGAGTTCTATTTGGTATATAACTTTCTTGTTTTCTTTTTTTAAAACCAAGAGAAGTTATCAACCCCAAAGCAATGGTCATTTGGCCATGTCTTCATTAATACTTTATACTTCAATCTTTATAATGTATATCAAAACACTCATTTGGGTAATGTATGTGGTTACTTCTTTCTTAATTTTAAAAAAATAAAAAAAGTTCTTGAATCTGAAACACTTACTATAAAGATCATTTGGCCATATGTCACTTCATACTTGGCGTAGTAACTCTTACAATGTTTATGGTCAAAAGATCTTAAAAAAGAATCCAATCATTGTGAATGGATACATTATGTCATTTTGCATAGAAATAAAGTATGGTTTACAACTTAAAAAAAACACCTAAACTCAAGAAAGTGTTTACCGTATATAAGAAATTACCCATTGACTTGCATGATTATCATTGCACCCTTATTAAATAATTAGCAATTAAGAAAAATTCTTTACCCTAAATCAAAAGCCTTAAAGGTCATGTGGCCATAATTGTTCTCATATTTGGATTAATAGCTTTTTGAATATATACCATGACAAAGATGGCCAGGGAAACCAGTAAATAACTTTTCTTGATTTTTGAAAAGAAAAGTTCTTAACACCAAGTTTGTTGTCGTAGAAACTAAGTGAACATGCCTATTTGTGGAATGTGTGTAGTTGGTATGCCTATTTGGGGCATGTGTGTAGTTATAACATTTTCTTGGTTTTTGAAAACTAATAAAAGTTTTTAATCCTAAATTGTGGTGAGAGGTCAAATGGGCATTCATTTTCTTCATATGTAGCTTAATAACTACTGTATTTTATATTTGGACATACAAAGTTTTCTAGGAATAGGCAAAGTGCACATGCCTATATGGGGCATGTTTATGGTCAACACAATTTTTTTTTTGTTTTTTGAAAACCAATAAAAGTTCTAGATCCTAAAGTAATGGGAAACGGGGGTGTGGGAAGGAAGTTTGAAATATCTTGTGGTCAATAAGAAAGCAATCAGGATTCAGGTAGCTTGAGGTGGAAGGTGATTTTAAGCTGGGCATTGTCTCCTGATTTATGAGAAAAACAAAAATCATTACTTTTCATAGAAAAAATGTACTTTGCAAAATAGTTTCATTGAGCAAGAGTGTTTGGAGTTTGCAGGATCGAATCAATATGTGAGTACAAGCAGGTTGCCATGTGGAGAAAACCTTTGAAGATTAGGGCAAAGTAATTTTTTTTAGAAGATTTAGGGTGAAAGGGAAGACGGTCTTAAAAATTGAAGGGATGAAAATAGGCATGGTATTATAGATGTGATTGCTTGGTTTAAGGATTTTGTTAAGGAATATGACAGACAACTCGTGACAGTTCTATTGGCAATTCAAATAATACTATTAATAATTACCTATTGGTTGTCATATTGTACACCTTTGAATGTTGGCCCAATGTTATCATCATGAAACCAAAAGGCTAGTGAAGACATTTCTAACAAACTCGAATGAGTTGCTATCATGATCTCATACTTCAACATTGAATAGATTTATGCTTCAACAATTATACAATGTTGACATCTTGGTGGCAAAAAAGGGGGATCCATTAGATTTCTTCATTTCCAATGCGATAATTATAGATGAAAACAATGATAATGCAAATGGATTTTTTTTTGTAGCGGTAAAGAAGATTTATTGTCTCATGGCCCTTATACTTCTTGTTTTCCTTTTGCAACCTATTTATTCCTTTTCTTTTATAAATGCCTTTTTCCCATATCATTATTTCTCTTAATGAATTTTGGATGGTTATTATATTGACACAAGTTCCCTTGATGCCATTCCTTTGAAATTGCTTTGACTTTAGCATTGAAGTCATCTAAACATTTTTTTTATAGTTACTTTCCATTTTAGCAAATGATAATTTGGATGATCTCAACTTTTTTTGATATATAATATACCATTTCGCCTTTAAGTTGTTTAATTCGTTCTCCCATGTTAGACAATATGCCCTTAACTCTAATTAGATTAATGTACACAAATCATAATCAGTAAATGAATAAAGTACATTATGATTTCATGTTCTTATTGATATGTTTTCTGTGAATTACTCTTTGAACTTGATACTTATGAGACTTGCGTTAATTTATAATGTTCTTATCCATTGGATAAACTTGGGGAGTTTATCCTGACAAGGCTGATACTAGCATGCTACCGAACTAGTGGAGCAGCTTACCTCAGTAGCTATGATTAGACCTCAAGTATAGACAATAGGTGTTTAGAAGAAACACTGAACCTAGACCAATTTCCGGTTATGCCCTGAACCTTGGAAATAGATGGGCAAAACAGGAAAATTGCACTCAACTACAAAATTGATTATGATACTCCACTAGGTATTGGACTAAGGGTAGTTTGAGAAATTACATGAAACTTTTATGGGTCCCACATCATACAATATTCAGGTCCAAAATGGCCAGGCAACACCTTGAGACGTGAACCATTAGAGAAAATGGGCTAAAGCCCATCACTAATATGATTAGTTAAGTAATCAAATGACATTAAGTTGTCATGTGACTTGGGTTGAAAATGGGCATAGATGTGGGTATAGAGCACCTATATTCTTAAAAAGACAATGCTTATCAATTAAAATTAAACTCATGATCCAAATTTGATTTCTATCAACACTTAGTTAGATTAGGAGAGTGCTCTATATAAAGGAGAAAGAGGGGTAAGTCCAAATCAGCTAATTCTCCCAAAAACCCTAATTCGACCTAGCTTAGATATGGGTTCATTTATATTAGTAATCTACTTTGTTTTTGCAATAAAACATCAGAGCATATCAAGTTCACATACCCACTTCGATCCAAGCAAGTTGAAAACTGGTTTTTGCTAAAACAATGTTGTTGAATCGACTTACATACACACTACACCATCTTCAATTGGAGGCCAATTTTGGGGCTGATATTGGGCGTGAACTACCACTTTGGAAGCTATGTTGTTGTGCTCTTCGCATTAGGTATGATCATTTTTAATTTGAGTTTCAAATCTGGTATAGTTCAGTGCAAGATCAATTCGGAAATTTCATATTTCAAAGTCACCAAAAAATCGATACTCGGGTTGGGTTAGAAAATTTTATGAAAATTCGGCCAACCACCAAACCTGATTCAACAATGTCAAATCTGATTTCTAACCCTTTCAACACCAAAATCATTAATTATTAAATTTATTTTGAACTAAAACAACACATTTCGTTTTGTCTAATTGGCTTGAAGTGGTTTGCTTTTACTCTAAGGCTTAGTTTGCAAGGAGTACATATACAAATATGTAATGTACGAATACGTATAAAATAATATAAAATAAAAGGTTTTGTGCTCTACATATTTGTATTTGTATTCCTTCCAAATGAAGCCTAAGGGAAAATTTGTCTAACGCCTTAGGCACATTTAATGCATGTGCCTCTTTTCTTTCCCCAATTAGATTCAATGTATAGATTTTGTTTTTATCTCCATTTATATACTTTATTTTGCTAATATTTCAATAGTATCTATTGCCTCTATTTTTCAAGTTTTTTTTTTAAGATTTGTTTAGTTCGCTGTAGAAATGCATCACAATTGTGAAATAATTTTCCTTTTTTGTTTTTACTATTGATATCCTATTTCTAAAACTGATTTGTACGCTTCTTTTTTTATTTTCATTGATTAGATTCTTTGTTTTTTTATAAATAAATTAAATTTTATTAACAAACTTTTTGTGATATCTTTACAAGCATCCCATAGAGGCACAAGCTACTACCTCTCATACAAAAAAAAAAACACATTACAAGTGTTCCCTGAATTAAATAGACCTATCCACCCCTTTCTTAGCCAAAGCATCTGCTATCCCATTTGTTAATCTCTTCACCCATTGTATCATCAAATTCATATTCCTAGTTAGTAATAGATTTATTTTTTCATTTCACTCAAGTAACACTAAATTATAGACTTTGGATTCTTTAGCCATTCTACCACCACTTTCTTATCCCCTTTAATCACCACATTTGTCAACTTTAACTCACTAACTATCTACACTCCTTGACTTGAAGCAAGTAGTACCGCTTTGAGGGAGCCACCCATATTCGCAGGGCTAGAAAAAAGTGCTATATGTTTACATTCTCCATCTCTCAAACCCCCTCTTATTATAGAAGGGCCTGGATTAATTCAACTACTTTCATCAAAGTTCAATTAACAAAACCTTCAATTAATGGTACCCAGATAACCTCCATTTTGTCCTTTCTCTTAGAGCTTTTAGCAATTGCTTCCCAATTCGTCCAAATATCAACAAAAGAAAACTGGGAAAACAACTCTAGAGTCTTAATCAAGTAAATCACCCTAACCATTACACAAATCTCGTTTTCTTCCTTGCTTCTCTCCCTCTTTGAAAATATTCTTACATTCTTCCCTTACCAGATAGTCCAAATCAAGACTGCTCTAATACATCCCATATTATCCTCCCTATCTTTTTTGGCCAAGTAAACAATGAGGGATTAAATAACATATTAAGCTCAGTTGGTAAAGTCGACCTACATCAAAACAAAGAAAAAACCAAAGCCAAATATCCATAACAAAGGGGCAAGAAATCAGCAAATGAAGACAACTCTCATTATTAGATTTGTATAAAACACACCAGTTAGGGAAGAGAGGGAATTAGGTCTTTCTTTTGTGGCAAGTCCATAGTATTTATCTTCCTATGAATTACTTCCCAACAAAAAGCTCTTACTTTGGGTGAAATGGGTGTACACCAAAAAGAGGGAAAGGAAGAAGTTGAGAAACTATAAAAGGTCTTGAACAAAAAAGCACAAGAAAACAAACCCTTAGGGTTGGGGCCCAAATACACTTATCAAGTTTACCATGGTCCAAGCAAACATCCTGAAGGAATTGTAGAAGATTCGTACAAGCCAAAAGTCCATTATCCGTAAGACCTCTACGGAAACCATAGTCCCAATTAACGCCCAAAAGATATATTGGAGGAACAACAGATTTTGACACATTCATTTTTGTACAAAGAAACCTAATATAAGGAAGGGAAGAGCTCCATTAACAAACAAGAACCAACCTAAGTATCCTCCCAGAGTTTAATAGAAACCCTAGAGCAAACATCATACCTAACAAAATGAAGAAAGTGTGGTAGAATTATATGAACCGCTTTCAAAGTTGAGGCCATAGTAACTCTAGTAGATACACTTGCAACCCAACCTTCCATGTATGCTAGCTATTACTTCATGCCACAATCTATCTCTTTCCATTGGTCACATCTAAAGTCATTTCTTTAGCAAAGCCTTATTATTTTTATCAAAACTACCAATACCTAATATTTCTTGTTAAAGATTCCTACATGCATCCTTCCATTACCCGGTTCCCATTAAAAGTCCCTCATAATCTTCTCAATTTTCTTGACTCTTTTTGGGGGATTAAAAAAATTAATAAGAAATAGATTGGCAGGTTAGCAAGTTTAGATATAAGCAAAGTAATCCATCATCCCAAAGATACATAATTCCTCTTCCAAGCTACCAATTTCTTTATACATTTTTCCACTATGGGGTTTTAGAGTCTTCTCTCCTTAGGATTTGCACGTAGAGGAAATCCTAAGTACATTAGAGGCCTACTAGCAATAGAACACTAAAATATATAGCAAAGTTTAGTTCCTCTTCTTCCAAGTTGATTCTTGCTTTACAACTCTTATCAATGTTGACTTTTATATTATAAATAAGCTCAAACTTTTTCACCAACTTCTTCAAATTCATTACCAAATTTTGTTCTCTACACTCACAGAAAATTATAATATCATCAAGAAACTATAGATGAATAATTGAAACCCTATCTCTTCTAATCTTCCATCCTTTTATTATAGCCTCCTACTGGCCTTTAAGATCATTGTACTAAACACATTCACTACTAAGGTGAAGAGAAAGGGTGAGAGGAAACTCAAACCTTGATGAACTAGAAAAAAATCTCTAACAATCCCATTAATTGGAATGGAATAGTGGCAAGACTTAACACAACCAAAGATTTGTTTTTCACTAGCTCTCCCTAAACTCACAACTTTTCATCACCCCAATAAGGAAGGTCTAATCCACAATATCATAAGTTTTCTCCAAATCCAATTTGCACACAAAACCTTTCATCCTTAATCTCTTTAGATCATCTATACATTCATTAACAATTAAAATCTAACCAACTATCTGCCTCCCCTAAATGAAAGCCTCTTGATTTTGAGTGACTACAACTAGGATAACTAATTTTAATCTTAACGAGATAACCTTGGCTAAGATCTTATAAATGCTGGTTACTAGATTGATTGGTCTAAAGTCTTTTGGAAGACTACCATTAGTTCTCTTTGGTATATGAGCTAAAATGTTGCATTCACCACTAGGCTATTTTTTTGCTTTTCTACAATTTCATTGAAGACCTCAACCAAATCATCTTTTATAATGTTTCAACAATCTCAGTAAAAATCCATTATAAAACCATCTAGTGTAGGTGCTTTGGATTTACCCATTAAGAAGACTGTCATCCGAATTTCCTCTTCTTTAAAATCTCTTTCCAATCAATTTTCTATCTCAGTCTCAACATAAGGCCACTCAATTCCCTCCACACTCGTTCTCTCATTCAAAGGCCTCTTAAAAATGATTTAAAATGGTCCATAAAAATCTTAGCAATTTCTTTCTTATTGGTTATCTCTTGCCCATCTATCTCTAAACTAGCCACACAATTTTTCCACATTTCCCATTTTCTAGGGCACAAAATAATTTTGTATTACCACCCAAGATTCTTTCTCATTTAGTTCCTCTAATTTAGAAAAAAGAGTGATCTTTTGTTCCTCCACTCTTTTAAACTACTCCATATTCTATTCCTTTATTCTCTCTTTCAATCTTTTTAGCTTTTTTTTTATGAAATCTCACCCCTTTCCATTCCACTCCTCTTAACTCCCTCCACCAAGCCTCCACATTTTGCACAAAGTTTGGATGTGTAACTAAAGGGGGTAGGGCCATTTGAAAAGGTTTCTAAACCTAACTTGATAGGACAATGATCCAAAGTGACTCTAGGTAAAGCTCTCAACACTAGGTTTCCTACATGGGATTCCCATAGTTCATTAAAGAGGAATCTATCTAATTTTAAGCATTGGGGTACTTCTTGAAAGTTCGACCAAGTGAATCGGGCTTGCAATAGGGGGTTTCCTTTAGTTCACAATTATCTATAAATTCATTAAATCTTGTTATATTAGTGGTGACTTGTTGGTTAAGGTTGTTTGTTTCATTTGAGAACCTCACCACATTAAAATCCCTTGCCACACTCTATAGCCCATCCCATAAACACCTAATAGCATATAATTCCTCCTACATTTCATTTCTTCCCCGATATCTATTTGGACTATAAAAACATTAGTGAATACCCATATAAAACCATCCTTGATGTTTTTGAATTCCAATTAAATCTAGAGTCTTCCTATCAATTCCTCCATTGACTCAGCCACTTCATCCTTCTACATTGTCACCATTCCCCCTGAGGTCCTACAAGAAGGACTGAGATGCCATCTAACACTACTTGAACCCCAAATTCTTCTTATCCATCTCCCACCATCCCAATCAATTTGTTTTTCGAATCATCACAATGTTTGTCTTTTTCCTTCTAAGTAAATATTTGATAGCTCTCATATTCCTCACACTCCCAAGCCCTCTACCTTCCAAATAATTACCGTCATAAAATTTGCTCAAAACCAACCATGTTAATCTACTCTTCCCCTAGTTTTCCTTCTCGTCCTTTCACCCTTTCCATTAAACTCAATATCACATTCAACATCCAACCTTAGTCTTTCCACTTATGACTTCTTCTTCCTTTACTTTTTCTTTTCTTCAATTTTCATACAATAGATCCTTGCCTTATCTAGCCCATCTTCAATCACTCATTATGAGCTGGTGAACACCAAATAATCAATCCATGGCCCGACTTTAAATTCGTTCTAGCTCACCTAGACAAGGGCAAGGGCAAGGACAATTTCTATCATTTGCAATTTCACAAATCCACACAAAATGATCTGAATTTGGATGCTCCTTCCCAAAAAGCCAAAACCCAATTTTAGATAGGAGTGTCAATGGACTGGTTTTGCATTGGACCTTGTCCAAATCAGTCTCTACTTCAAATAGGAATATATACATCTTGTAATTGAACTCGGATAAATCTCCTGGTTGCAACATCTCATGGCTGATCATAACGTAACTTAGAGGAAATATGGCAGAGCTAATCCTAGGTGTTCTAATAGATATAGTGGATGGAGAATGGGTGAGAGATACCATGCTTGAAGGTGATGTTTTACTACCCTACGATTCTTTGAAGTACAGATAGCCCATTCTATTCAGATCTTGAGTTAGTTACGGCAATGGTGGCATCATTCTCAGACACTCTTGCTCAACATCAAAGCATAGGAAAGTATTTGGCTGATAGATCCATTGCATTGCACCATTCCAAAAGACCCCATGAGTAAACTCCTTACCATCTAAATCGAATGGTTCTTAAGTGAGTCTCCAATTCCTGATTTCAGAAGAGTAGGGCTCAATCTGAAAGCTTAGAAGACCTGACAATTTAGGGTTGAAAATTATGACTTTGAAGTGAGGTGATTTGTAAGGATCAAAAGCTATGTTCACAGAAGACACCATTCCACCAAAAGGACAGAGTGGAAGTGTTTTGTGTTGCTTCATGGCTGGGCTATGGATTGTGTTGGCAATGGAGAAAGGTTGTGAGCCTTTTGTTGTCGTATTTAACATGGAAAATGAAAGGTGGGTTTTTGGTGAGGATAGAAGGAAGAGGAGGTGGGTCTAGTAAGCACTAAACTATGAGATGTTAGTTTCTTCATTGTTGAATGTCAAATGCAGAAAATGGTAGTTTGGACATTTAGAAAATCTTAAATAGTGAGATGAGAATCTTTTTTCGAAGTCAACTGATGGAATGCTAACGGAAGGGGGTTTTCGTCTAACGGCCAAAGTTTAAGGGGGTCTTTGTTGAAAAAAAAAGGTATAGGGGGGTCATTATCATTGACCCCATAGTACATGAGGGCTTTGTTATTTACTCTAGTCTTTTAGTGTTGCTTTATTTGACACAACTTCTCATAATCTCTTCTAATGTTATATTATGCTCTCTACAAAGACTTCATAATCCTTGCTTGATTTACCCAATCACTTGAGGTCTTATAAACATATTCAGAAAACATGTGTAAAAGGAATCTGTAAAAATTTGACTAACTAGTTAAGCTTCCAAATGGGATGAGGAAACCGTTTCATCCAAATATCCAATAACTAAACAAATAAAAGGCTTACAAGCTACTAGCTAAACTATAATAAGCACCATTTTAGAATTTTATAACCACAACGAAATAATCCAATAACAATTTTTTTGTTAGGTCTTGCTTATTTTTCTTTTTCCTATCTCTTCTTGGTTGGGCCTTGCTTTTTACACAAGATCTAAGCAAATCATACCTTGATATTACAAAAAATCATACATTGATGTTGCATGGGTGAGAGTTTGCACTCGAAAATGATTCCTTGGTGGTCTAGTTTACTGCTATAGGAAAACAAGGGAGGAATGAAAAAAGTGTATGAAATAGAAGGAGAGGAATAAGAAGAAGAGTAAGGGGGAGAGAGAAATCAGCAGGGACTTACCTCATTGAAGTGTCAGTTCAGTTCTTCAAACTCCAATCGCTGAAGGATGGTATGATGAGAGATGATGGGGAAAGGATTGGAAACTTGGAATCAACTAAATATAAGGGTTTGGGGGGCTTTTTGTCATTTTCATTTTTTTTCTTATTTCAACCAGCAAGAATGGTTTCCCCATTCCTGGGGTGGGACGAGAATGGCCATTCCCTCAAATGGGGGATTGCCATTCTACCTAGAATGGAAATTAGTTCCCAATTTTGCTTAACCAAATGCTTAGAATCAGAATTGGCCATACTGATTCCAATTTTGAAGCCCTATTCCTACAAACCAAATGGACCCTAAAGTTTTTTATTACTTTTATTAATGTTAGTAATAATGATTATGTTATAAATATTTTAAAATCTCAATAAAAACATTTTAAATGGAAATTTATTTCATATTAGATATACATGGCATATTTTAAATTTATGTATATAAGAGGCTTTAAATAATATTTCATCACATATTTCTAAATTTAGAAATTGTCTTATGTATATTAGAATTTTAGGTACAAGAAAACATGAATTTAAATATTTATACTATCAATATGGGAAAATATAAAAAGAAATGTACTAGATGTTGGATGTAGGTAGAATTCCACATTTTCTATGTTAGATAGCTGCATTTTATATAGGAAAATTCTTACTATTTTTTACAATAAAAAATCCATGACTTTAACTAATGATGATTGGAATATACAATTTGTATAAAAGAATTTTTACAACATTTTTATAATTCAACTAATTTATTTTCAGGTATCCAACATCATGCATATTAGTTAATCAATTGTTTATAATCAGTGAATGTTTTGTAAAATATTGATACTAATTTTAAAAATATTGTTGACATATTGGAAAACAGATTTAAAAAAGTATTAAGAAAATGTTTATCCTTTATATTGTCTAGCTACAATATTAGACCATAGGATTAGAAAAATGGTGTAGATGTTTTACTTTAATCTTATCATGAAAATATGAAAGATGGTATTGGATTAAAAAAATAAAATTAATAATTTATTAATTGAAATGTGTAATTTCTATGAATAAAAAACATGAGGAAGTAGAACTTCTAGAAGCATACCATCTAAAACTAGTGGTGGTATTGAAATAAAAGTTTGGTCTAATAAACAAAAACAAGTAACAATTAATTGCCTCTTCGTCAAGTTGATTTATTGAACTTCATTTTTATTTATGAGTTAATCCTATAGATTTTTCTAACAAATGAGC
The DNA here is from genome assembly GCF_055504915.1 of Nelumbo nucifera. Taxonomy (NCBI): domain Eukaryota; kingdom Viridiplantae; phylum Streptophyta; class Magnoliopsida; order Proteales; family Nelumbonaceae; genus Nelumbo; species Nelumbo nucifera. Next base: position 53,816,693 of record NC_142655.1, on the reverse strand, counting down.
AATTAAATAATTTTGATATATATATATTTTTTTTAGCTTGGTGAAAAAATAATATGGGAAACATTAATTTGTGCTTGTTGCCATGGCATGTGATCTATTAACCCTTCCCATGTCCACTATTCCAATGAAAATTTGTTTTTGTGCAAATACCAATTAAGGCATTGGATGAGAAGAAAAGCTTTTATGGATGATGGAAAATTGTAAATGTGTATATATCTAAAGGATTGGCTAGATGTAGACGACAAATTATAAGGTCCAGAAAGAATGATACATCAACTAATGATTCACCAAATGATGCAAATTAACATTCAATAAATAAAATATTAAAGCCACTTTTTTTTTAACTTTCAATAATTGTATAATATTTTTAATATTATTTATGATTTTTTATAGTCATGTTATATTTTCAATTTTATTATATTAGTTTATTCTAATCCCATTGTATTTTTAATTTAATTTTATTATTTAATGTATGATCAATCGTACATATAAAATTTAAATGAAATAAATTTTAGATTTTTTCAATTTATTACTTATTTTGTTAAGCATTCTTATTATTCCTTTTCAAGATTTCTGTCATTTTTTACTTAGCAACAAAAACAAAAAAAAAAGTGAGCAGGTGCAATGCTTCAATCGAGGTTTTCAACCCGATTTTCTATTTTTATCTTTATCAAGGGCCAATAATATTGTTTATATATATATTTTTTATTTTTTTTGTATATATGCTATTTATTTTTTTTATTTTTAGTTTTATAGGATTGACTCGTTTGAACCAATAATGCACCACTCGAATGGAGATGAGTGGTTCTTTTGGGGTCGATTTTTTAAAACATTGGTTTGAATTAGGGCGCAAGTTGGGTCGAGTTTATAGTCAAAGCAGGTGCAACCCTAAAGTTTGGGCTGAAGGCCCAAGCCCGAACCGAACCGAAGTCAAGCCTAATTTTCTCAATCCGAGCCCAACCCATACCGTAATTTGATGTACTCGGTTTGAATTCGGTCTCGGATCGGATCCGGGTTAGTCGTGAACCCGAATTAAAATCGAAGCCCAGCCCTTGTAAAATTTCGGGCTGGATCGGTTCGGGCTCGGGGTAGGCTGCCTAAGTTGCACCCGTAGTTTGAACTGTGAATCTGTGATGTAAATTGGATGCTTCCGTACCACTACCCCTGCCAAAAGAGATCAAGCCGTTAGATTACCATTTTTGAAGGGCAACAGTGGAATTTCAGTGCAACAACAAGCGGCAAAAGAAATTAGGGCTCGTGAGAGTTGAAACTTGAGCATCGAGCCATCGACTCTGCATACTGGAGTCTGGAGTGGAAGAACGGCCGAACAGGCAAGGGAGCCCCTCCGATTCGCCGGATAACTCCCGAACAGGTATGCCCATAATCTCTTCATCCTCTTCGTTCTTTCTCTTCCACCTCCTTCTTTCTCCTTGTTCTTTATTCTTTTTGTCTTGCTGCTGCTGTTTGGGTTGCTCTGAAACCATGCCTCTGTCTGCATACTCTGCTTCCTTTTTTCCCTCTTTCTTTCTCATTTTATATTTGATGGTCAGTATATGTTTGACAATTGCTGCGTTTTTTTTTCTTTTCATTTTTTTTTTGAGAAAACGGTGCAAAATCACCAAATCCTTGTTTGAATAATTGAATGTACAAATTCAGGCCAAACATCTATTTAGATTCTTGATTTGATGGAGCAGAAACTAAGTGAAATGCTATCGAAAACTGAAAACCAAACTTTAGTGGTTTCTTTCAACTTTGTTTCCAAGATCACATAATAGATTAGGCGAAATGTAATTGAAGACAAGCTTAAGATTTTAATGTGAAGTAGGCTCTTGTACCTGAATTGACGGCAATGGATTCATGACAGCAGTAGCTGAATAAATATAAGATGCCCGTTTTGGAGCGCAGCTACTTCTGGCTTAGCTGAACCAACTTATCAAGGCAGATGAGGTGCTGAACCAGCTTAGTCGAATACTTGAATCTTAAGCTCAGTCCTCCCAAATGGGCCCTAGATGTATAAAGTTACATTAACTCTTGCTTGGTTATAGCTAAACTTCAACAGGAATTGTATCAACTATTTTCTGCAAATAATTTTCTTTAGACATAACTAGTACAAAGAGAGAATGATAAATGTGTGAACCTTCCTAGATAGAAGTTTGTAACTTAAATTGGGGAATTAATAGAATTATTATATTTTTTCTGACAGGATGTAAAGTATGATTTCTCTAACTTAACATAAATAGGGGTCTCAAAACCCCGAAAACATGTGCATCAAAAGGCAGCTATATAGTGAGGATTTGTACACTAAGAACAGGATGCCAGATACAAGAAACAAAAAACCTACAATCCTTCATCAATTTTTAATCTTATGTGTAGACAAAGCATCACCAAAAGAGATCCTCAAAAATCCTTCCTCGCCTTAAACCATGAAAAAAGGGAGCCTTACACCCTCCTCACCACGTCATTAGACCGAGTTTTTTTTTGAATACCCTCTTAACCACATATTCCAACACACTGCTGCTGGATGGAGAACATACCTTCTTGCCCTTTATAGTTAACCAGTGAACTATGATTCTGTGACATGTCCGGCTGTTAATGTTTTCCAACATAGGTTTAGGGAAGCACCAACTGAGGTTGAGCTCTAAAAGAATCCTACACCAGATCTCTATTGCCATATGACAGTGTGGAAAGATGTAATCAACTGATTCAATAGCACAATTGCATAACGTATAACATGCACCCTGCTTCTGAAATGTTTAGCCTCCCGAGTAAGGTGTGCCAGGTGAGACATTCTCCAAGTTGCTGTTGATGACATAAATAAGACTTTGGAAGGAAAAGAGGAACTCCACACAACTCTGAACTAGCCCAATGCACCCACTGCCAGATTCTTTTGTCTTGCATCTCCAAGCAAGGCTTCTGAGACTGAATAAGCAGCAAAAGAGAAGATAAATCTCCGCCTACCAATCCTGGAGATTTTTCTAGAAATGTGGACACCAAATGATTTGGCCCCCTCAGACCTTGAAACAATCATTGCAGAGACCCTTATCTCTTTATTTATTTTTGAATAGCATCAAACGGAAGTTTTATTAATACTGAAAGTGAGTACAATTATTTATTTAGGTGGATAGCGGCTAGCCACTTCAAGATTTAAAGATACAAGAAACCCTCAATTAACCAAACCCAGAACATATTTTCTCTTGTTGCTTCATGTTTTCCTTCCCAGCCCATCAGCTAAGCAACTTGCAGCCCATGGTGCCCAACTGATGCTCGTGCTTATCTGCCTCAACAGGCTTCTTATCTTCATGAGTATATGCCTGTAAAACCAAGTTGCCTCCTGGTTGCCCTTCAGCTAGTTTGCGTGTGTCTTGGAGTCCCCTTCACTGATAACATTTGTGCAGTTCAACGATATTGTCTTTCTCAGACCCTTGTCTCTTTATCTTAATGGAAAAAAAAAGATCAGGTAACACTTGACATGACATGATTATCTATAAAAAACACTTGACACAGGATTATTATCGCACAATGGTCTATGAGCTATTGGATTGCGAATATAATAAAATTAATACATCAATAAAATATAGAAACACAGATTTCTCTACCACTAATTGGAATGCATGCATTCCTAGTTTGGGGATTTGAAGTTCCAACTGATCCCTTTCAGTTAAGAAAATGATGTGTAATTAGATTTTGTTTAGTTCTTTGTTGAAAGGATTTCAAAACCTATAAATGTATCAGCTTAATGAATTACATCATCACACCAGAGAGTAGGAAAATGGGTGTTCTGATAATGTAGAGTAAATTGTTGATAGTATATGATTATTTAGGAATAAACATGCACCAGCTTATCAGGTTTCATGAACTTATTGTGTATGACATCCTCAATCAATCACATTATTAGCATTAGCTCTATTATCTCAGTTTTGTATGAGGCCCTATGAGACTATGTTATACTGAAATTCGTGCATATGTTGCAATTCATATTAATTGGTTCTGTCAGAGTTATAGAATTGTAACTGCAACTAATGGAGTTTATTTGGATCTTATGTGGTTATTGGAGGGATCCAAGTTCAACTAAAAAATGTGCCATTGACATAGTTGTGGATAAGGTTTCTATTTTAAGAAGACAAACTGATGCATCAGAAATATTTCAAAATTTCAAATGAAAGTTAGCAGAAAAATGGCACAAATACTTTCTACCAGTTGTTAAGCCCATAACATTGTGTCCTATAATGGTAATAATTTATGGTTTTATATTAACCTTATTGAGCTCTTCTTTACCTTGAAGGTTCTTAGCTGCAACAACATCAAGAGTATCCTAAGTGCCAAGGCCTCTTGCATTCTGTTCAGGGACTCTACTTGTCAGTGCTTCGTAAGTATTTCCTGATTCCACCTCTTGGTTTTTGGACTTTGTGGTATTGATTTTGGGGAGAAAATTGGATCCTGATGGGTTTTGGATTTTGGGATTAGCACAACTTTTACTCCCTTGAGCTACAAGGAAGAGGAGCTTGCAGAAAACCTAGTTTTTGGCTACAATGTTCTGTTCAAGTAACTCTCTCTCTCCCCATGTTTGTGTGTGTATACTGTATACTATTTTTTTTTCTTTCTTTTGTGTGTATGTGGTTTGACCTTGGGTACCTTCTCTAATTTGCTTGCAGTCTCTGGCGTAGTGCCAGAAGAGCCTGCAATTTCAAAGAAATCTGGATTACTCTTTGAGAAACGACTGATCGAGCATCATGTAGCGGTATGTAGGTTTATCATCTTGGCAGTTCTCTATTTCAGGTTGTTTGTGTTCATTCATCATTCTATTTTTGATAAAATCATATTCTTCTGCTTCTTTTGCAATTCTCTGTCCTTGGGAGCTTTTGGTTGCTTCAATTGAACATTCTTTATATATATTTTTAATCTTTTCCCTTACGTTTGTTTAGGACTATGGGAAATGCCCAGTGACTGGGGAGCCACTCACTATGGATGATATTGTGCCAATCAAGACAAGTCGGGTGAGCTTGGGTTGGAACAAATGTTGCACTTTGACTCATGCCTATGTTACTATCTTTATTAACCACTGGTGCTCTTATTGGCATTGATTTACAATACAGATAGTAAAGCCAAGGTCCTCACAAGCTGCAAGTATCCCTGGTTTGTTAGGGATGTTTCAGAATGTATGTATTGCAAAACACTTCTGAATTTGTCTCTGTAGTTGCAATAGCTATTTTTTAAGTAATTGGGTTTGATGTTGTAATTCAAATTAGTGTTATTGTTTACAGTGGGATGCTACTTACGTGTGTATTGTTTTTGGACTAATTTATTTTTTAACTACCGTTGGCCCCTGAGAATGTTGCAGTAGTTACAAGATATAGTGAAAACCTAATGATAAGAAGGAAATGAATTGTATGGAGAACATTTGGCCTACTTTTAAACCATAATATGGGATGCCCATTTCATTCCAAGTGAATGTGGGTATGAAATCAAAGGATTGATTGTTTATGTTTGCCCTTTAGGTTAATAATCACATTGTACAGTTGCCTGTTGTTAAATGGTTGAATGATCTTTTATTTTCATTAGGTTATCATTGTGGGACCTTGAATTTCAAACTTGCACGTCCAATTATTTAAACTTGCTTGTTCATTTCAAATAATAGGCTGATAGCCTGATGGCCCCACATCGATGAAATATGCAAATTAAAGCTTTGCCTCATCTATTTAACAATGGATAACTGAGGAAAATAAGCTATGGATGATGTAGTTGAACACTAAAGTAAGAGTCATCCTGTTTTAGATTATAAAGTATAAAATATTATATATAATATATGTTTTATGTCATATAATAATATTTGTAATACAATTTCAAATAAAATAAAACATATATATGCTTATATGTATTATATAAAATATATAATATGGACTGCAGGTTAGGCCAGGCTTGAAGTATTTGGGTCCAAGCCTGGAAATTTTTAAGCTGGACCGGGCGAGGATGGAAATGATCACCCTTAGTTTTCACTATTTTCCTAAGTGATACATATGCATTAATATGTGCCTGGATTGTTGACATTCTTGTGTAGTCTCATTATTTTAACATACCCAGATTTTCTGTATATGTCAATTTCCCCATGTTTGTTTTTCTTTTTCTTCCTCTATTCTAAATTTGTTTATTTATTTATTTTTTTGGGCTTAACAGGAATGGGACGGGCTGATGCTGTCTACTTTTGCTTTAGAACAGCAGCTACATATGGCAAGGCAAGAGTTGAGTCATGCTTTATACCAGGTAAAAATCATTGACATGTTTCATATTATTCTTTTAACATAATTATCAAAAAATTATTATTCTTTTACCATGAGATTGTTTAGATTGCTGTTTTATTTGGCAATAGACGAGTTCAAATTGATAGGCCTTCCTCTAATATTAGGTTACTTCTCCCTCAACTTCATCCTTGTTAGTCCTATTTAAAATGTTGGGATGACATGTCATTGTTTCTGAACCTGATCCTAAATATCATTGAGGTGTTCCATGTTGCCATTGTTTTGTGCTGAAAATTGGTGATGGTTATAGATTATGGTTACAAAATGAACCTTGAGGTAAGTCTCCATTTTATCAACTGTTTGGGCTAGGTGATAATTGGTGAAGGAAATTGATATTTTAAGTTCCTTGCTGAATGTCATTATTGGTTGACTAGGGTCTGAATCCTTGTCATTTTTCCTTCTTTTCTCCATAGCTGATAGCCTAGTCAAGTGGGGGTTTGAAGAAATTTTTGAATTGGAAGACCATACTCAGTGTTAATTTTTGTAACTAAAGAAAATGTCTCCTCATAAACAATTTCATTTGTTCAAATTAATCCTTTAGCCACTGAACAAGCTTTAAATCCATCCACAAAGCTGTTAACCTTCTATTTAATAGGAAAGGCCCATGTACAGCCTATTAGGTCTCTTACCAATAGGGAGATCTAGAGATCAACCAGATCTCATGTACCATTCTTAATGAGAGCTTCTATGTCCTCAGCCATCGCCTCTTTCTACTTATTTTTTAATTAGTGATAAGTCAGAATTTTAGTAATTACGTATAACAGATTGTAATAAATAAAGATGGTGCCATGGCCTTGCAACCTATCAGTGCTTTCTTCTATGTATTCGTGTTACTACGACACATTCCCCTAGTACGACTGACTTGTTTGGCCTAGGTATCAGCTATATTATTAGCTGATTTTTGCATGCATACCTTACATCCATCTGTCTAACTAACCACCTTGCTTCTTGTATGAGACATGTGTATTGCCAAGGACCTGGTATATCATTTAAGAATCACAATACTTCTTTGACACTAGATAGGACAGTGATACCATTTTTTGATCAGATGCGACAGAGATGCCATTCTTAATGAGAGCTTTTATTCTCCAATTTTGTTGACAGTTGGAGAATTTGGATTAGGGTCCACACCTTTTAGATTTGAGAACATGTGGATTTTACATCCTTCTTCCTCCTTTAAGGTGATGGCTGCTTGGTTGAAGGATAATGTGATTGGGGGATAGGAATGTTACAAATTCATGTAAAAATTGGAGACATAAAAATGATCTGAAAGTTTGAAATGAAGAGACTTCTGTGTCATCAGGGGAAAAGGTGGAACTATTTAACCAAATTGGTTTAGTAGATAAAATGGAGTTGGAAGAGGGAGAAGACCTAATTTAGGAATTGTAATTGACATGTTAGTGACTTAGAGAGGGTGATGAATGGGGGTGTTCAAATTCGATTGATAAACTGAAAATTGAACCGAACCAAACCGAATAAGCTAATTCAGCTATCGGTTTGGTTTGGTTTTTATTTTTTAAAAAATTGGTTTTCTGTTTCGGTTTGGTTTGACTGAAATTTTCAACCGAACCGAACCGAACTGAAAACTGAATTATGCTGTTATTTAGTTAAGTATATTTAACATTAATGTTTTATTTAATACTTTATGCTAATTAATTAATATATTTCCCAATGAGCAATTAATAGTAGTTAATTAAAACCTAGACTCATTATTAATTGTTTATTAGTCATTAATTGTTCATTAATCATTCATTATCTTTGAAAACGGCGAATTCACCAATTCCCCATTGGCATAGGGCTTTGAGACTATTTTGGGGTCATTTTAACTTTTAATTAATAGTAGTTAATAGTTATTTAATTAAAACCATGGGGTTTTGGGGCCATTATAACTTTTCATTAATAACAATTATTAAATGCTTGTCATTTATGTGGAACCAGGGTCCAACCGAACCGAACTCGGTTAGGGTCAGTTTGGTTCTAAAATATAATTCGGTTCGGTTCGGTTGGAGGAAATGGTAAAACTTAATAGTCGGTTAGGCCCTTGGTTTGAACTGAGCTGAACCGAACTGACTGATTGTACATCCCTAGTGATGAATACAAAATTCTTACACAATATGCCCAGTGGAAGGAAGAGAAAAAATCTTATCTTGGGACTAATGCAAGATAGAAGGGTGATTAAGATTTAAGAGGAGATTAAGCATTTCCAGTCTTGCATTTTATAGCATTCTTTTAAACTAGAGCTTAGGTGATGGCTAGAAAGACCTTTTGCAGAAGGGGGTTAGATCCTTTTGCCAATGAATCTGTGGATTGCAGAAAAAGGCAAGGAGAAAAGGGTTTGATTTGCAAATTGGATTTGGAGAAGGTCTTTGATTTGGTGGATTGGGACTTTTTATTGGAGGTATTGAGCATTAGAGGATTTGGAGAAAGGTGGTGCATGTGGGTTAAGGGCTGTATCTCTTCATGTCACTACTCCATTCTAGTAAATGGGGTAGCCAAGGATTTCTTCCCCGCAAAGAGAGGATTAAGACAAGGGGACCCTCTTTCTCCTTTCCTTTTCACCCTGATAGTTGATGTGTTGAGTGTCCAGATTACTAGAGCCGATGCTAGAAATTTGATTAGAGGGTGGAGTGTAGGGAGGGAGGAAATAGTTGTAACCCACCTTCAATTTGCCGATGACTTGATTCTCTTTTGTGAAGGAGATCCGGAGGAGTTGGAAAATCTAAAGGTCTTGGTAGAGAATTTTGAAAAGGTCTCCAACTTGAGAGTAAATTGGAAGAAAAGCTGTGTAGTTGTAATTAATAGGCAAGAAGGTCAGGTGGCATCGTTGGCTAGATATCTAGGTTGTGAGGCAAGTGAATGGCCCCTTAAGTATTTAGGCTTACCTTTGGGAGGAAATCTGAGGTTTGTTAGCTTTTGGTACCTAGTCTTGGAAAGATTCTCAAAAAGACTAGCGGGTTGGAAAAAGGAACTACATTTCTTTGGGGGGTAGAATCACTCTAATTAAATCAACTCTAGCAAATTTGCCAGTGTACTTTTTGTCTACCTTCAAATTGCCTGTTAAGATTGCAAACCAGATTGAAAAAGTAATGAGAGATTTTCTATGGGAGCCTGGAGATACCAAAAAGGATCGTAGGGTAACCGGTAAAATGGGAAGTGGTGTCTAGAAAGAAAGACAAAGGGGGTTTAGGGATTGGAAATATTAGAATAAGAAATGCAGCTTTGTTAGGCAAATGGTTATGGAGGTTTCCTAAGGAGCAAGAGATTCTATGGCATAAGGTGATAAGAAGTATTCATGGAATGGCAGCAAATGGATGGGACACTGGACTCGACCCAAGGGCTTCACGTTTTTCCCCGTGGAAGGATATTGTTGGTATCTTGTCTTTCTTCTATTCTTTCATCAGGTATGATGCTCGTGTGGGTCATAAATTTCTTTTTTGGGAGGACTTGTGGATTGGGGAATATCCTCTTAAGGATAGATTCCTGAACCTTTATTCCCTTTCTTTAAAAAAATCTTAATTTACCTCTTCTTTTTGTACTTCTGGGGATTCTTGGGATCTGGGACTAAGGAGAGGTTTGAGGGACTCAGAAGTGGAGTCAGCAATTGATATTTTTTCTCTTCTAAGTTCAGTTTTTCTAGACCACTTTTCTCTGGACAGTAGAGTTTGGGCAGAAACTTCTATAGGTAGTTTTTCTTGTTCTTCATTTTTCAATGCTTTGGTCCTTCCTTCTAACCCGGGTTCCTCTTTTCCTGTTAAAGAAGTTTGGAGCGCTCCAGTCCCCCCAAAAGTAAGGGCTTTTTGTTCGGAAATGATTCTCCAAAAAATAATACCTTGGAGGTGCTTCAAAGAAAGAGACCAAATTGGTGCTTGTCACCTCATGTCTGTAGCTTTTGTTTGAGGAATGGTGAGACGGTGAATCACCTATTAATTTCTTGTCCTTTTAGTACTCTAATTTGGGATTGGTTCTCCTCTCTCTTTGGTTGTAGGTGGGATCCTCCCACAAGTGTAGCGGATTTATTTGACCCTAACCTTTTCTGACAACCAAAGAAGAAAGGAAGAGTGATGTGGAGAACAACGAGGGCAATCTTGTGGGCAGTATGGGAAGAGAGAAACAATAGGATTTTCCAAGGGAAAGAAAAATCAGCTCTTGAAGTTATTGAAGGGATCACCATCAAGGCAGTTCATTGACTGAAAACTCTTGACTTGTTCAAGGATGTCTACAGATGATTTGATTAGAAGCTGGAATATTTTAGCAAGATCTTCTACTTCATCACCTACCATACAAGTAGTTTGGACCCCTCCTTTGCAGTGTCATGTCAAACTGAACTTTGATGGCAGCTCTATTGGGAACCCGGGACCTTCTGGAATAGGGGGTGTGTTTAGAGATGTGGAAGGAAAAATCCTAGCTCTGTATTCTGGCCCAGTAGGTGTGGGGGACTTGCTTAGAGCTGAAGTTTTGGCGCTCCTCCAAGGGCTCAGATGGGCCACAAATTGGGTTTCCAACAGTTGGAAGTGGAGGGGGATTCAAAATTAGTAGTAGGTTGGCTGCAATCAAACAGTTTGGGAACGTTGTCCCTTAGACAACAGGTAAGGGAATTATTGAGCCTCACAAGGGAGCTGGATGCAAAAGTGTATTGGTCTAGGAGGTCAACAAATGCTTTAGCTGACTACCTAGCAAAACAGGGGGTGAATCGGGAGTTTTTGTTTTGTACAGTGCTGTAAGTTTTTTTGTTATTCAGGGGTCACCTTTTACTTTGGAAGGTGACAGTTGTTTCTTATGGTTTTATCTAATGAAAGTTACCGTTTCCTATGAAAAGGGGGGGGATTAAGAAGGCAATTTTTGACATGAGTTGAACCTGAATCAGATAGTTATTATGGCTTTTTATCAGGAGTGTTGAGAAGTAATTAAGGAGGTTCTCATGAAGTTGTTCGTGGATTTGAGTTGTTGTTTGATGGTAAAAAGAAAAGTTTTCATTAAGAGAAGAAGGTTAGTACAACAAAAAGGTGTTAAGTAGTCACATCAACAGCCTAATAAACTTATTCCAACCTAAGAACCAACTACAGTTCTTAGCAAGGGTCAACTAGGTAAAGAACGAATGCGACCTTTGTCTTGTTCATTCAGAAGAGGCCCACTGGAAATTTCTCAAGTAGTTCTTAGGCCAATTGGCCTGGTAACTAGCCTCTACAAGAGAAGATGAAAGTTATTTCCAATAGGCACAAGGTAGTGTTAGACTCTAATTCTCTCTCTCTCTCTCTCCCCTTTTGAGATCCCAATTTTTGCATAGTATTTTGATGGAAAATGAAGTAATGGATGACATTCAAACCCCAAGAAAAATGGTTGAATCGAATCTATACACTCCTGGCTGTCTAGGAGCAATTCGTATCCCATCATGCTTTTTTTTGACATCGAGCCCATGTTTATTTGGCCTTGTTTTAAAGCAGCAGCACATGTTTTGCCATGCTGTCTAGGTTTTGTCTTTTGTGTAGTGCCTCACTGTTTGTGAGGAATACATGTACCTGTACCTCTCTCTCTCAAAAAAAAAAATAACTGAAAAAGGAAAGCCTATGGTTACATGGAGTGCTCTTTCCTTAAGTAGATTCTAGACTAGATATACTTTGGGTCATTATAGATAAATTGGATTATGGGGTGTGCATCTTCAACTCAGTCCCCTGTCCTTTATTGTCATAGTGATGACCAAAAATTTGGAGACCTAATGAGAGACCCCTTCATGGTCCTTTTCCAGTAACAACTGTGGGTTGGACCTATGTCTCCCAAGAAGTCTATTGTTTGGAAGCCTATTTGGAAATTATCAAATAGGTGGCAATGTCATATTTCAACAAATTAGAACGAACTGGTGTTTGTCTCCTGATGTTGGCTTTATCTGTTCTAAGTGTAGGGATAATGTAAATTACCTCTTTATTGAATGCCCTTTCACTTTAAATGTGTAAGCATAACTCAAATAAGAGCCTACTGTGACATGAACAGTTCTGCTAAAATTTCACTTTTCCCCATTACTAGCTTTGTATGTAATACCTTTCATCATAGTTTTCAAGGTGAGAAGGTGAGGCTAGGTGACAGGGGGTGGTGCCTTGTTGACCAATCGCCTGGGCAGGTGCTTGTGGTGATTTGTGGGGATTGGGAGAGAGAGAGAAAGAGAGAGAGAGGTACGGTTGAGAGGGAAAAAAAGTGTCTACTGGCAGCTGCCAGTTTTCTATTTATATTAACTTCATAAAAGTGTCTGAAATTACAAGTATGCCCCTGGCGGCATATCCTAGAAATAAAATAATAAGAAAAAGGAAAGAACAAGTAACTGTAACTGTAACAACAACTATTAAATAAGCCTTACAACACTCCCCCTCAAGTTGGGCTAAAGATGTCTATCATGCCCAGCTTGTCACATAACTCATTGTGCCGTGAGCGCGGAGGCCCCTTTGTAAGGACATCAGCAAGTTGTTCCTTGGAGTTGACATAAGGGATGCAAATTTCCCTTTTTTCCAGTTTCTCCCTTATGAAGTGTTTGTCCACCTCAATATGCTTGGTCCTCTCATGTAGGACTGGATTGTTGGCGATGTTTATTGCAGCCTTGTTGTCACAGTAAAGAGACATAGGATTATGAACAACAACTCCAAGCTCACTTAGGAGGTTCTTTAGCCAAAGGACTTCTACCACCCCATGTGCCATAGCTCTATACTCAGCTTCTGCACTTGATCTTGCTACCACACTTTGCTTCTTGCTCTTCCAGGTCACCAGATTTCCTCCCACAAATGTGCAATACCCACTAGTGGACTTTCTATCATCCACGACTCCTGCCCAATCAGCATCTGTAAAGACTTCCACCTTTAGGTGATTGTGTTTACTGAATAGTAGGCCTTTTTCTGGATGTTTCTTCAGGTATCTAAGGACTCTCTCTGCTGCCTCCATGTGTGGCTTCTTAGGAGAGTGCATAAACTGGCTCAGAACTCCAACTGAATAGGCAATATCTGGACGGGTCATGGATAGATAGATCAGCTTTCCCACTAACCTTTGGAACTGCTTTATATCTTTCAGAGGTTCACCAATACAGTCACCTAGCTTGTGGTCCGCATCCATAGGAGTATCTGCCGGCCTTGCACCTAATTTACCTGTATCCCGTAATAGATCAAGGGTGTATTTCCTTTGAGTGACAAAGATACCCCTTTTTGAACGAGCAACTTCGATCCCAAGGAAATACTTTAGGAGTCCTAGTTCTTTCACTTTAAATTTGGATGCAAGGAATTGTTTCAATTTCTGTATCTCTGAATTCCAGCTCCCTGTAACGATGATATCGTCTACATACACTATCAATACGGCAACCTGCTCCTGACATCTCTTCACAAATAGTGTATGGTTAGACTGGCACTGTTGGAACCCCATCTCTTGTACTGCCATGTGAAACTTATTGAACCAAGCTCTTGGAGACTGTTTTAAGCCGTAGAGAGACTTCCGTAGCTTGCACACCTTGTTTTCACTTCCCTTGGCAGAGAATCCAGGAGGTTGAGCCATGTATACCTCTTCTTCCAAGTCACCATTCAGGAAGGCATTCTTTATGTCCAATTGATGCAATTCCTAGTCAAAGTTAGCAGCTAAGGATAGGAGAGCCCTAATCGAGTTCATCTTAGCCACCGGAGCAAAAGTCTCATCATAGTCAACTCCATATACCTGTGTGTACCCTTTGGCTACTAGTCTTGCTTTGTACCTTTCAACTGTTCCATCTGCCTTGTGTTTAACTGTGAACACCCATCTGCATCCCACGGGTTCTTTTCCCTCTAGAGGATCCACCAATTCCCAAGTCTGATTTTTGTGGAGGGCATCAATCTCCTCCTTCATGGCATCTATCCATTCAGGGTATTTTAAGGCTTTTGCAGCATTCTTGGGAATAGGGATGCAGTCAACTGTCGATAGGAAGGTCGGTACGAGGGAGAGATGTGGTCATAGGAAACAAAGTGGGTAATGGGGTGTTTGGTAGTGCAAGACCTGACTCCCTTTTGTTGAGTAATAGGGATGTCTAGGTCGTCCATAGTGGGAGTAGGGTTAGGGGTTGGGCTTACCTTCTGGGAGTCTGATGATGTCAGTTGCTTAGTGTTTGGCTGCTCCACATTTCTGTCACAATGCTGATCTCTTTGACGAGTACGTTGGAAGACACGAAAGGGAGTAAGGTCCGGAATAGAAGGAAGAGATACCTGAACTTGATTCTCCTCTTCCACACTATGACTCTCCCCCTGAGGAGGAGGGAAGAATGGCTCGGACTCAAAGGACACGTCCATAGACACAAAGACTTTACGACTAACTGGGTCAAAGCACCGATACCCTTTTTGAGAGGAGGGGTACCCCAGAAAAACACAAGGAATGGATCGAGGGTCTAACTTACCTCGGGATGGAGACAGATCATGGACAAAGGCCCGACAACCAAAGACTCTCATGGGGATGGAAAATAAAGGAGATTGAGGGTATAACAATTGATGAGGGGCCATGTAGTTCAGTACTCTGGAGGGCATGCGGTTGATGACATACGCAGCTACAAGTATAGCATCCACCCAAAACCTCTTTGAGACATTCATGTGTAACATCATCCCACGAGCTACCTCAAGATGTCTGTTTTTCCTTTCTACAACACCATTTTGTTGTGGTGTTCTGACGCATGAGTTCCTATGAATAGATCCGTGGGAGGCGAAGAACTCATTGAGCTTTCCATGAAAGTACTCCTTCGCATTATTAGATTGGAAGATCTATATTTCAACATGGAACTGTGTAAACACTATCCTTTGGAAGTCTTTCACTATCTTCGGAACCTCGTCTCTGCTACGCATAGGAATCACCCATGTATAGCGAGAGTAATCATCGATCAATGTGATAAAGTACTTGTATCCGCCATCAGAGATTACATTGGTAGGCCCCCATACATCAGAATACACAACATGAAAAGGAACATTTGATCTTTTATTGCTTAAGTGAAAAGTTGTTCTACATTGTTTGCTCAACTGACACGTTTGACACATGAACTCTGACACTGAACATGACTTAAACAAAACTGGAAACAAACATTTTATTATGTCGAAAGAAACATGACCTAAACGACTATACCACAAGAAGATTTGACTCTTATTTGACTGACTATGCGACTCTGAGGATGAAACCGAGAGACCAGCTTTGTTGTCGAAAATGTAGAGACCATCCACTAGGCTTCCTCTACCAATCGTCCTCCCAGAAGTTAGATCCTGAAAAACACATGAGTCAACAAAAAATGTCACACTACAATTCAAGGAGCTTGTAATGCTACTAATTGAAAGCAAGTTTATGGGAAGCTGAGGGACATGCAATACACAATTCAGGTTAAGGCCATGGGGAAGGGCTATGGATCCTTGGCCTGCAATGGAAGAAAAAGAACCATCTGCAAGTCTCACTCTATCCCTTCCTGACAAAAGGCTATAAGCCTGGAATAAGTTAGGTTTACCGGTCATGTGGTTGGAAGCTCCTGAGTCAATGATCCAAGGGGAATCTGTAGGAGTGACATGGAATGCAGAAGCCATATTACCTGAAGTAGATGCAAATGAAGTAGAGGGAGTACCAGTGACTGAGCTGTCCATTTGCCGCAAGGCCCTACCATAAGATTCCAGGTGCTCTCTGAATGAATTCATTATATCCTCCTTGGGGTCAGACTTATTAGGGTGGTCCTGGGTGCTACCGGCAGTTTGAGTGTCTTGGGTTGCCACATGTGCTGTGCTCATTTTCTTCAAATGACCTTTACCCTGTTCCTGATTCTTTGCTGCCCACTTGGGTTTCCTGTGGATGTCCCAACAAGTGTCACGAGTATGTCGAGAATGCCTACAGTGGGTACAGAATAGCTTATCTTTATCATCCGCCTTCTTAGTGTCACTTTTCTTTCCTGTTGAGCTATTATTCATTGCAGCCGAGGCAACTTGTTGCTCCCCCTCAACTGTAAACATCACATTCCGCCTGCTTTCTTCAGATTGGGCAAGGGAGTATACCTCGTGAACCGTAGGCAACTCTTTGCTTCCTAGGATCTGCACCCTCAACGGTTCATATGCATGGTTCAGTCCCAACAAAAAAGCAAACACCCGTTGCTGAGAGACCAACTTTCTGTGGGCCTTAGCATCATCATCGTGCTTCCACTCTATGGCCTGATAATGGTCCAACTCCTTCCATATGGAGGTAAGGGCTGAATAGGTACGAGGACAAGCTACTGTTTCCCTGTTTACATGTTGAGGATTCAGCTTGCAACTGGTAAACCTTGGCGTAATGCCTTTGCTCAGAATAGGTAGTTTTGGCCTGTTCTCAGATCTCAATGGCGGTGTCTGCCCACATGAAATTCTTTTTTACATCAGGTTCCATGGCTGCAAGGAGCCAAGACATCACCATACTGTTTTCTTAGTCCCATCTATCATGTTCAGTAGTCTCACCCTTGGGTTCTTTCACCCTTCCATTGATGTAACCAGCTTTACCCCTTGCCGTTACATAGAGTTTTACTCTCTTAGCCCACTCTAGGTAGTTCAGCCCGTTTAAAGGGGTAATTGGCATGGGAAAAATCATGTTTTCACCTCCCAACCCCACTGTGCTGCGGGTTGGTGTAGCCCCTGATGAGGTTAATTCATGACTTGCCATTGAATACTACTAAAAACAGTCCAAATATCACCCAACAACACAGCCGCCACAATTAGAATGTGAATAACTCAGGTTTTACTCCTAGAAAGTGAGCAAAAGAACACTAAATATTGCTGAGAACACAGGGAATACTGCTGAGAACAAGTGGTTAAGTCAACACAACGTCCAAACAGGACAATAAACCAGTCCGGTAATCGGTTCAGCACAACCAATATAGACATTACAATCAGTCTGACTTTAGTTCACACACTCTAACCATCCAACATCCAAACGAACAGCTATATAATCAAGGCATGAACCCTACGCACCATTGGCCAAATAAGGCTGAGACACACTGAAGCAAAAAACATACCTGTTCAGCACTTGTATGAAGGTGTTAATCTGAACTTGACTTCACAGCATCGAACAGAGGAGTTTGCACCAGCATCACCCTTCTCCGACTAGGGTTTTCCTGCTGTTACAGCCAGGAAGAAGGAATCACAAATCTGCTGCCAGAAACTGCTAGGGTTTCTGCAGAACCAGTCGCCAGAAACTGCTAGGGTTTCTGCAGAACCAGCCGCCAGAAACCTGCTAGGGTTTCTGCAGAAACTGCACGTCCAAACACTTTTAAGAACAGGACAGGAGGGATCGTAGGTTTTTTTCAACCCAGAGAACCTGCTCTGATACCATGTGGTGATTTGTGGGGATTGGGAGAGAGAGAGAAAGAGAGAGAGAGGAAGAGAGAGGTACGGTTGAGAGGGAAATTACAAGTATGCCCCTGGCATCATATCCTAGAAATAAAGTAATAAGAAAAAGGAAAGAACAAGTAACTGTAACTGTAACAACAGCTATTAAATAAGCCTTACAACAGTGCCCAAGCGATGTATTTTTTTTTTAAGTAAAAAACATATATCTTAGGGTAGTTCCCTAGGTTCCATAACCATATTTCCTTAATAATTGTCCATAAGTTTAATAAGAAACGTATAAGCTTGCTGTTAGAGTCAAGGTTCAAAGTATTGATACGTATCGTGTTGGAGCCTTCTTGATATGCCCCTACAATGTGTGTTTCTGGTCGGCAAAAAAGAGTATTGATACAGGCCGATACGTCGATACTTTGAGCCTTGGTTAGAGTATAAAAAATCAACATAGTCATAAGAAAAAGAAGAAAGAAAAGAAAATGCAAAAATATGGGGGCTGAACCCCTATGTTGATATAGGAAAAGAAGAATTAGGAGGAGGATTTTGAATTCGTTGAGGGTTATACATCATTTAGCAATATTTGTGTTGGTTAAACCTTAACAAATAAGAAAATAATAAAAGGAAATTAGTATATAAACATGCAAAATGAACATTTAGTTTAATAATGTCTATTTTATAATTATAATCACAAAAAACTAAGAATGTAAATGTATTTTATAACATAATGTACAAAACTGCTTGGCGATTAGGTGAGCAAGCCTCCAAGGGCACCTTGTCGCCTAGGCGTCGCCTTGACAATTATGCCTTTCATTGCCATTGGCAGATCATGGTACCTATGTAACAGTTACTCTCAACTCAAGTCCTTCATTATCTCTTTTATTTCCTTGATTGCCATGTAGATGATGATGATGCTCTTGCTTCTACTGGAAGAATGAAATGTGTAATGGAAAATTGCCTATCTTGCTTTTCATGGCAGATACTATTCTATGAAGTCTTGTGAGATCTCCTCAACACCAATCATCACACTTTTTTGGTAGATTTATTTTTAAAACTGATAGCACTTCAAGAATTTTCAAATAGTTTTTTTGAAAGTCAATTAAAATATTGTATTATATTACTGAATTTTTTTTTAAATAGCTCTTAGGTGAGGAACTTGATCTACCTTTGACGTTGCTTGGGGTTTGTACCCTGATCAACTTGAAGTTAAACTCAAGTTCAAACATGTTAAGAACTCAAATATTTGGTTATGTTTGACTTGTATTTTATACGCCTTATCTGTAATGCACCCAACCCAGCCCTAAAGATTCATCACCAGTACTTGAACTAGTGGAGATATCCATCAAGTCACTTCAACTTTGAAATTCTGATGATACTTCCAGGATTTTTAGATGTGGAGCTGGGTCCGTTTTTGGTTTCCAACATTTCTCTTTTCATGATCTTTCTTGTAGATATACCAGATGTACATTCTCACAAACACCAAAAAAACCCAGGAATTTTAGAAATTTCCTTAGAACCTCCCTTTCTAAAGAAATCAAAAGAATGATTTCTGGTTATTTCCAGATTTTCAACTTAATTACATAGTAATGTTGGTAGTAAAGTTACCTGAAACATATGATGATGCTTGGCACTAATAGCATTATGATATTGCAGTACCCTGATAATGTTTATGTAGGAGATGTTGTTTTCTATTTTCCCATTTAACATGTTTGTGCCATCATGTGTACTGTTTTTATTCACTGGGTTTGTCTGTCTCATCTGTGCAATTTTGCATTAGTGTGTTCCATATAATTTAGTTAAGACCATGCTTTGTTATATTCCTTGATATGTATTAACAATGCTGGGTTCTTAAAATCCATGCTTTCCGCCCCTCACCCCCCAAAAAAATCAAGAAATAAAGAAATTGATGCTGTTGTTAAGTCCCTTGGTTTGCTTTCTTCTTACAATTTAAGGATCTTAATCAATGTTTGGTTACTAAACTTTCTCTTGAATTGGTCTTCTTGACCAAAATGGAGTTTAATCATTTTAAGATTCCAAACTTTGTCAGGCTGTATTATGCTTTTAGCCTCTTCTTATGGTCCGCTATGTGATTGAACTACAGAAGGGAGCATATTGAACAGTTAGTTACTTCCCTTGGATAGATGTGGTATAAATATTTTGTAAATGAGAGGGTATCATTTTTTTAGCTATTTATTTTGCAGGATTTCAGGGGTTTCAACTTTAATTACTTCAGGAATGTTTAGGAGCTTATTGTTATTTATTTTTCTCTTGAATAAAGATCCGTAGATGTGTTTTTTATTAAATAAAATTTGTATTCATCAGAAAAGTGTTTCCTGTTTAGGTCCTTTGTACTCAGATACATTGATAAAATTATTGCCTGCCTTCTAAGCGTGTGATGGGTTTCTGTCAGGTCAATATGGTGGTTTAGTATGTGTTTGGTATAGCTTCCATTTATTAAATAAACGTTTGTACTTGATTTGTCTTCAAAACCGAGAAAAGTACTTGATAAACCATTTATTGACAATTAGGTGCCACTAGGCACCATTAGGTGCCACATCAGCGGAACAGTGAATAAACGTTTAACTGTTGGGGGAAGCGTTAAAGTGAAGCTTCTCCCAATGGTTGGCACACACATAAATCAAGACTGCCTTTTATCAATACCGATGCGTATGAATCGGCATGATGGGATAAATGCTGATTTGGTGATGGCATGGCACCGTTTATCAAAACACCTCTCAGGAAACTCTCATGGAACCAAACATACACTTAAACATTAAAAAAGTGATCATTCCCTCTTTTTTCCTTTACCCCTTTTATGAGATAAGTTTCATATTTAAAATGCAATTTCCCCTCTTATATCATGTTTGGTGAGATGACTTAGTTTTTTATTTCTAATCTCGGTTTACTTCATTTATTAGATATATTTTATCCTATATGATCTATTTACCATGGACACTTTCAATTGCTGGTACTTTTGTTCATAAATTTGTATCATATTGAGCATTTTGCATATGATCTTTTGTATTAGACATACTAAGGTAAGAGACTAAGAAATGATGGATGATGCCTAGTTATGAGATGGTATGCAGACTTTCTGATTGTGCAAGTGCTAAGAATTACTTTCTGTTGCCAATAGTTTCATCCAAAATAGTATATTTTCCATATCAGGTGCTTAATTAGTTTTTTGATACTGTTAGTTAATCTGTTATGTGTTGACAGCACGATGCTGCATGTCGCGTCATAGCAAGATTGAAGAAAGAAAGGGACGAGGCAAGGTCCCTTTTGGCTCAGGCTGAAAGACAGATTCCTATGTCTGCATCAGCTGCTGCTGCAAATGCTTCAGCTCTTAGCAATGGGAAAAGAGGTTTTTTTTGTCTTTGCATATGAGCAGAACAGTTTCAAATTTTTTTAGGTCCATTCAATATCATATTTTATGCCCTTTATTTGGTCTTGCAGCTGCTGAGGATGAGGATTTGGGCCCAAGTGGAAAGAGAATTCGTCCAGGCATTTCGGCTGATATCATTACAGAGCTTACAGAGTGCAACTCTATGCTATCACAGCAGCGGAAAAAGCGGCAGGTTTTGAATATAAATCTATTATGATCTTACTTGATGTTGTTGAATTTCAATTATATATAAAATGCTGGAGCACGGCATTTGTTTTTGTATTCTCTTATTTATTTTACCTTTTATTTGCTCGACTTTGCTTGCTTATTGACTTGTTGATAAGCAGAATATGCATATATCAAATTAGGAGTTTTTAGATGTATTTGGAGTTATTGATCCCTCCCTCTCCCACTGGTTTTGGTTCCTTGTAGATTCCTCCAACTTTGGCACCAATTGATGCTCTGGAGAGGTATACTCAAATATCCAGTCATCCCCTTCACAAAACTAGCAAACCGGGTATTCTTTCTGCTGATATCCATCCTTCAAAGGTATGACTATATGGTGCTTTTTACTTGTATGTTTATGGGCTTATGTTTACCTTTTTTTTTTAGTTTTTCATATGCATGCATCTTTCATACACAATACATGTGTGGGTTTGTTGTTTGGATGCATTTCAATAGTCTGTAGTAAATAATTGTCTTCTGCTCGGTTATGATTTTGTGGCACACCTTTCTTTTCATTTGATCAGGCATTTCCAGTTTATGGAGCTTGTGAAAACTCATGTATTGGCTGCATGGTCTAAATCATTGACTAGAGTTGTTAGTTTTTGTTTTTAAATGTCTTACTAGTAGCATGGTGAACAGGATATAATTGCGACAGGAGGGGCTGATACAAATGCCGTCATATTTGATCATGCATCTGGGCAAATCTTGTCTACACTCAGTGGTCATTCCAAGAAGGTTCTATCCTCTGTAACTGACCTAGTCCTGTTTGTTGGAATGTAATATGTAATTGGAATTTGCATGTTTAACAAGGCTTTCTATTTTGTATAGGTTACCAGTGTTAAGTTTGTACCACGGGATGAGTTATTTGTAACCGGTTCAGCCGATAAGGTAATTCGTGTTCATATTCTACACTCAGTGGTCATTCCAAGAAGGTTTTACAATTACACAAAAAAAACTTGCACAATATTATCATGCATTCCTCATAAGTAGGCTGGTTACAACCAACTAGCCTGCATTTCACTACCATTTATATTCTTCAGTATTAAGGGGAAACCACTCCCAGAAGTAGATTATATCTTTTATTCCTTGTCTACATAGCTAGGTCATTATCCGATCTTGGCACCAATATAAATGTCGTGTCCAACATTCTTGCCAATCTTTTCACTTAATGGACAGTGTACAAATACTGCCAAGGTTCTTTATTATCATTTGTAAACTAGCCCACTTCCATTTTGGAATTTCCTACTACCACTATTCTTCTATAGATGAGAGTTCCCCAGTCTTAATACTTATAATACTGCTAGAAACTCTATCCTTGTGGAGTTTCCTATCCCGATTGATACTGAGACTAGTCATCATTTTCTATTTGATAAATAGAGACTAGTCATCATTTTCTATTTGATAAATAGAGACTAGTCATCATTTACTGTATAAGTGTATTCTCCTCCAATTCCTGACTCACTTGGATTACCCAAATTACATCCTATATTACACAAACTACATCCATAGTGTGTGGTTGATACAGTCCAAAAGTTTTCACCCAATGGGCTGCTTCACTCGTTATACTTTCTATTAGACCTGTTCACGGGCCCGCCCAGATCGGGCTCGGGCTGGGCTTTTACTCTTTATCAATATGATATATTCAGGCCCAGGCCCAAGCCCAAGCTCAGCCTGACCTTCAGGCCTAGATCTTGAGCCTGAGCCCAGCCCTCATAAAAGCCCGAAGCCTGACCTGAGAGAGTTATCGATCATATTCTCTGTTGCATAAAAATGGGAAGAGGAGATAACTAACAGTAACCAACCCATGGTTTGGATGGAATGGAAATTGAATGACTGCTATAAGCACCACTATCCGAGTGAGATGTAGAAAGATCGAAACATAAAGCCAAAATGAGTAGTGATTGACAATTGAAGGAAAATTCTTTTGAGCTAAATGACTTAAGTAAAATTCTTATATGGTACATTTTTTACAATATTGTAATTTCTTTTTTGTATTTGGTATTGCTGACCGTACTGCATGCTTTGATTCTAACAAGAAACTAGACAAAAGGAAACACTTGTTGGAAAGAATCCCCATGGGCGAAGCTTATGAGAGAGAGAGGATGGCTAGGGTTAGAAAAAAGTATAAATACATGTATATTATTAATATTTTTATTATTTAAATTGTTGCCGGGCTGGGCTGGGCTTTTTTGTAAAACCCTGATCCCGGGCCCACATGCCTAATAATATGTCCAAGCCTGACTGCAGCCGGCCAGACCGTCAGGCTACTGGCCCATGAACAGGTCGACCTTCAAGACTAGGGTTTTTTTCTTAGATTTGGAAAAAGAGGCCTTAAATATATCATCTGCCTCTATTGGGGGTTTCCACCTATAGAAAGAAGTGGTACAAGGGGTGGTGTTGAACAAGGATGGCCTTTTAAGTGTTGATCATAAAAGATAATAAGTTGGAATATAAGGGGTTTGGGGAGTTCAAGGGAAAGAAGAGTGATCAAGGATGTCTTTAGGAGGGAAAAGCCAGATATAGTCCTAATACAAGAATCTAAATTGATGGATGTGGTCAGGAAGTGGGTGTGGAGTATTTGTTCAGCAGGAGATCTAAGTTGGGTCTTTGCACAATCCTGGGGAGTTTCAGGAGGAGTTATTACTTTATTGAACAATGCAGATTGGGAGTGTGCTGAGGAACTAATTGGGGTTTATTCAGTATCAACTAAATTAAAGAGAACAGAAGATGGGTGTGGGAAGGTGTTTTGACCAATGCGTATGGGCCAACCTGTTAGAGGGAAATGGAGGGATTCTGGGAAGAACTAGCAGCAAATAGAGGGTTATGGAATGATCCATGGTGTCTGGGAGGGGACTTCAATGTAATTAGATTATTGAGTAAAACAAATAATCTGGGCCATAGAATTACTTCTAGTATGAGCCTATGAGGAAGTTTATTCTCTTTGTAGAAACCTTTGTGCCGTGAGAAGTAATTCTATGGCCTAGATTAAATCTTTGTGTTGATGCTTTGAGTGAGTTGATCTCAAGGGCAGGTGCTAACAATTTGATCAGTGGTTGGAGAGTTGGCAGAAAGTGGTGGTGACACATCTACAATTTGTTAGATGACATATACTATTTTGTGAAGAGGGAAGCTGAAGAGATCTTGAATTTAAAAAGATTAGTGCATCATTTTGACAAAATTTCCAATCTCAAAGTTAACTAGGAAAAGAGCTGTGTGGTGGGAGTAAACCTAGGGAGGGAAGAGATGGACAATCTAGCTACAGTTTTGGGATGTGAGGTACGGGATTGGCCTTTGCAATATTTGGGGCTACCACTGGGAGGTAATCCAAATGCAGACAGCTTCTGGTGCCCAGTGATTGAAAGATTCACTTAGAGACTTGCAAGCTGGAAGAGAAACTAAATCTCTCTAGGGGTAGGATAACCTTGATCAAGTCTACATTAGTCAATTTACTGGTTTGCTTCCTTTCTACATTCAAAGTACCAGTGATAGTGGCAAATCAGCTAGAGAAGATTATGACGGACATCTTGTGGGGACCTAGATCCAAGGAGGAAATTGTAGGCATAACTATTAAGGTTATTCACTGTTGAAAATGATTGATCTGTTTAAAGATATCTCAGCTAAAGATACTTATAGGAATTGGGGTGCTGTGGCAGGTATTTCTTCTTTCAAGGTCATAGTACAAGAATTTTGGTCTCCAACAACACAATAAAGGGTGAAGTTGAATTTTGATGGGAGCTCTGTAAGCAATCTGGGCCTTTCGGGCATAGGGGTGTCTTCATAGATGGAAAAGGTGGAATAATTTGCTATGTATTCGGGCCCAATAGGAGTGGGAGATTCTCTGAGAGTTGAGGTCATGGCTTTGCTTCAAGGGGTAAAATACACCAAATAGTTGGGGCTACACCAAATTGAAATAGAAGAGGATTCTAAATTGGCGATTGGATGTAATGAGGCTGTTTGGGAGCCTGGATACATAGACAGTTGATAAGGGAAATATACAGCTGAACAAGGGAGGTGGGTGCTTGCTTTAAGTGGACAAAAAGATCAGGTAATGGGTTAGCAGGTACTTCAACAAAACAGGGGGCAGTTAGGGAGAAACATGTTTTTGGGCAGCTTTGTAATTCAACTTGTATTGGTTCAACACCCTATACTAAGGGTTGATGGTTCTTTTTTTGAAAGCTCTTTAATGAAGTTACTGTTTCCTATAAAAAATAAAAGATATTTACTAATTCCATAAACCATGGTTTTGAAAATTGGACCAGATAGGAACTGTTTTGACCACCGGGTCCTGGGTCAAACAGCCTGACCATCCTGTTTGAAGCCCGGTCAGGTGGTTTTTTGGGATCCAAAACTGGACTTGGAGCCATGATCGGTTCCCAGGTCAACCGGTCCAATCGTTTGATCCGGTCTGGTTTTCAAAACCATGCCACAAACAACAGGATGGGAGCTTAGCAAGTTTTAAGTAGTCTCAAAGCTGCCCTGTAGGCCTGTACAAGGAACACATGTTGGAACCTGATATGTGGTACACCTCCCAAATCCTAACAATTAGCCCTTTTTATTGGTGAAATTGGTTCTTCCTTATTGCTTTCGTTGGATTACCCACGCTGCTGCCATCAAAATTCAGTTTGGTAAATCCCTGAGGTGGAGATGTCCAGCAGGAATTTGAGGTCTTCCTGATTGAGCCCAAATCCACAATCTCCTTCCACTTTCTGGCCATCTCATCAACTGAGAATACTGCAAACAGCTCCAAAGTTTTAAACCAGTGAATCACCCTAATGTAGATAGTTTCCAGAATTACTTCCAGGCTTCTCTCCTCATCAGAAAATACTTTTAAATTTCTCTCCTCCCAAACAGTCCAACACACTGCAGCCCTACCACATCTCCACAGGATCTTGGCCCTTTTGGTTAACTCGTTAGGCATGGAAGTAAATAAGCTTTGTACATCCGAAGGGGGAGTCCACCTGCAACCAAACAGAGAAGTAAACCATTCCCAAACGACTTTAACAAACTGGCAAGAAATTAATAAGTGATATCTAGACTCACCATCAGATTTACAAAGAACACACCAGTGAGGAGACAAGCAACTATTGGGTCTTTTTCTTTGAAGTAGATCCCCTGTATTAATTCTTTCCTGAAAGGTTTCCCAACTGAAGCACCCAACCTTTGGAGGAATAGGTTGACACCATACTTCCTTAACAGGAAAAGACATTCCAACAGGAGAAGGGGATGGAAGGGCCTTGAAGAAAGAGGCACAGGAATAGGAGCCCGAGAGAGTGAGTGTCCATATTCTACTATCTGATTTCGATGGCTCAATGAAGATTCCTTCCAGAATGGATAATAAGGCTGAAATGCAGGCTAACTCTATGTCCTTGACATCTCTTCTCAAGTTCAAATTCCAACCGAACCCAGAAGGAGAATTAGAAGGAACAAGAAAGGAGGTAATTGGTTCATTTTTAAGGGTAGAGATAGTAAAGAGGCTTGGAAATTGATCTTTCAAAGAGGAGTTCCCAACCCATACATGTTCCCAGAATTTAATGAGGTTACCTGAGTGTAATTCATACCTGACCCAAGGATAGAACAAGGGCAAGATGGCTTGAAAAGCTTTCCAAGGAGAAGCTCTTGTAGTCCTTGCTAAGGTCCCAGAGTCCCATCCATTGCCTGCCAGCCCATGTATGCTTTCCACTATCTTAACCTATAGTCTTTTTTTCTCCAATGAGAATCTCCACAACCATTTCCCCAACAATGTTATGTTCCTAACCCTTATATTCCCAATTCCCAAACCTTCATCCTTCTTGCATCTACATACCACATCCCATCTGACCCTATGGTCCTTCTTCTCCTCTCCCGGCTCCCAAAGAAAGTCTCTCATTAGTTTTTCTAGCCTACTTAGCCGGAATCTTAAAAACTGAAAGGAAATAGACAGGAAAGTTGACAAGAGTAGACCTTATCAAAGTGATCCCCCCACCGAGATAAATAATTCTTCTTCCAGCTGGCAAGTCTTTTTTCAAACCTTTCCACAACAGGGGCCCAAAATTCACCTTTCTGAGGATTATCTCCCAATGGTAAACCAAGGTAGTTTAAGGGCCAATTGGAAACTACACACCCCAGAATGTATGCACATTCACAAACCTCCCCCTCGCCCATATTGACTCCAATTATACAACTTTTCTCAAAATTTACTCTAAGGTTTGACATTTGCTCGACTTGTTGTATGGTGAGCTTTAGGTTTCTAATCCTATTGACAGGAAAGTTCCCATAAGAGAAGGGATAACTTTCAATAAAGAAGCCAAAGAAGCAGTAGTATTTAAACTCTAGCATTTAAGCATGTATTTTAGTCATATCCATTAGCCTCTATTTTCTTTTTTTTTTCATTCATGGGTCTACACAACTGGCGGTAGCCCATCCGCCTCCCTTAATTTGTGTATGCTTTCTATGACCATATGCAATAGTTTATCTTGTTTAAGAAGAAATCTGCATAACCATTTTTCCAACATTGAGGAGTTCTATGTACCAGTCTATCCTTGTGTAAGTTACCCTCCTTACTCAAAGACATCATCTTCCAATTGTTAAGTGGACTTTTTAGATTCCCTTGTTTCCAACAAGAAAATTTCTCATGAGTCATAATCTTCTGTAGTTTTTTTTCTATTAGAAATTTAGAACTAGGATATCGAAAATCAACAGGTAGTAGATTGTAAAATTTGTGAGAATGGATTTGATTAACATGATTCTTCGACCTAAGGATATATAGTTCTTCCAAGAGGCCAATTTTTTGGGAAACCAATCAATGACATGGTTTCAGAAACCAGACTAGGAAATGAGTAATGCTTAGGCAGTTAAGTGTCTGCTCTCTTTATGTTTATCTTACTAACACATCCTAAGATCTGCCTTTTGATTTGAAATATTTTCAAAATTTCAATCGACAATACATTCATTTCTCTTCAATTATCAAAAAAAAAAAGAAAATACATTCATTTCTCTTCTCAGTCCTCACCAGCACAGGATGATATATCATCTGTAAATTAATTCTAATTTGGTAACCACTACTTTCTCTTTCCCATTTTTGATCACCAAAGTAAACCTACCGTCAGTTCTTCATATCAACTTGCTTAAAAACATTTACAACTAATGTAAAATGTAATAGAACAATTAGCTCCTTCTTGGGGATCTTTTATAGCAGGGAATATGCCTTTTATCAGTCCATTGACCAACATAGAATAGTGGCATGTTTGAGATCTCTTATGTTGTATGGGAAGGAATCTCTCGTTGGCTCCTTTCTCATCCAAACCATTCTTCCTCAAACCCACAAATTTTCAGCACATGATCCAAATAGGACTAATCTACCGTGTCATAAACCTTCTCCAAACCCATTTTTACACACCCATGTTTTCCTCGATTTTCTTAAATTTTTAATACTTTCATCTGCTACAAGGGTTTGATCAGTTGTATGTCACCCATTGGCTCTTAGTTCTACAATTCTTTCATCATGGAATTCTCTCATAGTCTCCATTATGCCCCTGTTTAATAATCTCCTAGAATTCTTGATAGAAGCCCATGGAGAATGATCAGGCTTTGTTGTTCAGAAGGTCTTTTAAGAAATGATGCCAACCCACTATGTAATATTGGTCAATCATATCTATCTACTGTTGCTCTAGTGGAAGAGAGTTCCTATTATGATTCTTCAAGTGATTCGGAATATTAACCAGTAGATTTCTGTTGGTATCAATAGAAATACAATCCTTATTATTGATAAAAAATACAATCCTTATTCACAAATCCTAGGTGCATCAGATTTGGATGCACCACCCGAAATACTCAGATCTGGATTTTCTGCTTAATCTTCAGATTTCACAGAAAAAAATCCAGAAAAATAGTACCTGTATAAAACCACCAAGATACTGACCTGATTGACCAACCATACAGCCTGTGAAAATGGGCCTGGGAGCTTGGAAGAAATGTTTGTGTGTGAAGATGTCTCAAAATCAGTCCTTTGTAGCTTATTCATGAAAGTATGAATTAATTTATCAAACTGTTGGGTAGTAATTGATGGTACCAGACTATGCTCTGGACCATCAAAACAGTGATGGATTACTCTGTATATTTGTTGCATGCTTGTTTGGATTTATGCATTCTCAAATGCCCAAAGAACTTCTGGTGTAATGTTGGAAGTATTGTGCAAATCTTAGTTGACAGTGATCAAGTTAATTAGCCAATGAGTTGGAGCAAGGAAAAATATTACAGAACCTGCATGTGCATCCTTTTAGGCCAGGGCTTGAAGACAAATGTCTAGTAGCATGTGGTTTTATATTATTATAGATTATCTATATAATGGAGGTGTCAAGATGAATGGTTATGTTATACTATGGTGTACATATTAGCAGATAGCATGTAGTTAGAGAACTTTACCTGATTAGAACTTTCTGTTCTTTGTTTGTTTATGTTTTCTTTGTATCTTCTGTAGATGTTTTCTTGTATTCAATCTAAAAAAAGTACTCTTTACTATACTTTTTCTTTCCTTATTCTCTTTTGTAATTTATTTCCTTTGTCCATCACAGACTGTGCGTGTATGGCAAGGTTCCGAAAATGGGAACTATAATTGTCGGCACATCTTGAAGGATCATACTGCAGAGGTTAACCTTCTTTCTTAATCTCACATTTTTTGGATTGAAAATTCTTAATGTTGTTTGTTTTTACTGAAGTTTGTTAGTATTGTTAATGTGAGTGATCAGTGGTTTTGAACTGAGTGATCAGCTTTCATGATAGTTGTTTCTTCTCTATGCAACTTAAATCATACTTATGAACTGGTTTCATTGGCACTTCACTGTCTACTTCTATGACCTATCAATAATTGCCATTTTTTGTTCTTTGCAAATTTAGTGGTTTAGTATGTTATCCAATTTTGATGGTGAAAATCTGCTGTATTTTTATTTTGAGGGAAACTTATAACAATAAAAAAACTTATTGTAATCAATATTTTAAAATGCAGAGATCTAGTGGAAGGCATTCCACCATCCCAAGGTGTGAGATGTAAATCAAAGCACAATAGGATCAAAGCCTCCAGGACGAATTTTTAATTAAAGAATAACTAGAAATAGAGTTAATAAACAGAGTAGAAAATTATAATAAATAAATAGAAAATTGATACATTTACAATTATAATAAGTTGCAAAAATAGGGAAAAAAGGAAAATGATTACATTTACAATTTCCAGTAGTAAAATCTTTGTATTCAATATTCCAAGCTATGCTAGAAGTAAATAGAAGAGAAAATCTAAAGTGGCAAGTGACAATTAATATATAAGCTATATTTCTAAAATAGTAAATTAGAATTTTAAAATCAATATTGGGCATTTCTTTATTATTTGTTTAAACATTCTTTTGCAAGCTCTATACACGTGGGAAAAAGCTCGTAGGTTTGATTTCTTCATGCAACATGGTTTTGGAGCTATAATTTAATTGATTTGTTAATTTGAGTTTCTTCTTACCTTTGCTTTGGAACTAAATGTCAAAAACTTTGCCAGGTGCAAGCTGTCACGATCCATGCCACTCATAACTACTTCGTGACTGCATCTCTTGATAATACATGGTGCTTTTATGATCTTTCTTCTGGATTATGCCTCACTCAGGTCTCCTCTCTCATGGTGCTTTTATGATCTTTCTTCTGGACAATACAATGGTGTTGTTTTTCTCACATTTATAGAATTTTGAATGTAGGTGGGGGATGCTTCAGGGTCTGAGGGCTACATGTCAGCTGCTTTTCATCCTGATGGTCTTATTCTTGGAACTGGTACCTCAGAAGCTCTTGTTAGAATTTGGGATGTTAAAAGTCAGGTATGGATTTATACTGTGCACATTTAACTTTTGTTAGTACCTTTTTTTCGGCAAATCTTGCTAATTTGGTGATGCATATTTGCAGTCAAATGTTGCAAAGTTTGATGGGCATGTTGGGCCAGTAACTGCCATATCTTTCTCTGAAAATGGTTATTTCCTGGCGGTATGCATTTCTATGCCTTACAAACTGTATAAATATAGAACAGGAAATGTCATAAATATGATGTTTCTGTGTCAATAATCAGACAGCAGCTCACGATGGCGTTAAGCTTTGGGATCTACGCAAGTTGAGGAACTTCCGGACCTTTACTCCATATGATTCAAATACACCAACTAATGCTGGTATGGAAAGTTTCACTGTTGGTTCCTACTGAAGTTTTTTGTTTTATTCCATGAGCACGAGGATTTATAGATTTATGGGGATGTGTGTGTGTGTGTCACACCTTAAAAGTGGTTCTTAACCTCTGGTTTCACTGTTTCTTGTGGTTGGTTATGAACCTTCTACCTGTCAGTAACGGGACAGAGGGAATATGCTTCAAGCAAGTATTTCTTTTTCTCTTGCTGCTGATGGACAATGGTAATTGAAACTTGTTGCCTTGTTTGTGTTTCTGCAGTTGAATTCGACCACAGTGGTAGCTACCTTGCAATTGCAGGCTCAGATATCAGGTAGTGTCCAAAAATTTTCCCATGAATTGTGTTTATTTGTCAACTTAACGTCCAAAAACAAAAAGTGCCTTCTGTATTTTTTCTGTAATCTAATTAGACTCCTATGTTATAGTTATTGATTTACAATTTAGGGGTGCAAATCAGGTACCCAATTTGAACAATGCACACAGCATCGGGCCCATTCAAATTTTAACAAATCCTCAGCCCAATCCTGCCCAAGTTGTACCCCTATTACAATTCCACTTGTTGTTTGACTGCCCTCCTTCCAAAAGAAAGAAAAAGAACAAAAAAATGAAAAAAAAACAAAGGTTTTTCATGGATTGACTGCTAGAGTTCATCATGATTTGCATTGGAACAAAAAATGAAAAGAAAAAACACCAAGGTTTCATGGATTGGCTGCTAGAGCTCATCATGATTTGCATTGGCTTATGTATAGCTATGGATGATTTACACTGCATCTTGCATGTCGGATGGTTTACTGAGGCTGCATACGGGGTTGGTTTGACTATGTTAACAGTTGGTTGACTAAACATCCTGTGTCACAGCATGTAGGTTGGTTTTCCTATCGTTGTCCATCAGTCATCCCCCAGGGACAATGTTGCATAACGTTTAAGTCATACTCATTTTAAAACCTTTCGTTTCTTAGGCATTTGTCCACAAATTTGATTTTGCATTTCATCTTTAATTTGTTTCATCAATTATAACTGTCAATCAGCAAATGTCATGTAACATGGGGCCTCCTCTTGAATATGTTTAGACAATTCATCTATGATTGGTACAAATACAAGGGCCAAGTGCTGAGCCTTGGTCACTTGTCAAAAAACAGGAGCTGAACCTTGGTGAAAACCCATCGAAACATGCTTCAGCTTCATTCTTTGGTACTGAAATTAACTAGTGTGTTGTTAATGCTGCAGAGTTTACCAAGTTGCAAATGTTAAATCAGATTGGAATATTGTCAAAACATTCCCAGATTTGTCCGGCACAGGTCTCTCCTTCCTATGCTTGAGCATCAATTCAGCTCCAAAATTATATTTTAGCTTGAAAGTTTTGGAACATAACGGGGTCAGCTTCTGATTTGGGTTCCTTTTTGTAATGGCTGCAGGGAAAGCAACTTGTGTGAAATTTGGTTTGGATGCAAAATATATGGCAGTAGGATCACTGGACCGTAACCTCCGCATCTTTGGACTGCCTGAGGAAGGTGCAGAAGAGTCTTAGAACTTCAATGCCCCATTTATGAAATGAACCTGTCAGCATCTATGGAGTGCTGCATGAACAGCGGATAACATTGGTTTAAACCGGTAGATGCACAACGGAGGAGGGGGTTTTTTCTTGTTTTTTTTTTTTTAATTTATCCAATGTGAAATGGGAGACAAAAGGGAAGGACTGCCGGAGGTTTTAGTTGTATCTCCTGAGTTCTACTTGTGAAGTAGGAGCTTGCATTGGAAATTATGATACCTTTTGTATCTTGTCAATTCGATTTGCAATACCTTTGAAATTTTCTTCCAAGGATGCCTTAAAGAACCTGTGTAAACTGTAAAGTCATCTTTGATTATATTATAGCCGCGCTCTATTGTGTTATTTTGGTTTCACGGCTACTTTTTTTTTTTAATAATGAAGTGGCTGAATTGAATGGTCTAGACTATTGTAGTCTTAGTGAATAAGTTACTAAGTGGGTTGTGGGCTCCTTAATGGCTGATGGCTGAAACCGAATTTGGGTTGATTATCAAACTCTTGAACATATTATTTAATCATTTTAACCACTAAAAGATGGTGACTAATTGTTCATTTTTTAAAGCCCTTGGCTAATCATATTCAACCATTATAATAACCTTCAGGTAACACTGGTCTTAGAAAATCAGGGGCATTAAATCTTTGGTTATCAAATCAATTTTCTTTTTTGGCTGTAATGTAACAATTTCCTTAATTAATTTGAATTCTCAAAAGTAGAGAAAGGAATTAGGGAGTGGGAGATGCGAAGTCATGCATGGCAGGGGTAGACCATAGTAACCTTTAGCTTGACTTCTATCTATTAGGGCTGTTCATGGGTAGGGTTGGGTTGGTTTAATGGATTTTTTTTTTCAACCGACCTGACCTGGTTGGGTTACTTGAAGAGCAAATCGAAACCGACCTGCTATTAAGCAAAACTGACCCAAACATGAATGGTCAGTTTGATACTGTGAACAGTCCTATATTTGGTGTAATATTACCTACTCAAAAAAGGAAAACAATCCTAAAGATAAAAGTAATTCCAATTTAACTAATGTTTTATTGTTCTTTAATGTTAAAAACAAGTAACTAACTAGAAAGAATAATAGGATAAGGATTACCTAATTGGGGAAGAACTAGGAAATCAGAAACTAACTCAGTTTGGTTTCGGTTTTCACACAAGAAAACCGAAACTGAATCGAATTATCAATTTATCCCTCTTCACAACTTGAAACCTACCGGTGGTGAAGAAAAATCGACCAAATTGGGTTGGGTTGGGCCGGTTTGGTTGGTTTGTTATTGTTTGTGAACAGCCCTACTATGTATGTTTAATTAGCATTTATTTATGTACTTCGTTTTGAAAATTTGAAATAAAATGAAGGGTAAAAGTGTCACAAGTTATATGAGTCTATTAAAATAATTTGATTGTTACTACAAAAATTAGGGAGCGGGGCCTGGGCCTAAGCCCGAGAGACCAGCTAGAAAATTGGAAAAAGATTTTTTCTTTTTTTTTTATTTAATAAGAAACTGTTTTATTTATATTAAAAGACATTGTGACTTGAGGCGTGATGGTTGGGCCAGTCTCAAACTCAGACCTGAGTATATTCTGTTAATACAAAGACAAAGCCTGGCCCAGTTTGGCCCATGAACATGTCTATGCATTAGGAATATCTCCTCATGAATGACAACTTACATGACCTGTTCATGGGATGGGCCCAAGCTTGGCTTTTGCCAAATTTTGAAGGGGCTTGGCTTGAAGCCCAAGCCTGATACAATGTAATGTCAAGCTCAAAGCCTGACTTATGAACAGACTAGGAACTTCCTTGACCATCTTCCAGTTAAGTTTTCACACTTGCTTGGGGCTCTACTGGCCGATGATCTGAGCACTGCTCTAGGCCTTTCTATGAGTTCTTTATTTTCTCGTGTCCTCCGCAGCTTTACAAACCATAGAGCGTATGGTATCACCGTTGCGATCGAGATGTAGATGTAGTGGAACTTAATTGACTGATCCCTTGGGTGTAACTGCAACTACTATCATGGAGTATATAGTGATGAGCACCGACTCCATATATAAGTGAGAAAGGCAAGTAATGTTGATGTACGCAGAGAGATGCAAACCCAACGTGTTAGCTAGAGAACAAGAATAAAGAGAAGGTGATCGAATGATCAGCATAGATTTATCTTCATGCTTTGTCGCTACCGTCGTCATCCTACCAAACGCCTCTAGGAGGATTGACTCTGGATTGGAAGGTCACGGTAGTGATCAATGCTGCCACCACCACCAACACGTTCCGAGTTTCACGAGTGTAGTCTCTATTGATATCAAGGATAATGGTGACATGTCACCAGATACTCGCATGATCCATACATGTGATGAGCTTCACTCTACTTGATCTCTAACTGTTCTCTTCTCTCTTATCTTGATAAGTTCTATATCTCTCCCTAGATAGAGTCCTATTGTAACTCAGACTAATCTTCTAAATTAAGTATTGCACACAAACTCTAACAGTTATGCTATATTCAAACTTCATTAATTTATCAATAAATAGAACAAGGTTCGATGAACCCATTTATTCGAACAATTCTCAAAATCTTGCCTCTTTATTTCAAACTTGGTATCAGAACCAAATTCATCATGTCATCAATCAACAGTGTGACCAGAGGAGTTATTAATGGTCTTGGATCGTTGGCTTCAATAGTAACTCCAAGGGCACCAACATCGATGCCAAACATCACACATTATTTGCCCATCAAGCTGAACAACGATAATTATCTTCTTTGGCGTGCATAACTTCTACCAATCCTCAAAACCCATAAACTGGGAATGGTAGAAGGAAAAGTTCCTGCTCCCCTTGAAGAGATCGATGACCCAGAGGATCCATCAAGGAAGATTTTTAACCCAACTTTTGATCATTGGTACCATTTGGATCAATTAGTAATAAGATGGATAGTTTCGTCTCTCAAAGGAGTTCTTGTACAAGTCATAGGAATGTCTCCATCAGTTGAAGTATGGGGTGCGTTAGAAGATTCATTTGCTTCACACTCCATATCCATAATTCTTCAACTAAGGAGACAACTTCAGAGTCTCAAGAAAGGTACTCTTTCTATTTCTGAATATATTAAAAAAGCCAAAGGTATTTTCGGTAGTTGCTGAACCTGTTTTAAAACAAGATCTTGTACTATTTATTTTGGGTGGACTTGGACATGAGTATGAATCGTTTATTACTACTATTACTAATCAATCCTATCTTGATAAATTATGATATTGTTGGTCAATTAATTAACCATGAGTCTTGGCTCCGAGAGAACCAATCTATTAAGGCCAATGATAATGCTTCTGCCAATCTTGCCTCCTCTAGCAACAAGAATCACTCTCAGCAGCCGCACAACAACTCCCAGCATGGCGGAGGCAAAGGTAGTCATGGTGGTTACACTAATGGCTCAGGATGTGGTAGAGGGCTTAACACCATTGTTTATGAGCTATGTAACATTCTTGGTCATGGAATTTGGAAGTGTTGTCGCCGATTTGATATTTCTTATCTTGGTGGTGATTGTCAATCTGCTCCGATTTCCACTTCTGAACCAACAGCTTTTCACATTGGCAACTCATCTTAGTTTGGTCCAGCTTGGTATCCGGACTCAGGAGCGATACATCACATCACATCTGAACTCACCTTCAGGTTCGATTAGACTATGGTGGGTCTGATCAGATGAAAATTGGTAACGATGCATGTTTGAAAATTAAAAATACTCGTTCTTCTCTTATTTTTAATGGTGATCATAAATTTCATTTGCAAGATATTTATCATATTCTATCAATTACAAAAAAATCTTCTATTAGCCAACAACTTTACCAAAGATAACAATATTATTTTTGAATTTCATCCCACTTATTTTCTCTTGAAGGACCATACGAGGAGAGTTCTACTTCAAGGACCCAATAAATTTGGACTCTATCAGTTTCCTACTTCAACAATAATTGATCAATCCTTTTCATCGAGTAATGTTGTTGCATTTGTTGGAGAGAAAGCCTCAATTTGAGTCTAGCATCATCGACTTGGGCATGCTTCTACTAAAATTGTTCAAAATGTTCTCATGGTTTGGCCTTTCGTACATTGGTTCGTTTCATTCACAAGTGTGTGGTGCATGTCAGCTAGGCAAAAGTCTTCGTTTTCCCCTTTCAGTTTCATCTACTTCCTATAGTCGTTCATTAGAGTTAGTTTATTCTGATGTATGGGGACCTACCCCAATTGGTTCTAGTAGTGGCTTCAGATATTATGTTTTACTTGATGCCATTTCAAAATTTTCTTGGATTTTTCCCGTGCACAAAAAAATCTAAAGTATTTGACATTTTTCTTAAGTTTGAAAGGCATGTTGAAATATTATTTGATGTAAGAATTAAGTTTTTTCAATTTGATTGGAGAGGAGAATACTGACACCTTGCACAATATCTTGACTCTCAAGGAATTGGACATAGGCTCACTTGCCCACACACCCATGAACAGAATGGTACTGTTGAATGCAAGCATCGACACATGATAGAGTCCAACTTACTGGTGTCCTCCTCTCTCTCTTAGACTTTTTGGTCCGATGATGCCGAAACTGCAATCTTTCTAATCAATTGCCTCCCCACACCAACTCTCAATGGAAAGTCTCCTTATGAAACTCTTTTTGGCCAGCCACCGGACTATTCTCTACTTCGCACTTTCAACTGCACTTGTTATCCCTTTTTGCACCCATACAATCGTCACAAGATGGAATTCAGATCCTCTCTTTGCATCTTCTTAGGTTATAGCTCCTCCCACAAAGGTTATCGCTGCTATGATATAAAAATTGGCCGCTTATATATCAGTCGCCATGTTGTCTTTGACGAGCAATTCTTTCTGGGTATACCATCACCACCATCATCTCCAAATCCCAGCACCGGCGGAGTTTCACTACTTCCAATTTGTACAGCTCTAGTATAGAGACCAGCACCTCCACCAATTTGAGACCCACATTCTCCTTCCTGTTCGGTGTCATCACCTTTATTTGCTTTTGGGTTTGTCACTGTGGATTCAATTCCCAGCTTGGATAGCTGTGATTCTTCACCTTGGGTTTGCCCGCATACTCGGATGATTCAAGAAATCTTGGATACCACTCAACCGGTTCATGCTCCTCTAGTTCGCACCCATTCTATGGTAACTCGATCTGTGAGTTCCGCTGTGGCTCCATCTGCTTTTGTTGCTACTCGGTATCCTCTGCCTCTTTGCTTTAATTCTACAGTGGAAGCTACTGAATCTGAACCCACATCTTACTAGCAAGCCTCCAAACATAAACATTGGCGTGATGCCATGGCAATGGAGTTTAGTGCTCTAGTTGAAAATGGGACATGGGAGCTTGTTCCACATCACCCTTTCATGAATGTGGTTGCTTCCAAGTGGGTATACAAGAATAAACGGAAACCTGATGGTTTTGTGGATCGTTACTGATGTAACCGTTTCTGGTCACGTACCATTTTTTGTGATGTATAAATTTTTTTGGCTAAGTACCTCGTTATTTGACCCGGTGGTGACGTGCCTTGGTGATGAGCTACTTGGTGACGAACTGCCTGGGGGCGGACTGCCTGGTGGCGAGTTGCCTGGTGGCGAATTGCCTGGTGGCGAACTCTCTGGTGGCGAACTCCCTGGTGGCGAACTGCCTGGTGGACTCGTCACTTGACTTGCTCCTAGGCGGCCTGCAACTCAGAGGATGATGGAGCTCCCTGGTGCAGCGCAACCCGACTACCCTTCGCGTGAGGTGATTTCCTCTCCTTTGTAGGCGGCAGGAGCTGAGGGACCTGCGAGAACTGAATCAGAGGATCTGGGGGTACTTTCCCGGCGGGGACTCTCCGATGCCTAAGTTAGCATTCTGATTGCAGAGAGCTTGGAGAGAAATGAGAGAGCTAGAGAGCAGGGGTTACCCTCCTTTTTTTTCTCCTCCCCCTCCCCTTTGGGGGGTGAGGTCTTTATATACCGGAGTCCTCGCGGGTTAGGTGGGTGAAAAGCCTCCAAACGGTAAGACTCGTCACATCCCGTCAGAACTGGGATAGGGTGCTGAACTCCTCGAGGTCGTCAGGCTGGCGCTTGTGTCAGGCGGCCAGGTCGACGCCTGGGCCAGGTTATCAGGGCGGCGCCTGCGTCAGTCGGCGGGTCGGTGTCTGGGCCAGGTTGTCAGGTCGGCGCCTGTGTCAGCCGGTGGGTCGGTGTCTGGGCCAGGTTGTCAGGTCGGCGCCTGTGTCAGTCGACGGGTCGGTGTCTGGGCCAGGTTGTCAGGCAGGAGATCTTCCTGCGATACTTGGGGACGAACTGCTTAGTGGCGAGCTGCCTAGTGGCGAACTGCCTATGCAATGCCGAGTTGTCTAAGTTGCTATGCTAAGGGTGAGCTGCCTATGGCGAGCTGCCTGTGGCGAGCTCGAGCTGCTTAGTGGCGAGCTGCCTATGGCGAGCTGCCTATGGCGAGTTGCCTATGGCGAGTTGCCTATGGCGAGCTGCTTATGGCGAGCTGCCTATGGCGAGCTGCTTATGGCGAGCTGCCCATGGCGAGCTGCTTATGGCAAGTTGCCTATGGCGAGCTGCCTAGTTGTCAAGAGGCTATACTCAGTTGGCATGAGGTGCCAGGTGTCACAATTTCACTGGAGGGCCAAATCTGCCTTCATCAATTGCCCCTCACTCCCGAGCTGAGAGTAACTCAGCGAAGGGAGTAGATTTCTTTTGGCCCGTAAGTCGACGAGCTAGTAAGTGCCGATCCAATTCCTTAGGCTTCGGGAGCTGCCTGTATGTGGCGAGCTGCCAGTAAGGCGAGGGGGTCTCCACTAGTTCAGTAGTGTAGCTCTTTAGGCTTTGGGGCGATTTATAGTTCACTTTTGCTGATTTTGCTCCTACTGAGGAGGCGACTGGATATTTAGCAATAGTGTGGCCCGTAGGCTTTGGGAGTGACTTGTAGTCTAATCTTCTTTGACTTTTGCCCGTGCCAGAGAGGCGACCGGGTCTTAAGCAGTAATGTGGCCCGTAGGCTTTGGGAGTGACTCGTAGTCTACTCTTTTTTGACTTTGCCCGTGCCGGAGAGGCGACCGGGTCTTAAGCAGTAATGTGGCCCGTAGGCTTTGCCTGTGAGGTGTCGAGCTATGATTGTGCTGCATCAGCTTCGTAATGCCGGTCACCCACTCCTACAAGAAGCTACTAGGAGCTCGACCTTCGGGGGCAGCGCTACTAACTTTAGGTCGCCATCTCACACGGGAGCCTTGGAAGGCTCGACCGATAAGGGCGCCTATGTAGTCTGTTGGCCGTCAACTCCCGCGGAAGCCACGAAGAGCTCATCTTTGTAGGGGGGACCTTGCGGAGAGGACTGATGAGGCATTATCTGAATTGAAAGTAAGGTTGGTAGAGCTACTTAGTCTGTTAGCTCCCTGCAGAGTCTTTGAGTTCATAAAAAATGTAAACTATAGAGTGATAACTTCAATTTCTAAAAAGTGAGGACTTAGCTTTGGTAAGATGAGAACTTAGCTTTAGTAGGATGATAACTTAGCTTTTTGTAGCATGTTCCCACAGACGGCGCCAATTGATGTAACCGTTTCTGGTCACATACCATTTTTTGTGATGTATAAATTTTTTTGCCTAAGTACCTCGTTATTTGACCCGGTGATGACGTGCCTTGGTGATGAGCTACTTGGTGACGAACTGCCTGGGGGCGGACTGCCTGGTGGCGAACTGCCTGGTGGCGAGTTGCCTAGTGGCGAACTGCCTGGTGGCGAACTGCCTGGTGGCGAACTGCCTTGTGGCGATCTGCCTGGTGGTGAACTGCTTGGTGGCGAACTCCCTGGTGGCGAACTGCCTAGTGGACTTGTCACATGACTTGCTCCTAGGCGGCCTGCAACTCAAAGGATGGTGGAGCTCTTTGGTGCAGCGCAACCCGACTACCCTTCGCGTGAGGTGATTTCCTCTCCTTTGTAGGCGGCGGGAGCTGAGGGACCTGCGAGAACTGAATCAGAGGACCTGGGGGTACTTTCCCAGCGGGGACTCTCCGATGCCTAAGTTAGCATTCTGATTGCAGAGAGCTTGGAGAGAAATGAGAGAGCTAGAGAGCAGGGGTTACCCTCCTTTTTTTTCTCCTCCCCCTCCCCTTTGGGGGTGAGGTCTTTATATACCGGAGTCCTCGCGGGTTAGGTGGGTGAAAAGCCTCCAAACGGTAAGACTCGTCACATCCCGTCAGAACTAGGATACGGTGCTGAACTCCTCGAGGTCGTTAGGCTGGCGCTTGTGTCAGGCGGCCAGGTCGGCGCCTGGGCCAGGTTGTCAGGGTGGCGCCTGCGTCAGTCGGCGGGTCGGTGTCTGGGCCAGGTTGTCAGGTCGGACTGCCTGGGGGCGGACTGCCTGGTGGCGAGTTGCCTGGTGGCGAACTCTCTGGTGGCAAACTCCCTGGTGGCAAATTGCCTGGTGGACTCGTCACTTGACTTGCTCCTAGGCGGCCTGCAACTCAGAGGATGGTGGAGCTCCCTGGTGCAGCGCAATCCGACTACCCTTCGCATGAGGTGATTTCCTCTCCTTTGTAGGCGGCAGGAGCTGAGGGACCTGCGAGAACTGAATCAGAGGATCTGGGGGTACTTTCCCGGCGGGGACTCTCCGATGCCTAAGTTAGCATTCTGATTGCAGAGAGCTTGGAGAGAAATGAGAGAGC
The DNA here is from genome assembly GCF_055504915.1 of Nelumbo nucifera. NCBI lineage: Eukaryota > Viridiplantae > Streptophyta > Magnoliopsida > Proteales > Nelumbonaceae > Nelumbo > Nelumbo nucifera. The sequence goes on along the minus strand of NC_142655.1, from coordinate 53,775,088 downwards.
TAGAGAGCAGGGGTTACCCTCCTTTTTTTTCTCCTCCCCCTCCCCTTTGGGGGGTGAGGTCTTTATATACCGGAGTCCTCGCGGGTTAGGTGGGTGAAAAGCCTCCAAACGGTAAGACTCGTCACATCCCGTCAGAACTGGGATAGGGTGCTGAACTCCTCGAGGTCGTCAGGCTGGCGCTTGTGTCAGGCGGCCAGGTCGGCGCCTGGGCCAGGTTGTCAGGGCGACGCCTGCATCAGTCGGCGGGTCGGTGTCTGGGCCAGGTTGTCAGGTCGGCACCTGTGTCAGTCGACGGGTCGGTGTCTAGGCCAGGTTGTCAGGCAGGAGATCTTCCTACGATACTTGGGGATGAACTGCTTAGTGGCGAGCTGCCTAGTGGCGAACTGCTTATGCAATGCCGAGTTGTCTAAGTTGCCAGGCTAAGGGTGAGCTGCCTGTGGCGAGCTGCCTATGGTGAGCTGCCTGTGGCTAGCAGCATGTGGCGAGCTGCCTGTGGCGAGCTGCCTATGGCGAGCTGCCTGTGGCGAGCTTGAGCTGCTTAGTGGCGAGCTCGAGCTGCCTGTGGCGAGCTCGAGCTGCTTAGTGGCGAGCTGCCTAGGGCAAGCTGCCTATGGCGAGCTGCCTATGGCGAGTTGCTTATGTATGGCGAGCTGCTTATGGCGAGCTGCCTGTGGCAAGCTGCTTATGGTGAGCTGCTTATGGCGAGCTGCCTATGGCGAGCTGCCTAGTTGTCAGGAGGCTACACTCAGTTGGCATGAGGTGCCAGGTGTCACAATTTCATTGGAGAGTCAAATCTGCCCTCATCAGTTACAAAGCCCACCTAGTAGGTCAATGTTTCACTCAGATTCTGGGGGTTTATTTTTCAAACACTTTTAGCCATGTCGTTGAACCAACCACCATATGCACTATTTTGTCTCTTGCAATCTCTCAACAGTGGGATGTTTGCCAATGCCTTCCTAAATGGGCTTGTAACTAAGAATATTTACATGCGGCAACCGAAGGGCTTTGAGGATGCTGATCTCCCCTCTCATGTTTGCAAATTATCCAAATCTCTTTATGGGCTTTGATAGGCCCCGCAAGCATCGTTCTCTCGTACTAAACTCACTGAGTTGGGCTTTTGTACTTCTCGTTGCGGTCCATCATTGTTTATTTACTCTAGAGGGGATCAACATGTTTATTTGTTATTATATGTAGATGATGTACTGCTCGCTACATCCTCTCTGACTCTCATTCAGTCTCTTGTTAAAAGCCTGGCATGTTCCTTCAAACTCGAAGATCTAGGATCTCTCCATTACTTCTTAGGAATTGAAGTTCACAGAAATATGCATGGTCTTAATCTCAACCAGTGCCAATATATTATTGATCTTCTTCACCGTGTTGGTCTTGATGGTGTTAAGATGCTTTCCACTCTAATGGCAACCTCTACTAAGCTTTTGAAGCTCAATGGCTCCCCTTTCTCTGACCCTTCTTAGTACCGAAGTATTGTTGGAGGTCTACAGTATCTCACTCTCACTCGGCCTGATATTAGTTTTGTAGTTAACAAGGCTAGTCAGATTTTACAGAATCCCACTGATGAACACTAGATAGCTGTCAAACGCATTCTTTGGTATCTTAAACATACTTTAGACCATGCATTATTTTTCTCCTCACAGTCATCTATTCACCTTACTATGTTTTCTGATGCTAATTGGGCCGGATACCTTGATGATCGAAGATCCACTAGTGGTTATTGTATCTTTCATGGTTCTCATCTTATTAGATAGAGTGCCAAGAAACAATAGAAAATTGCACGATCTAGTACGGAAGCTGAATTTCATTCCCTTGCCAACACCACCACCGGATTACTTTGGTTATAGTCTCTCCTACAAGATCTAGGAGTTCGATTGTCTTCAGCTCCAACTCTTCATTGTGATAATGTGGGTTTGTGCTACCTTGCTGCTCATCCAATTTTTCATGCTTGCACCCGTCATATTGAGGTCAACTTTCACTTTCTCCGTGATCTTCTCCTAAAGTTTTTACTTCAGATACAACACATTCCTTCTCTTGGTCAGCTCACTGACATCTTCACCAAGCCTCTATCATCTCCACGGTTCACATCGATAGTAGACAAGCTACATGTGCTTCTTATATCCATTTGCTTGAGGGGGCATATCTAGGATAATGGTGACATGTCACCAGATAATCGCATGATCCATACATGCGATGAGCTTCACTCTACTTAATCTCTAATTGTTCTCTGCTCTAGCTCTTATCTTGATAAGTTCTATATCTCTCCCTAGATAGTCTTATTGTAACTCAGACTAATCTCCTAACTTGAGTATTGAACACAAGACTCTAATAGTTATGTTGTATTCAAACTTAATCTATTTATCTATAAATAGAACAAGGTTAGACGACCCAACTTATTCGAACCATTCTCAAAATCTTGCCTCTTTATTTTAAATTGTTGAAAAATGAATGCTAGCTTCGGGGTAGAGTCATTAGCCTTCTGCTGGGGAGTGGGGAGTACCCATTCTGATCAACACCTAGAAGTAGGGGTGTTCACATTAAATGTCAAAAACCGACCAAACCAGCCCGACCCAACCCGAGTTGATTGATTTTTCAAAACCATTGGTCAGTTCCAGTTTGTGTGAGAAAATAAACCGACAACTCAGTTCAATTACCGAACCGACCCTATATGTTTTAAGTAATTACTAAGTAGTTCCTACTCAACCCTACTCTCTATTGTTAACTTTAAATTTAAGTAAAGTTATTTATTACCTTTTTGGGTTTAGCAAGCATTGATGTGAATGAATCTTGAAAATTGGAATGGACAAACATGTTGGATTGTTGGATTCTTCACTCTTCAATTTTGGAAAGAGAAAAAAAGAGAGGTTAAATAAAGTTAATTATTACCTTTATTAGTTTATTTATTGTCTTTTTGGGTTTAGCAAGCATTGCTGTCAAGAACTCTTGGAAATTGGAATGGAGAGACAACTTTTGGAGTCTTCACTTTTTTGTTTTGAAAATAGAAAAAAAAAAAGAGAGATTAAATAAGCTGATTAAACCGATAAACCAACACAAACCAACCCCTTCATGTTTGGGTCAATTTTTCTTCAAGGTTGATCAGTTTCGGTTTAATCAATAAATAAACCAACTAGATCAGGTCGGTTGAATAAAATGACTCAAACCGACTCAACCCAACCCATAAACACCCCATAAGCTGACTATGCCCATTAACAGAACTCTAGCTTCCAGGTGATTATATATTAGCTGGCAGGTGGTCGCTTCTGAATTTGAACTTTCCTGAGAAATGACCGAGAAAGTAAGAACTCACCCAGTGGTAGTTGAGAATTGCGACCCCGAATTCAATGAAACACAGACACATTAAACCAGCAATTTGATGAAACCCGGATTTCCTGCACTTGGTATGGTGTGGGACGTGGTACACTTCCAATGAGATTCAGCCACGTCCCACTCCACATGCATTCTAGGGGTGTTGGTCTCCAATTTCCTTTGTTTTCGATATTTTAAAAATAAGAAAAAAGGCAGAGAAAAAATAGGGAAGTTGACGATGGAGAGTGGTTCTTATTTGGGCAGCATTGAGAGAAGAGACTTGCTAAGAAATTTGCAGTTGTTTGAACAGTACACAGTGACGAATCATTGGTAACTTTCCACCAAAATTGTGACATCTCACTCCTTTTTATAGATTTATTCTGTATACATCTCTACTTTAATCCCACCGAACCACCGCTATAAGTTTGAATTATTTTAACCGCACTAAGTCTATGTTACTGTGGTAAATAGTTCAGAGAGTTGAAATTTCAGCCCATATTCTTAACCATTTGATGGGACATGTTTAGAATCAATTTTGTATTAAATAGTTACAAATTTATGGCTACCATCATTTGGAAGTCTTTTTACAAAAAAAACTCAACCCAAGAATAGAGATTTGTCAATAGCAACGTTTTAAAAAAATGACTTGGAAATGGAACCGGCCACTGGTTTTCGGGCCGACGGTCCAGCCATTCAGTTCAAATGAATGGCCCGTTCAAACAAATAAAATAAAAAAAGTTTAAAAATAAAGAATGGTCAAAACCATTAAAGGGGTCGACGGGTCGATTGTTCGATCACTTGACTTTTTCAACAATTTTCGACAAAAAATTGGATTTGAGGTAAAACGGAACTGTTTTCCTGGACAGTTCCTGGGCCAAACAGTCTGACCATCAGAATCAACAGCGGTTTGAAAACCTTGGTCAATACTAATTATGTTGCAAAGCATTTGTTTGTTCCATGCATGTCTTTCTGTCGAAAACATCCAATGCTCTTAAACTATACATCCAAAAAGCATGTTTTGTAACGATCATTTAATGGATGGTAAAATGGGTCATAACCATGGTTTTCAAAATCAGATCCGGAAAAAAACCAGAAACCGATCAGGTGACTTGTTCTGGTTTTCCCCAAAACCGGATTTTCCATAAAACCATTGATTTTGGTCAACAAACCGCTGACCCGGTCGGTTAATCGTTCGAACGGTTTTCATTTTTTTAAGTTTTTTTAAATTTTTTATTTTTTTATTAGAACGGGCCGACCATTCGACCCAGTAACTAGACCCCTGACCAGTTCGATCTCCGAATCGGTTTTAAAAACCATGCATATAACAGTTCACTCAAGCATATTAAGTTTTAAAAACCAACCACTCACCACCGTTCTTAGCAAATCTCTTCTCTCAATGCCAGCCAAAGAAGAAACACTTTTCACTTTTCTAAAAATTGGTTGTTAATGGCATCTTGATTTGAAAAAGCTTTGGTTTAGCCTCTTTCCTATTTCGACTGGGCAGTCAACTTTTCTATTTTTTCTCCACCTTTTTCTTATTTTTAAGATATCAAAAAAAGGAAATTGGAGACTAACACCCCTAACCTTACCGTTAGACCACATCTGCACATGTGAATTGGGAATGCATGTGGAGTGGGACGTGGCTGAATCTCATTGGAAATGTACCACGTTCCACACCTTACCAAGTGCAGGAAATCCAGATTCAAAAATAATACGGAGTACGGATACACCCGATGCAGAATTCTGAATTCTAGCCCCCCCTACTACTAGCCCTCTCCCCCCTTATAAACTACATCATGCCCGTGAATTTGATATCAATTCACGGTCACGATGCATTTCCCCTGTAGTTTGGTGCTATAAAATTCTGATCTGATCTGGGCTGATTGGTTATTCTCCCAAAATAATATTCCGAACCCAATGTGAACAGATTTGTATATTTTCATTGTTCTGCTTGAAACTATTCTAAAACATGGGTTTGAGGATAAATAATGATAATGCTATTTCTAAAATATTAAAAAATGTATAAAATAACCGTATCCTGCTTGTGAATTTAGCATCAATCTATGAACAAGATTCAATCCACCCCTAAAAATCTTAGCTCCACCCTAAGGGTGGACTGAACTATAAAAACCCCAATATAATAAAGAGTAAAATGATA